>NC_057728.1:56403149-56474872 GCF_004010195.1 Chiloscyllium plagiosum
GGGTGGGAACAGGTGTAATCCAGGTAGCTGTGGGAGTCGGTGGGTTTGTAAAAAATGTCAGTGTCAAGTCAGTCGTCATTAATAGAGATGGAGAGGTCCAGGAAGGGGAGGGAGGTGTTAGAGATGGTCCAGGTGAATTTAAAGTCGGGGTGGAAAGTGTTGGTGAAGTTGATGGATTGCTCAACCTCCTCGCGGGAGAATGAGGTGGCGCCAATGCAGTCATCAATGTAGCAGAAGAGTAGGTGGGGAGTGGTGCCAGTGTAATTATGGAAGATGGACTGTTCTACGTAGCCAACAAAGAGACAAACTCCACAAAGACAGTCATCCAAGGATGGAATCAAACCCAGGTACCTGGAGCTGTGAAGCAGCAGTGCTAACCACTGAGCCACTGTGCCATCCATCACAGAATCCCTACAGTGTGGAAACAGGCCCTTCAGTCCAAGACCAACGCACCCAGACCTTTTCCCCTACCCTATTATCCCACAGTTACCTCTGACTAATGCACCTAACCTACATATCCCTGAACACTATGGGCAATTCACCTAACCTGCACATCTTTAGATTGTGGGAGGAAACCAGAGCACCCGGTGGAAACTGATGCAGACACGGGAACAATGTGCAAACTCCACACAGACAGTCACCCAAGGCTAGAATTGAACCCGGGTCCCTGCACTGTGAGGCAGCAGTGCTAACCACTGAGTTACCAGAGAAATTAATATCGACAGAAGATGCTTCCAATCAAAGGGCAATCAAAATACCAGACTATTATCAATTTATTCATTGACGCATTCTGCAGAAACATTTGTACCAAAGACAGGAACCCATTAGCGTAAGTAGTTGAGGGGAAAATGCATAAATGGCATTTCAGAGAAGTTTGATAACATAAGATGGAGGAAAGAAGAGGATACAGCAAGATAGATAGGCAGAGGCTTATGTACAAATACAGAGCTGTGGGGCTGAATGGCCTTGTGTTGTAAATGCTACCTAATGCCTGGAAAGCCCAATTTGCAATGTAATTAAACCACAAAGTATTTTTTAAATCAGTTTCTTACAGATGACAGACAGGGTACAGTGTTATAGTACAGCAAGGAGTACAGATGCTTCCTGAATCTGAAGTTGGTTACTGCTGGAACCGCAGGAAAATTCCATATTTCCCACAGTCTAAAATCACAGGACTTTGCAGAAGAGGCTAAGCTGTCCTCTGTATCCATGCCAACCTTCTCCACTACCCCCTTCTCCTCCACTCCCCCCACATCCCAAATCAACACTGGTCTTTATGAAATGGAAGCGAATCAGCCCTGGAACGTAATGGATTTGTACTCTGCCAGCATTTCTGGTAAGGCATGTGTATAACATTGAAGAAAATGTGTTCTAATCTCTTCTTTCGCTATTCTTCCAATGGTTCCTGCCCTTTATCGATGTATCCGTTCACGAAGACTTGAAAAACCCACCAAAGAAGTGATTAGAATTGTGCTGCCCATTTCAGGCGAGCTGTGGCTCTCATGCTACTCCTATTGTTTACTAACCATAGAGTCAGAGATGTACAGCACGGAAACAGACCCTTCGGTCCAACCCGTCCATGCCAAACCAGATATCCCAACCCAATCTAGTCCCACCTGCCAGCACCCGGCCCATATCCCTCCAAACCCTTCCTATTCATATACCCATCCAAATGCCTTTTAAATGTTGCAATTGTACCAGCCTCCACCATTCCTCTGGCAGCTTCATTCCATACACGTACCACACTCTGCGTGAAAACTTGCCCCTTAGGTCTCTTTTATATCTTTCCCCTAAACCTATGCCCTCCAGTTCTGGACTCCCCCTGGCAACATCCTTGTAAGTCTTTTCTGAACCCTTTCAAGTTTCACAACGTCTTTCCGATAGGAAGGAGACCAGAATTGCAGTGGCCTAACCAATGTCCTGTACAGCCATAACATGACCTCCCAACTCCTGTACTCAATACTCTGACCAATAAAGGAAAGCACCAGCTGGAGACATGGGCAATGTAAGAGCCAACACATCCTGACTGAGGCAGAGGTGACAACTTTAGCCCTCCTCAAAGTAATGGGCAGCACTCAATCCCATCCACTTGGGCCACTGATAAATCAGTTGAGATGATGATTGCTCAACTCCTAACCTGGAGAAGCGATGAAGGGCTTTTGCCCGAAACATCGATTTTGCTGCTCCTCGGATGCTGCCTGAACTGCTGTGCTCTTCCAGCACCACTAATCCAAAATCTGGTTTCCAGCATCTGCAGTCATTGTTTTTACCTACTAACCTGGAGATCCAGTTAATATTCTGGGGACCTGGGACCGGAGCAGATGTTGGAATTTAAATTCATTAACAAATCTGGAATTAAGTGTCTGATGACCAGGAAACTGCAGCCAATTGTCATTAAAACCCCATCTAGTTCAATAATGCTCTTTCGGGAAGGAAATAGTTAAATTACCCGGTCTGGATTGTGTGTTACTCCAGACCCACAGCAATGTGGTAGACTCTTCGGGATGGGCAAAAAACGATGCCCACATTCTCTGAATAAAAACAAACATGTTTCACAATATAAGCCAAAAGTGACAGTCCCAGACCATAGAAACCACCCCCCCCTCCCCCCCCCACAAACCCCAGAAGGTCTACTCTCTCGGAGTTGAATAGATATCTAAACTAGACAGCGTTTTATAACCCTGTCCTGCAACACAAATATGATAGTCTGCCCTCCAGAGAAGTAGCTGTAGTTATTGTAACAAAGTCAGCCAACTGCACCTCAGTAGGAGTTCCCTGATTGGATCAGATTAACAAATCCAATTAGGGAGCCCTGGCTGACAAATAAAAAGGGTGAGCGTTAGAGATGCTGACAATCTGATAACAGACTCTGAATGAGACAGTGCTAAAATCGAGGACTATTCATGCGTAAATAAAGAGTGACCCGGTGACAGATACCAGCTTCTGTGCAGTTATTTCCCTAGTTATTTTCTAATTTACCTCTAAATCCATTGTAAACATTTTAAACATTGCTTTGCAAACACTCCTCTTCACATTCTCATGTGTTGACTTCGATTTGTGGCACCCACTTGCCCTCTCAGCTGGACTTCAAAGATCCCTGAAGAAGAACAGGGAAATTCTCCCTCAATTGAGATTACAGGATCAGATCATCTGGCCTTTATCACACCGCTGTCTGTGTGAGTTCGCTGTGCACAAAGTGGCGGTTGTGTTTTCTCCATAACAACAGTGAGAACACTTCAAAAAGTACTTCACTGGCTGAAAGCCACTTTCGAGGTCCTGGGGCCAGGAAAGGTGCTATGTCAATGCAGGTCTTTGTTAAGTAGTTCATGACACATCAATGCAGGGTTGGTAAGTTGTGTGGGCCAAATGACCTCACTTGTTTCCAGAAATGTGCAGATTGACATCCCTGGCACCACTTTCAAATTCATCTACCTTTTTTCCCCAATGATCCTAAATTTTATCTGAAACAGGGCACAGAGTCATAGAGATGTACAGCACAGAAATAGACCTTTCAGTCCAACTCGTCATGCCAAACAGATATCCCAACCCAATCTAGTCCCATTTGCCAGCACTTGGCCCATATTTCCCCAAACCCTTCCTATTCTTGTATCCATCCAGATGCCTTTTAAATGTTGCAATCGTACCAGCCTCCACCACTTCCTCTAGTAACTCATTCCATAACACACCACCCTCTGCGTGAAAAAGTTGCCCCTTAGGTCGCTTTGAAATCTTTCCCCCTCACCCTAAACCTATGCCCTCTAGTTTTGAACACCCCTAGCTCGGGAAAAGACCTCTACAAGGTCACCTCAACCTCAGCCTCTGACACTCAGGGGTAATAGCCCCAGCCTATTCAGCCTCTCCCTATAGCTCAAACCCTCCAACCCAGGCAACATCCTTGTAAATCTTCCTTCCATGGCAGGGAGTAATGTTCACTGCTTTATTTTGGATTCTGGGAAAATACCCAGGAGGGGTACACAGAACTGAACACACTCTCCAAGATGGTCTAACCAGGATTATGAATATCTCAGAACACCTACAGCCATACCAATATGTGAAAGCTTTTCTGACAGACTGAGAAAGTAAAATATTTGCCTTCCCCAATCAATGAGGTGATGATATTCATTTCCTGGTGAAAGGAGTGAGTACGCGATGTCTGTTCAGAACCTGCAAATCCTTCCCATTTCATATGCTCAGTCACGTTAACATCCTCTCTGTTACTGAACCACACCTTCATACAGGACAGTGTTTATCCCACGGCTTGAGAATTCAGCAATAACGATTAACCCCACCTGAATTTGCACACAGGAACATTCCAGGAGTCAGACAGAGCTCTACAAACAAACAGAAGGCATCAGTGACTGGCTCATATCTATGATGTGGAGGTGCCTGTGTTGGATTGGGGTGGACAATGTTAAAAATCACACAACACCAGGTTATAATCCAACAGGGAAGAACAGGGAAATTCTCCCTCAATTGAGATTACTAGCTTTTGGAGTGCTGCTCCTTCATCAGGGAGCTACTAGGTTGACAAGCTACTTAACGAAGGAGCTTACACTTCCAAATAAACTTGGACTATAACCTGGTGTTATGTAATTTTTAACTTTGGCTCATATCTGGCATTGCAAAGTTCTGCTAAAATAAGTCAGTGTCAAAAACAACTAAATTCACACTACCAATCTTAGGAAGGGAGGTTTTTTTTTTTGGAATTTGATGGGGAAGATAGGACCATGAGGAGGAGTGGGCATCTTGAGTTGACTCGGTCACTTATCTAGATCATGGTTGATCTACACCTCAACATCATTTTAACTCTGGCAAGAGGCAATGAGGAACAGGCAGGAAAATGGAGCTGGAACCCAAGATCAGCTGTGATTGCATGGAATGGCAGAACCAGTTTGATAGGCCAAATGGTCTACTCTGACATTTCACATGTTCTTGAGTCCATATCTCTTCATTCACACCCAATGACAAAGCTGATCGAATTGTCTTGAATAGTTGGAGAATCGAGGACAGCGTTGCCTCCAAGCATTATCCAAGGATCTGCATTTGGTGATCGGTGTGCTCACGCCATTTGCAGCGCTGTTGTCTAATTCCGGAAACTTCTGTCATGCATAGACCCCCAAGGCCCGCACAGTGAAAAAAAATACTGGGCAATACCAGTCAAGGCTTAAGAAGAGAGGCAGGAAAATTATGTTGGGAGAAAATGAGGACTGCAATTGCTGGAGATCAGAGTCAAAACGTGTGGTCCTGGAAAAGCACAGCAGGTCAGGCAGCATCAGAGGGGCAGGAGAGTCGACATTTCAGGCATAAGCCTTTCATCTTATGGCCGAAACTTCGACTCTCCTGCTCCTCAGATGTTGCCTGACCTGCTATGCTTTTCCAGCACCACACTTTTTGACTGAGTTATGTTGGAGCCAACATCAGATCAGCACTGCTCTTATCGAGAGGTGGGACAGGCCCAAGAGGGCAAATGACCCACTCTTGCCTCTATTTCTTCTTGAAAGGCTGAACTATTTCGAACTCACGACTTGCTCAAAGAATAAAAACAAAATCCCTGCACGTTGTGGCAGGAGGTTAATGCATTACACCAGGAACAATCAGAGATTGTATTGTAGCCACTGTACACCTCGCTTGGATTTTCTGTTTGGCTTCCTTCCGGAGTGTTTTGTGCTCTCCGGTCTCTTTCACAATGGAAAGAAATTGGAGCTTCTGCCATCACTATCCTGAGCCGTAGGCTGCAACATACTTGTAAAAAGTGTAGGTTGACACAGCAACTGGGCTATATTAGAGCTAGACATTGCATCAGTGAGGGCCTCTTCTGAAAGCGGCATGGTGACTCAGCAGTTAGCTCTACCGCCTCACAGTGCCAGGGACTCATGTTCGATTCCACCCTCGGGTGACGGTCTGTGTGGAGTTTGCGCATTCTCCCCGTGTCTGCGTGGGTTTCCTCTCCTCTGGGTGCTCTGGTTTCCTCCCACAATCCAAAGATGTGCAGTTTAGGTGGAATGGCTATGCTAAATTGTCCAGGCATGTGCAGGTTAGGAGGGTTAGCTATGGGGAATACAGAGTTACATAGGGAGGAGACAGTCTGGGTGGGATGCTCTTTGGAGGATCAGTGCCTTTTGATGGGCTGAATGGCTTGCTCCCACACTGTTGGGATTCTATGATCGGGGCTCCTTGGGGTTTGGATAGTTGGTGGGTGGCTGCTGCGGATCAGATTGTTGCCCACAGCATGGGGCTCATTCCCCATTCCATCTAGGGCAGGTTCGTGATCTGCGTCTTTATCCTGCTCCTGGTGGAAATGGTGGCTCTGTGCTTTGGACCTGCATGCAAACCAAGTCCTTAAGGAGGCAATCCTTTGTTTTGCTGAATGGATTGTGGTCTACTTTTCCTATTCACACAAGAGACCGCCCTGAGTGATTCCCTGATGGAAACAAAGAATATAGGAGCAGGAGGCGGCTTTCAGGCCTTCGAGCATCCTCTGCCATTCATCGCGATCATGGCTGAGCGTCCCTGCTTTCTCCCCATAACCATTGATTCAATTCGCTCCAAGTGCTGATTCAAAAGGAAAGGTTAAGTAATACTTTTTCTGAAAACTGACTACAACTTGAAAGACTATTTACAGTGGAAATTCGATTAACCGAACGAGATGGGCGGGCACTATTTTGTTCGGATAATCGATTATCTGGAAAATCGATTAAATGCCTTTTCTCTGGGGCTCGGAGTTTTAAAGTCTGCTCCCCGTTCAGGAGACTGCAGCAGCATACCACGCATGAGCCCCCGCCCCCAGCCCTGTCCAACCCTGCACTCCCCCCATCCACAACCCCGACGGGGGGGGGGGGGAAGCAGAAGAAGGGGGCAGAGGGAGTAGGTGATGGAGATATTACATTAAAAGATGCAGCATTCCCAAAACATTAATTCAGCCAGTGGCTAAATGGTTTAATTATTTCCCCTTCTCAAAAATTACAGTTAAGATTTATTTTATTGTTCCCCACTTTGGGATTAATTATCTTTAGGTTTAGCCCTATTTATTTTACTTCAACATATCCATCTCTCTATTCTCAGGTGGAGGCTGGCACGGTGGCTCAGTGGTTAGCACTGCTGCCTCACAGCGCCAGGGAGCTGGGTTCGATTCCATCCTCGGACAATTGTCTGTGTGGAATTTGCACATTCTCCAGTGTCTGCGTAGGTCTGCTCCAGTTTCCTCCCATCAACCAAAGATGTGCAGGTTAGGTGGATTGGCTATGCTAAATTGCCCATAGTGCCCAGGGATATGTAGGTTAGGTCAATTAACCATGGGAAATACAGGATTATAGAGATAGGGTTGGAGTGGATTTGTGGGGCCAAATGGCGCTGTATTGACTCTGAAGTACAGAGGAACCTCGATTATCCGAATTTTGGATTATCCGAAGAAGATCTCGAGATCCCAATAGAAACATTACATCAAAGAGATGTTTCCAACACTGATCACGTCTTTTGTTTAGAACGTTTAAAAATGAACTTGGCTTACTGAAATGCTGCCGAGAACAGTCCTGGTCATCGATGGGAGACAGGCACCGTCTCCGCATGACTGACCGCCTTTTTTCTCTCTCTCTCTCTCTCTCTCTCTCTCCCCCCACACACACACTTTCCCTGGAGCTCTACACAGGGGTGTACCCTAAACTCCCCTTCCCCAGATAATCTCTCCAACATTGCCCTGTACAGGGCAAAGTTAGAACTTGTCAAGAAGTTGCAGTAAAAAAAGTCGTGTGTGAGGCTGTGTGCGCGCGCGCTATTTGGAGACTCACCCCCAAAGGCAGCAGCAGTCTTACTGTTGGTGTCCAGTCCTGTTGTCCCCAGTGGTTGGGGGGGGGGGGGGGGGGGGGAGACAGGTGGGGGTCGGACGGAGTTCAGGGTATTGACGGGTTTGGCGGGGTCAGATGGGGTTGGTGGGGGCTTACGCACAGTGTGCTGCTGCCTAGTCTCCTGAACAGGGAGTAGAGTGCAAGTGCTCGCTGTGTCAATCCCATTGAACTGATTGAGACGGTGGGAGGCTTCAGCAATGCTGCAGGCCCCTTACACACACATGTGCGTCTGCTCAGAAACAAACCCTGAGACAGAGAGAGACAGAGGAAGGCAGGCAGAGCATGAGCCCTTCCTGAAGAAGGGCTCATGCCCGAAACGTCGATTCTCCTGCTCCTTGGATGCTGCGCTTTTCCAGCAACACATTTTCAGCTCTGATGTCTAGCATCTGCAGTCCTCACTTTCTCCTAGAGAAAGGAGAAAGGAAACTTCAGAGGAGAGGTATTGAATCAATTAACTGAATAATCAAGTACGCGAACAAAATAGTGCCTGCCCATCTCGTTCAGATAATCGAGGTTCCTCTGTAAATTGCCCATAGTGTCCAGGAATATACAGGCTAAGTAGATTTAGGATATGCAGGGTCACAGGGATAATGTAGGGGAATGCATCTTGGTGGGATATTCTTCAAAGGCTCAGCATGGACGCGATGGGCTGAATAGCCTGCTTCCACACTGTAGGGAATCGGCGACATTCTCCTTGTAAACAATTGCTCGCAAGCTGCTGGCTAGCCTCTCAGTTGGGCAATCAAAATAGGATTAGTTCGTTATGACAGGTTGGAAATCAAAGCTGAAAATACAACAGCATGAGTGAAACAGAAAATAACATTGCCACCTTCTGAAAATAGTGAAAATCTGAAATGCAAGCACAAAACGCTAGAAACCCATAGCAGTTTAGTCAGAACCTGAAGGAGAAAAGATAAGGCAAATGTTTCTAGAAGATCAGCAGATAAATGTGTTGCAAAAACAAAAGAGGCACCAATGTACAGCAGCAACAGATGCTTCAGTTATCAAGAGGGAATTAAATCTTAGATGGAAGATCGTGCAAATGTGTTTATTGGAAAACTGTCAGGTAGTACAAAAGAACAATCAGAAAAGCACCAGCAAGATATTGAAAGAATAAAAGAATTGTTTATGGATAACACTTTGTATTAGTGCGTGTGGTCACAAGATTCAAACCTTTCTGTTGTGATCCAGAAACCAATGAAAAGCAAAATTAATGCTATGTTCTCATTCCTCGACTTGCAATTAGTGTCAGAGAGATGTACAGCACAGAAACACACCCTTCGGTCCAACCTGTCCATGCCGACCGGATATCCTAAATTAATCTAGTCCCATTTGCCAGCACTTGGCCCATATCCCCCTAAATCCTTCCTATTCATATACTCAGCCAAATGCCTTTTAAATGTTGCAATTGTACCATCCTCCACCACTTTCTCTGGCAGCGCATTCCATACAGGCACCACCTTCTGCATGAAAAAGTTGCCCCTTAGGTCCTTTTTAAAATCTTTCCCCTCTCACTTTAAACCTATGCTCTCTTGTTTGGACTATCTTACCCTGGAGAAAAGACCTTGGCTATTCACCCTGTCTATGCCTTTCATGATTTTATAAATCTTATAAATCCCTCAGCCTCCGACGCTCCAGGGAAAACAGCCCTGGCCTATTCAGCCTCTCCCTATAACCCTGCAACTCTGGCAACATCTTTGTAAATCTTTTCTGAACCCTTTCAAGTTTCACAACATCCTTCCCATAGCAAGGAGACCAGAATTGAACACAATATTCCAAAAGTGACCTCTTATTTGATCCTATGTCTAACTTCCACCCTCAACCCGCTCTCAAACTTTCATAACAAAAAGAGTTTTTGTTTTAATTTGTTCTTGAGAGGTAGCAGTCACTTGTTAGGCCAGCAATTATTGTCATTCAACCCCTTCAGTTAGGAAAGAAGCCATTCAACACATTGAGTCAGCAGTGACCCTCTCTAACCACTCCCAGAGGGCAATTAACTGTGGTCTGGAGTCACAGACCAGGTAAACAGACATTAGTGTTTTGTTTTGAAAAAGAAATTAATATTAGCTTTTGACTGAATTCAAATTTCATCATCTTTGTGTTGCGATTCAAGCCAGGCCCTATGAACATTAACTGGAGTTCTGGGTGAGTGACATTACCACTACCCTACCACCTTGTCAAGAGTTTCAACAGGTACACCTTAAACTGCAGCAACATTCAGAACGCTGTTAAAGTGAAGTAGGTGCATACGTCACTCAGTATATTCCACGATGCAATTATACTGTTTGAAAGGATTGTAACAAAATGTTGAATAAGAAGTACGTTTATATATCATTGAATAGATACGACTTTTGGAAAGCAATGATGAAACCAATCTGTTCCACCTGTCATATCCTGCATAAATCATCCTTTATTTCATTGTGCACTTTGACCTGCCAAGGCAGCAGCAAACTGTGGAGAGCCCCAGGGAAGAGAAAGTCAAATGAGTGTGACTGAAGCATATGGCCATCAAGCCTATATAATGCTGTATTGTCACATAAGTAACCCGAAGGATATATCTTTAATTTTAAAAACAAATAAAAAGGGCTCAGATATGGGCCAGCGCTCAAAGTGACAATCAGATAATTGAGTGCCAGGGAAGGAAAAGAAAAGGTGGATTTGAGATCTGGCAGACTGTGTGTGTAAATTGCTAGCAATGAAGGGGGAAGGAAAAAAATACACTGAATCATTGGGGCATTATTGACAAATCATATTAAAATTCACAGGTAAATGTGAAAGTAAAATATGTCTCAAGAAACCAAACATTCATGGAAGGGACATATGGGACTCATCACTTTTAGATTTCCTTTCAACCAGTGCCAGTACAATGGAGGTTGTGAAAAATCAAACTTTACAACAGTGACAGTGAAGAGTAAATAACAGAAGCTACAAAGCATTTCATTAAGTCAGTGACTAGGATCAGAGTGAATGAGGTGCTGTGTTTAGAAAGTACAGCTAAAATACCAAGGGAGCAGCTGGGACCTCAAACAGAGTGCGGAAAGAGGCCATTTGGCCCATTGAATCCAGCTGACCCTCAGAAGAGCATCCTACCCAGACCCACTCCCCTACCCTAGTAACCCTTATTTCCCATGGCTAACCCACCTAGCCTGCACATCCCTGCACAATACAGGCATTTAAGCAGGGCCAAACCACTGAACCTGCTGTAAGGGTGTCCCATGTTTGAAAGACTCAAAATGGCCAACAAGGGTTAAACGGAATAAAACATTTTGCATCTATCAAACATGGGCTGCCCTTACACCTGCACACCTTTGGACTGTGGGAGGAAACCAGAGCACCTGGGAGTAAACTCACGCAGACACTGGGAGAACGTGCAAACTCCACACAGACAGTCACCCGAGGGTAAATTTGAACTCAGGTCCCTTTCACTGTAACGCAGCAGTGCTAACCACTGAGCCATATGCAGGACTGCTGGCTCAGAGGTCAGGACACTACCCCTGCAAACAAGACCTCCCACACTGCACCTGGTACAGGTAGTTCTTCTATGACACGATGGTTGCATTCTCGTATAACCCTATGTTATAGAAAAATTGCACCTCACAAACAGCGTTTAAGGTGTTAGTGGTGTAATCACATCACAGCCAACACAAGTTTTATAAGTTTGCACTTTAGAAACAGTGTCCCCAATTCATCATCAACTCATTACAGCAAATTCGCGTTAATGATACGCGTGTTACAGTGGAATGACCTGTATTCCCAAGCAGCCTCCCTTCTAGAATAAGCAGACCTTAGTCTGCTTAGTTTGAGAGATCAGGCATTTTCAGACTAGTATTGCCAAAGGCAAGGGACTGTTTTTTGATCTAACTCGGTCAGAGATGTTACGACACACCCCTGGAGCATTTGGGACTTGAATACTAGCCTCCTTGCTCAGAGGTAGGGACACTACCACTGCACCATAAGCATTTGCATGCAGGACTGGACTAATGGCTTGCCCCTTCCTCCAAACCCGGAAACAGCAAGAACTTTCAGTCTGCTTGATCGAAAAATGACAAAAGGTACGGGGACTGACAAAACACAGGTGGGTCCTCAAGTGGCCAGCATGTCACCAGCAGACTCAAAGAACTAGTCCCGTGGACCTAATGATGTGGAAAAGGTAGGAAATACACGAAAAAACAGGGGACCCGGCCAGACCCCTCAAAACATTTCAAGAAGGTTGATCATCTAACTCAACGTCACCATTCTGTCTTTGTTCACTGTGAATACACTTCAGAATTAATTCATTTCCAAGATTCTGACAGGACTTCTATTTTCCTCCTTTTAATTCTATATGCAACAAGAGGGAATTTGTTGCTAGAAACTGATGAGGTTAACTCCCTATGCTCCAGGATTTGGGAGCGCAGGTTCATTAAAAAAAGTGATTGCGTGAGATGAAGACACAATCCCTGCGTAATAATTCCCACGGACAGAAACATTCCAAAGTTTCAAAACGTGGGTCAATGCTTCAAGAGATGCTCAAACGTTTCAATTGGGCAGGATATCCTGTGCAAGGACACTGAACAGATCCCACCAGGTCTTTCAAACACAAAGCAGTCCCACAGTTCTGCTCTAAAACAGGAAGTTTTTCCTTATTTACAGCAGTTCACAGCATAGAGAACACAAGGTCAGGCTGCCTTATTACAGTCCTTCCTTATCACTGCCACTCAGCTGTTCTATAGGTGCAGGACAGAACACAGCAGGTTCTGCTTAAACAGCTCTCTCTTTCCCTAACTGATACACAGTTTACTGAAATTTCACCACAGTTACACTTACACTTTGCAAAGCATTTCTCCAGCAAAATTTTTCCTCCCCAAAGTGCAATCTGAGAAGGTGTCAGAAGAACTCCCTGGGCGGCACAATGGCTCAGTGGTTAGCACTGCTGCCTCACAGCGCCAGAGACCCGGGTTCAATTCCAGCCTCAGGCAACTGTCTGTATGGAGTTCGCACATTCTCCCCGTGTCTGCGTAGGTTTCCTCCGGGTGCTCTGGTTTCCTCCCACAGTCCAAAAGATGGATAGGTCAGGTGGATTGGCCATGCTAAATTGCCCATAGTGTTAGGTGCATTAGTCAGAGGGAAATGCGATCTGGATGGGTTACTCTTCAAAGGGTCAGTGTGCACTTGTAAGGCCAAATGGCCTGTTTACACACTGTAGGGAATCTAATCGTGACTGTCATGTGGCAAATGTACTGCCCTTTCATAAGGCCATTAACTGACTACAGACCAGTTAATATTAGTGCTGGAGATGTTTTAGAAACTCTTTTAGGAAGGATATGGGCCAAATACTGACAAATGGGTCTAGATTAATTTATGATTGGCATCGATGAGTTGGGCCAAAGGGTCTGTTTCTGTTCTGTACAACTCTATGACTTTATGAAAAGTACTTATGTAGGTTTGAGTTCATTAAGGCGAACTAGTACTAATTTACAAAAAGGCAAACCGTGCTCCACTTTAAGATCATGAGATGTAGGAACAGAAGTAGCCATTCAGCCCATCGAGTCTTCTCTGCCATTCAGTGAGATCACAGCTGATCGAATAATCCTCAATTCCACTTTCCTGCCTTTTCCCATGACCTTGGATTCCTTTTCTGATTAAAATCTGCTACCTCTGCCTTAAATATACTTAATGACCCAGCCTGAGCAGCCCTCCAGTTAAGAATTCCACTGATTCACTACCCTCAGACAAGAAATTCTTTCTCATTTCTGTCTCAACTACACAAGCCCTTATTCTGAGGTTATGCCCCTGGTCCCGGACTCTTCCACAAAGGGAAACAACCTCTCCGCATCTATCCTGTCAAGTCCCTTAAGAATCTTGCATGTTTCAATAAGATTATCCCTCTTCTTCTCTATTTCAATAAGTATAGGCCCTACCAACCTAACCTCTTCTCATAGGACAGTTCCTCCATACTTGGTATCAGCCGAGTGAACCTCCTCTGGACTGCCTCCAATGCCAAGTACACCTTTCCTTAGAGAAGGGCCCAAAACTGTTCACCTTATTCCAGCTGACTAGTGCCTCATATAGAATCCAAATGGATTTTTTAGATAAGGTCGTTGAGTGGAATGTGGTAGATGTTGTCGATATGAGATTTTAAGAAAGCAGTTGACAAAGTACCAGACAAAAAGCTTGTTTAACAAAGGTGCAGATTGTGGTATAGGAAGACCAATGTCACGGTCAACTTAGATTTAAAAATGCCTTAAGGACAGAGAAGCTCAAGTTGAAGTAAATGGGTGTTTTTCAAATTAGAAGATCGTCGACATGATGTTGGTCATTACTGGGGCCACATTTCTTTCTTTTTGTACGTGAAACACTTGGTCCTTGGACTATAGAGTGAAATAGCAAAATCTGACAATGATAGCAAATTGGGAGGAGTGGAAAACTACAAATGAACTGCAACAGGACATGGACATACAACAGCATGGGCAGGAAAGTGGTATTTAATACTGAGAAGTGCAAGATGATACATTTTGGCAGAAGGGATAGGGACAGACAACAGAAACTTAACAGTTCTAAAGAGTGGTCAGGGATAGGGGGCACTGAGTGCTCATGTGCATCAATCTTTAAATGTGACAGAAAATATAGAGAGCATGGTTAGCAAAGCATAGAATCCTGAGCCTCATAAATGGACGGTATTGAGTACAAAAGGAAAGATGAGGCCACAACTAGAATACTGCATCCAGTTCCAATCACAACACTTTAGGGCAGATGTGAGGCTCCTCTCAATAGTGGGATCAATGAACACGGGGCAGAGCTTTAAGATAAGGGCCAGGAGGTTTAGAGGGGATGTGAGGAATGTTCTTTTCATTACGACATTGATGGGAATCTGGAAATCATTACCTGTAAAGGTGTTGGAGGCAGAAAGCCTTGTAACACAAGTAATATTCCGATAAGTACTTGCTATTCCAAGTATACAAGGCCATGGGCAAACTGCTGGAGTAAAGGGTTAGAGTAGTCAGGTGCTGGTTTTTGTCAGCGGTCCGGAGGGGTTTTTCCTGTGCTGCAGTCGATGAATGCAACCTTCCAAATGTTCTGGACGTAGCTTTGATGTTATATGACATTATGCTACCTGTTACAAATGGGACATGGAGTTGCACATTCCACAACAAAATGCACACACAAGTGCACAGGTAAGCTAGTTACTTTTTGGGATGTGGCTATCACAGCACAAACCTTGTACGTCAATCCATGAAAGCTCCAAGTGTTGGGGTTTCATTGCTCATTGTACAAAAGTGTTGACAATTGAATTCCGATGCGGTTACAACAGACAGACTAACCCACATCTTTTCCTATAGATTTTGATTGGACTGTTAAGGAGATAAAACTGCAGCCAAAGGTTTGTAGAATAGTGATATAAAAGAAAAGTGATATTTAATTACATTGACCTACCAACTAACTTTTGAGAACTATTAACCCATGAGAACAAATTAAAGTTTAAAATTTCCACCCCATGAAAGTTTGGAACACGTCAGTGGCTAGAATAATAGGAGCAAGATGGTGTGTCACATCAGCTCAAAAAATCTATTCAGCTGATTAGACTTGAGAATTTTAGATCCTGTCAAAGAAACTAAAATCAATCAATACTCAAGGAAACAAAACAATTGCAGCCATTGGGAAAGAGAAGGGGTGTGGCATTAATTGGTAGCTTTCTCAGAAAGCCAGCATAGACACAATCAGCTGATTGACCTTCTGTATGTTACAATACCTGTAGAGACCAATCATTATAAGGTAGTCAACCAGACTGATTTGAAGGACTGTATGACAAGATTTCAAGGTTTAAGTCTTGTGCTGTAATAAAATAAAAGCAACATTGAATAAACACATACTCTCATCTGCAGAAAGGTCTTCCCGTTTAACTTTTAAATAAGGATCCTCCATAGCCATACCCTTCAGTAGGCATCTCATTGTCTTCAAACCAGTGCAGAACCATTCCCTGTTTGATGGCTTGCTTCTTTTCCCCTTTTCCAGCTGGGTCACTGCTGACCCCTAAGCGGTCGTGTAATGAGAATTACTTGAGATTCTTCCCTCTACCCAAGGCCAGGCAAACTTTCACCCTCATTTCAGTCTTCATAAACCTGGACCCTACAACCCGATTGTGGGCTCCCACTTGTATTCTCATGGTGAACTAAAGAAATGAGCTGACTCCATCTCTGTGCTTTCTTTCTCACTCAGTCACACATTCTGACTCAGAGATTCTGGGATCTCTTAGGAAATCCCAGCGCAACCCAATAATCACAGCATGTTTCAATGGCCAGTTCCCTTCTCAAAGCTGATCTTCATAGCAACATGAATCACATGGGGACTTGTATCCAGGTAGAAATGCTAGTTAACTATCCTCTGGAACTTAAACAGACAATTTAGAGTATAACAGTTTATGAAACCTACCTTTCCTAGGACCTCCCTATGAGATTTGGAGACTGAACAGTCTACCCAGAGTCAGAGTCAATACAAATGGCCCTGCCATTGCCTATGGTACCTTTCACCACCTCCCCATGTCTATAATCAGGGCTACACTGTAACTTTTAATGACCACACCACCCAAGCATATTAGTGTACAGGATTCCAAACAGGCCACATGACAACCTTATAGAAATCGAGTAAACAGACAGGCCCAAAACAGAACTATCATGTATGACTTGTGTTTGAAACAAGTGTTGCTCGGTTGCAAGGGTGCATTTTCTGAAGCATTTGAAGAAAATACACGATTCTGCTCAACATTCACTTCTGCTCAGCTGTCAAGTATTTTACCACTTAAAGATTTGGTTTTAATCCTCAACAGTTTTGGGGATTAACTCAGCACGATTTTACCCCTAAGTTCAAATGGATTCCTGGATGAACAGTTTGACTTTCTAACAGACAGCAGGTTACAGTGTGAGGCAACTTGGCAGGTGTAGTTAGACCATAAGGACAGTTGAGTTGGGACGTTACATGACAGTGGGATTTGCCTCGGATTTATGCTGAATCCAACCTGGGAATTGTGATCCTGACCAAGTGTGAAAAGAGTCTTTTTTTTCCTCATGAATGGAGATGATTATTTCTTTTCTTTCTCTCTGTCTCTCTCAAGCGTTAGTCAACTCTTTCTCTCTCCCCTGAAGGCTGGGTCATTTAAATTACTCAAGATGGTGCAAGATAGATTATTGACAGACAAGGGAGTCAAAGGCTATGGTGGAGGGAGAGGGGAGGAAAGGTAGAGGCGAAGAGCCGAAAAGCCCAACCGGAGGATGGGAAAGTTGCTACAAAAATGCACAATCTTCATTACCGCAGAGAATACCGTATAACACCAACTCGATTATTACAGCAAGAATGGATCAAAATTTATGCAAAAAGATGCTTGTGAGATGCTTCCTTTCTGTAAAAACAAAGGGCGACATTCAAACACTAAAAAAAACCAAAAGAACGAAGGATGCTGTAAATCAGAAACAAACACCGAAATTGCTGGAAAAGCTCAGCAGATCTGGCAGCATCTGTGAAGAGAAATAAGAAGTAATGTTTAAACGTGAAGTCTGATTGCTCTTCAAACCCGCTGCGCTTTTCCAGTAACTCTTAATTGTGACACTTAAATGGCTCCTTTCGCAATCTCAGGATAACCCAAAGTACTTACAACCCATTAAATACACTGGAGTGTAATTATTGTCGTAGCATGTCCCCACAAGCAACTGAAGTGACTATTGCCAACCTGTTTATGCCAGTAGGCAACTGCATTAAAGTCAGTGGAACTATTTGGAAAGTACACTCGAAGAGGGTGTGATGTGCTGAATGCTTTGTTATGCTATAGATCAGAGGGCAGTTAAGCAGACAGAAACTGCGATAAGATGTTTATCCACTTCACTGAGTCAATAACTTCAGATGTGCACTCGCTGGTGTTGGTGCTTGCAATGCAGAAGAAAAATGACTTCAACTGAGTGCGGACAATAATTAAACCAGCTATTTATAGAACTATGTTTGAAGTAAAGCGAAAGGGGGAAAAAAAATCTGAACCTATTCAGCAGGAACGGAAACCAAACTAAAACACGACAGGAGCAGGGAGCAGCTGTTTAATTTAAAACTTCAGCAGAAATTCACATTGAACACTGCTGTTGGTTCCAGACAACTTTGGGAGGTGGATCACATGGAGGTATTAACTGTGGACAACAAAGCTATCAGTAAACTACTCTGTATCAACACGGGTGAAAGGGTTTCCTGGGACAGCACGCTTCCCTCTGCGTCAAAAGGTTCGGAGTTCAAATCCAGAGACTCTGTCCCAGAGGTTGAGTCTGGTACTCCTGCTGTAGTGATGATGGAGTGTTGCAGGGTGAGACATTTTTTGGGGAATATGGCCTAGCCCACATCTTGGGTGGGGGTGGGGGTAGAAGGATGCCAAGCAGCAAGGGAAATGATCCCAGCATTCTGGTCAACACTCATCTTTCAGTCAACATCAGGAAAAGGTAATTTGATGGTCACAACACTGTTTGTGGGAGCTGTTGCTTTCTCTAACAGTGACTCTACTTTAAAGGTGACTTGTTGATTCCTAAAGTGCCTTCAGATTTCCTAAGATGAAAAAATTATTTTTTTTGAAAAGGAAAACATGGAAGTGTATAAAAAGATGCAGTGAAAGTGAGGTTTCCTGAGGAAATGGAGGTTCTTTAGATGATCACTTAAATTCGGGCCAGACTTCCAACTTCCTTCCAAACAATATTTACAAATATTTACTGCATATGATGCTAAGACAACAGAGCAGCACATTCAGAGCAGCACAGATTCCAACGTCCTAGCAGAGTACCCCTTGCCTATGCCATAAATTCTATGAGTTTGTGAAATACTCATTACGATTAGCAATCAACAAATTTGGCAAAATTGTTTTGGAAAAGCCTGTGCAATGTCAGATGGATAATGAATAAAATTTTAAGGCTGTTATCGTTTGGCTGAGAATGCTGTAGAAAGGTATACATTATTCTGAAAATGGGGGCGAGGGAAAAGAAAGAAGGAATAGCATTTTGAACCATTTAAAATGAGGAAAACTCGTGGAACATTGTCAAATAAATAAGGAATCATTATACCTGTACCTGGAACTGAATGAGAAAATATAATGGTGGAACCATTCCGATTTTGGTGTCATTGAAGACTCTGAAAGCTGGCCTGTGTTGGCAAGACCAAATTTAGGTGTTGGTTTTGTGGAATATCTCAGTCCCATCTGAGTGTGAACCTGAATGTCTGGGTATCCTCTCATTTCAATTCTCCGCTTCCACTCTGACCTCCTTGTTCTAGCCTCTTCTAAATGTTCCAATGAGAAAGAATGCCCCATCTTCCGCACTGGAACTTTACATCTTTCCAGACATTAGGGAAGTACACATCGCAATCTTTGCCCCCTTTTCTTGGTTTTAATTTGGATGGTAACGGTTGTCCATTCTGTTTTTCCTGTTTTTACATGCTCTGGACACACTGGCTGTTTCTTTACCTGTTCAGTTACTAGCCCCTTTTGCCTTGCAACATTATCTGTTGTCATTTGATCTCTCCCACCTTCCAGCTGCTTGCAGACTTTATTCCATCCACCCTCTGCCCTGTTTTCCACGCCTTGCCTAGAAAGTGTGACATCTCGAATCATCTTCTTAATGCAGGTTTACCAACCTAAACCTTGGCTATATTCCCCCAGCTCTTCGTAGATACTGAGTGTTTCCAGTACAGTGTATTCTGTTTTATTTGAATTTTCCATACATGATCCATTAGAAGTTCTCTCTTTAGGAATTTTTTTTAAAAATTAAATCTTTTCTTTACCCATGCTGAATTATTTATATAGTGTGTTCACTAGAAACTAGCACTTGAACATTGAATAATTGCAACATCTTGAAACACAGCTGCAGAAATTCACCTAGGTTCCCTTGACAGCACCTTCTAAACTCAGGACCACTTCCATCTAGAAGGATAAGGAGCAGATACATCACCTCCTGAAATTTCCCTTCCAAGCTGCTCACCATCCTGATTTGGAAAATGTACCGCCATTCTTTCAGCATTGCTGGATCAAAATCTTGGAATTCCCTCCCTAAATGCAATGTGGGTCATCCGACAGCACATAGACTGCAGGGATTCAAGGCGGTAGCTAGGGACAGGCAGCAATGCTGGCCCAGGCAGAGACACCCGCATCCCAGAGAACGAAAACAAAACAAAACCATGGAGTAAAACAGACTTAGACATTTAAAACTCTGGAGAGCAATTAAATTCCAATGGTTTTATCACAGCACAAGTTCATTATAGTAGTGTTCAGACAGGATGTTAAATACAACACTCCTTCTGTAATGCTTACTAGAAAACATAACCTTTAAAGAACGGTGGAATTAAAATTAACTGTAGCTAATTTCCCTGTCTGATAAGCAGGTTTAGACAATGAGGGATTTTTTTTTACCTCTGTTAGAATGTGGATAGCACTAGCCTAGACTTATCCCCAGTTACCCTGAGCTTTTTGATAGCAGCGACTGTTTTTAATCGAGGTATGAAATGTCACGCACTACAGCTTACACATTCCTTTTCATTAAACGATCTATAACAGCAGCCTTCAGTCACTTTTCTTTTCCCCACTTTATTGCCAAACCACAAGGAACAGGTTCACTGTATTTTGTTTCCACATGCCTCAGTGCTGATTTGAGCTCCTGACAGCTGTCTTCTGCTGGGAAACACTTTCTCGTCTCTGAATCAGAAGGTTGCAGGTTCAAGATCCACTCCGGAAAGCTTGGAGCACAAAATTCAAGCTACAAACTCCCAACATAGCCCTGGATGGGGGATGGTGGCTTGCCTGAAGTGCTGTTAAGCTGAGGGTCACTCCCATACATCCAAAAAAGTCCCTTAGTGTTGTTCATGTGTAAGGAGAAGTAAACGACATGGTTCCTCAAGCCTACACTACCAAGACAGTCATAAACAATCTTGCACCTTAACTCCATTTCCCTTGCCGCTCTCCACGTCCCTCAATTCTCTGAATTAAAACAAAACCATTGATCTCGACCTTGAATATATTCAACCACAGAACATTCATAACACTCCAGTGAAGAAGTTTTCTCCTCATTGCAGTCCTAAGTGCCTTATGAAGAAAGGTTGAATAAGCTTGGACTTTTCTCTCTGGAGAGAAGGAGGAAGAGAGGAGACCTGATCGAGGTGTTCAAAATAATCCAGTGAAGAAGTTTTCTCCTCATTGCAGTCCTAAGTGATCAGTTCTAAGTGCCTTATGAAGAAAGGTTGAATGAGCTTGGACTTTTCTCTCTGGAGAGAAGGAGGAAGAGAGGAGACCTGATCGAGGTGTTCAAAATAATGAGTGGAATAGATCGAGTCAATAGCCAGAGACTTTTCCCCAGGGCAGGATTGACTGGTACGAGGAGTCATAGTCTGAAGATATTAGGAGGAAGGTAAAAAGGAGATGCCAGAGGTAGGTTCTTTACACAGAGAGTTGTGAATGCATGGAATGCGTTGCCAGCTGTGGTGGTGGAAGCAGAGTCATTGGGGGTATTTAAGCGACTGCTGGACATGCACATGGATAGCAGTGAGTAGAGGGTGCGTAGGTTAAGTTACTATTTTTACATTAAACTTCGGCACAACATCATGGGCCAAAGGGCCTGTTCTGTGCTGTACTTTTCTATGTTCTATCTCCTTACTGTGCAGGCTGTACCCCCATGTGTGTTAGACTACCCAGCCAGTGGAATCAACCTTTCAGCATCTACCTTGTTAAAGGCATTCAGAGTTTTATATATTTCAATGAGATTGTTTCTCATTTTTCGAAACTCGGGACAAACACAGCACTGACTTTACTCAGTCTTCATTATAGGACAATGCTGTCATTCCAGGAACCAATCGACTGAACCTTCACTATACCATCTCCAATCCTTCCTTGGATATGGAGAGCAAAACCATGCACAATATGTATGGTGTTATGTCACCAAAACACTGCACCATCAGACTAAGACTGTATTCTAACATTCCAGTCCCCTTGCAATAATGGCAAAACGCCAATTGCTTTCCTGGTTGCTTGAGAAATCAGAGTTGATAAGTGTGGTGCTGGAAAAGCGGGGCACGCAGCAATCGTGCACCAAGAGAGTTGACATTTCAGGCAGGATCCTTCTTCAGGACTGATGATAGCTTGTTGTACCTGCATGCGAACATTGTGTTCCTTATAGTCTTCCACTCATGTCTCTCTGAACAAAATCATTTGGAAGGATCATCATTTGAAAAATATTCTGCTTTTCCAAAGTCAATAACTTCACACATTCCCCTATTTAGCTTCTGTTGACCACTCAGTTAACTCGCTTTGATCTCTGAAGAAGGGTCACACTCAAAACATTGACTTCTCCAATTCCTGATGCTGCCTGGCTTGCTGTGTTCCTCCAGCCTCCTGTTCGTCTACCTTGGATTCCAGCATCTGCAGTTTTTTTGTCTCGATCTCATCGTCGCCATTCACATTCCCATGTCCGAGAAAGAGTCTCAAATAATGACAACACAAAGAGCTGGAAATACTGGACTCAGCAGGTCAGGCAGCCTCTCTGCAAGAAACAGAGTTAATGTTTCAGCTGAGATGACGTTTCATCTTTTCTCCACAGACGCTGCTTCACCTGCACGGTACACCCAACATTCTTTTTTGCTTCTTATTTCAGATTTCCAGCACCTGAAGGCATTGTACTTCAGCAGGACAGTTATCCCCAAGCGAGGCCGACATTTATCCTGTCACCGTGCGAAATGAGAGAAAAAAAGCTAACATGACGACATCTCATCAATGTCTGTGGGATCTTGCTGTGTACAAACTAGCTATTGGTCATTCCTATGTTGTGAAAGTGACTTCCAAAGTACCCAAATGACTTCAAAGCCAAGTGTTCTGGGACATCCTAAGATTGTTAAACATATTAAATAAATGAAATTTATTACCTAGCCTCTGAATTGCCAGTCCAACTGCAGTATTATTCTGTGGCAGCACAGCGGCACAATGGTTAGCACTGCTACCTCAAGCAGCAGGGACCTGGATTCGATACCACCCTTGGGTGCATGTGTGGAGTTTGCACATCCTTCCCACATGTGTAGGTTTCCTCCCACAGTCCAAAGATGTGCAGATTAGGGTTGATTGACTGTGCTAAATTGCCTCCAAACAGACCCCAGCACCAAGGATATATTTCCCTCCCCTCCCCTATCAGCTTTCCGTAGAGACCACTCCCTCCGCGACTCCCTTGTCAGATCCCAGATTAGGGTTGATTGACTGTGCTAAATTGCCCATAGTGTCAAGGGACATGTAGGCTACATGGATTAGCCATAGGAAATGCAGGGTTACAGGGAGAGGATAGTGGGGGGGGGTCTGGGTGGAATGTTCTTCAGAGGGTTGATGTAAACTCAATGGGCCAAATGGCCTGCTTCCACACTGTAGGGATTCTATTATTCTATTCCAATGGGTGAAAGAGGGTGGAGAAAGTGAGGACTGCAGATGCTGGAGATCAGAGCTGAAAATGTGTTGCTGGAAAAGCACAGCAGGTCAGGCAGCATCCAAGGAGCAGGAGAATCGACGTTTCAGGCATGAGCCCTTCTTCAGGAAACCAAACCCAGCTGCTTTACAAAAGCAGTGATTGGTTCAAGATCCAAAAGATGTGAATTGCAATTGGAGGCCAATAAATTTAAAACTGATAGCAAAAATACATTCTATGGTCAAAGGAAGAGTGAAGCTGACAACTTATTGACCATGTTAAAGGGAAAAAAAGCACGTGGCAACCTAAGCTGGGTGACAAAAGTATAATTGACATCCTAGCGTGAAAGTGAAATAGTATTCCTGATGAAGGGCTTTTGCCTGAAACGTTGATTTTCCTGCTCCTCGGATGCTGTCTGACCTGCTGTTCTTTTCCAGCACCACTCTAATCTAGACTCTGACCTCCAGTATCTGCAGTACCCACTTCTGCCTAAGTGAAACAATATATACAGCGACCAATCTCTGATCAGCAATGCACATATCAAGACCACACATGGTTTGTATCAAAAGGAAAAGTGCTGGAACTCTGAAATAAAAACAAACAGGTGTTGGAAATACGTAGCAGGTCGGGCAGCATCTGTGGAGAGAGAAGCAGAATTAAAGATATGGCTCTACCACCTTCCATCACACTGTTTATACTGTATGTTTTTGATCCTGTTCTGTCAGCTCAGAGCACACACATAGATGTGAAGGTGCACACAGTGGCGTGCTTGTGTTGACCGCTCATGGATCACCCATTTAAAACAGGGGAGTAGGATATTTGAATATCTTTAAGGAAGAGCTGGATAGATTCTTTACAAGTATGGGAGGGGAAGGGGCAGGGGGTGAAAGAGAAAGGTGGGAACATGCAGTAATCAGATCAGCTATGAGCACGCTGAATGACAGAGCAGGCTTGAGGGGCTGAGTGGCCTACTCCTGTTTGGACTTTATATGTCCATATGTTCATGACATATCACTCGCATTAAGACATTCCTCTACAACTCGGGGGGATGGAAACTAGGCAAGAAGAAGAGTAGAAGACACAATGGGAGAGATGCGATGACTGACAACAGTAAGCGGGAAGAGACAGTGAAAGGCTCCAAATCATTTAGCAACCTGCCAATGGACTGTAAACGTTTGCTATAAATTCTGTATCCTGCCATCTTATGCTCCAAAACCACCTGATGGAAGAGCAGTGCTCCGAAAGCTCGTGCTTCCAAATCTGTTGGACTATAACCTGGTGTTGTGTAATTTTTAAACTTTGTACGCCCCAGTCCAACACCAGCATCTCCAAATCATGCCGATGGATGGCAGAGAGTACTACAGTCATAGAGATGTACAGCATGGAAACAGACCCTTCGGTCCAAATTGTCCATGCAGACCAGATATCCTAACCTAATCTAGTCCCATTTTCCAGCACTTGGCCCATATCCCTCTAAATCCATCCTATTCATATACCCATCCAGATGCATTTAAATGCTGTAATTGTACCAGCCTCCACCACTTCCTCTGGCAGCTCATTCCACACACGCTCTATCCTCTGCATGAAAAATTGCTCCTTTGGTCTCTTTTATATCTTTCACTTTCCCCATCCTGGAAATTCTCTCAAACGGTCTCTCAACCAACTGTATCACTGCCCCACAATCCTTACACTGTATTTTATTCTGTCTGACTTCCCCCACCCCATCCAGCCCAAGGCCATCCAACCCACCCGCTGCGTATTTCTTCACACTAAGCAGCTTTGAAACCAACTAGCAAACCATTTTGTTTTTTTTCCTGTTTCTATATTCTCTGACCTTTTAAGGATTACATCTACTGCTTTACTATTGTCTATTTGATTACCTCAAATTCAGTAAGTTTGGTCAAGCAAGAATTTCCCTTTTGAAATCCATGCCAACTATTCGTTATATTTCTAATTTTTAGATGTTCACTATTCTCTTTGTAAAGATTCTGATTTTTATCCTGCTACTGATGTTAAGCCAACATCACTAATTGATTGTTGTTCCCAGACCTCATCTAACTCAAGCCTTGCTATGACCCTTTACCAAGTGCAATAACTTCCAGCCATGAGCAAAGTCCTCCAAGGTCCCAATCCATAAATCTCACTGAGTTCCCAGACCTCAGCTCTCTCATACCCAATTCTCTTATCGTACCTGGGAATAATCACCCAGACATACTGCCTAGTCCTGCCTTTTCCTAATTCCAGACATCTTAGCAAACCCATCAGTCCCATATCCATCATCGTTGCTACAGTACCTGTTCAAGAAGTTCAATCAGCTTGCTGACTACCCCAAACCTTTCAAAAACAAAACTGCATAGACTCCATCAGTGAAGGACATACAGGTGAGTTTCGGGGAGACAGAGGGGAGACAGAGGGGAGACAGAGGGGAGACAGAGGGGAGACAGAGGGGAGACAGAGGGGAGACAGAGGGGAGACAGAGGGGAGACAGAGGGGAGACAGAGGGGAGACAGAGGGGAGACAGAGGGGAGACAGAGGGGAGACAGAGGGGAGACAGAGGGGAGACAGAGGGGAGACAGAGGGGAGACAGAGGGGAGACAGAGGGGAGACAGCACTGTTGTTCCCAGACCTCATCTAACTCAAGCCTTGCTATGACCCTTTTCCAAGTGCAATAACTTTCAGCCATGAGCCAAGTCCTCCAGGGTCCCAGTCCATAAATCACACTGAGTTCCCAGACCTCCGCTCTCTCATACCTAATTCTCTTATTGTACCTGGGAATAATCACCCAGACACACTGCCTAGTACTGCCTTTTCCTAATTCCAGACATCTTAGCAAACCCATCAGTCCCATATCCATCATCGTTGCTACAGTACTTTTTCAAGAAGTTCAATCAGCTTGCTGACTACCCCAAACCTTTCAAAAACAAAACTGTATAGACTCCATCAGTGAAGGACATACAGGCGAGTTTCATGGAGACAGAGGGGAGACAGTGAGAAAATAAAACATTTGAAGGGCGAGAAAGAAGCAATAACTTCATACAAATACGACTAAAAAGCTTCCCAATATGAAAACACCCAGCAAGTAGGCTAGCCGGCCTCAAGTCAAGGTGGAAATCGGACAGAATGAAACAGACAACTTAGGTTGCAGATTTGCTTGCTGAGCCGGTAGGCCCGCTCCCAGAAGTCCCACCACCACGCCAGGCAACACCACCAATGAGCCTCCGCACCCTGCTGCACCCCCCCCCCCCCCAACGTCCTGGCCTGCCAAGGTAGGCAACACCACCCCCGGCTTCCCCTCCTCCCCCCCAAGAGGCCGGCAAATGTGATCCAAACCAACGCGCTCACCAATGGAGCTCCAGCCTGATAGTGACAGTGGGTCCTGTCTCCGAGTGGCTAGCCAGTGACCGTGCACCCTGGCGGCCAGTCCCCTATCTGATGTAGTGTTTGTTACAGTCCTTGCAGGATATTTTGTAAATGACATTTGTTTTGCTGGTTGTTGGTATAGGACCTTAAAGGATCTTACATCAGACTGACAGGCAGAAAGCTAGCCACCAGGACACACCAACCAGCCACCAAAATACATGACCCACCATCACTTCAACTGGGACAACACATCCATCCTAGGACTGGCTGAACAGAGACATGCACGGGAATTCCCAGAGGCATGGCATTCAAACCGGGAACTCCGTCAACAAACACATCGATCCGGACCCTGCCCACCAACCCCCGAGAAAAAGAGCCGGAAACGACACCACCCACCCCAACAGACCAAGACTCAAAAATAGAAAGAGGGACAGAACACTAGCACCTCACCGATGACACCACCAGCACGACGACGAAACATCCGAGAATAAACCCACCAGCTCAGTGAGCAAAGTCACAACCTCAACTTCAACCTGAGGGACAAGTTTATTTCAGGAGTTTTGAGAAATCGTGGGACAATCATACAGCTGGCCGACAGTAAAAAAAACAGAATATCAAGAAAGAGAAAGTGACACAAAAGGAAGATAGAAAAAACTGCAAAAAAAATCACTTTTGCTGTGACTAATGGTATCATTCGCATTATGTAACTCTTTTGCATCATTTGACTTATTGTGGACAATGCCAAAATACAGAAAGTAGCAACAAAACAATTCAACATAACGCACGAATATAGCTTCAGTCATACAATGTCGGTTTGTCCCCACTTACTTCCCCCATATCAAGACACCTGTGTTGGTTAAACCTTCAGAAATCCAAAGCACAAATACCTCATTCACTTTGGGAGAGATAATCGAGCTGGTAAAGCAGCTCTTACATATTCCACAGCCAGCTTTTACTCATAACTTGTTGTGAAGTAGTAAGTAATCAAACGTGTATTATATAAATTCTACAAATCACTAATTTTTCTTCAATGTTAGTAAAAAAAGTTGCTTCACTAGAGTTACTTTATCTAACAATTGCTGAGCTTTCACTCCTGGCAACAGACATGAACTAGCAGCTTTTAGTACTAATGGTGTGCATGCCCAAAGGTTCCTAGGAATTGACTCTTTGGCAATGTCCAATAGGTCTTGAATGCCTTTCGTGGCCAAATGGGGCCCATCAGGGTCTCCAGAGAACAAGAGTAGAGTAAAGAGGGTTAACTGCTTTCCAAATCAGCATTTCCAACACATGTTCTTTTTTAAGTCAGAATGGCACTTATTCAAAAGTGGCAAATAAGTCACTGACCCATAAATGAGTGAGTGTGTCACTCATTCAGTGCAGTCTGTTTACCCTGGGCTCGGGCTGTCACACTATAACTACCACACAGAATTCCTTACAATTCATTCAGAGAATTTCTCTTTCCTTTGAAGCAGACACCGGTCATGAACATAGCCTGAGATGACTTACAGGCATATTGACTTTTTATCTAAGACTGCTTGTTCTGTTTTCAAGCCAAGGACATACATGCCAGAGATGGCTGAGAATGCAATTCCCAGAATCGCTGAACTGTTAGGGCTGTGGAAGCAGACCATTCAGCCCACCTGCCCCTGCATGCCCAGTCAGTTTCAATGACTGTGCGGAAAATTCCTTTGTGGATTACTCCCAGCTTTGGGAGAGATGATAGCATGTCAGATCTGACATGTCTGTGTTAACTCCTGCCAGGAATACAATAGGGAAGGGGTTTAAACATGTGTGTGCGTGTGTGTGTGTGTGTCTGTCTGTGTGCGTGCGCGTGAGAGAGCGCGAGAGCATGCATTGTGGTTTTCAAGTGCAACAGTCAATTTATAGTTGTGCCCTGACCTATCACCAACACTGTGGTTCCTTCCTCTGAGCTTTTGTGGTCACTTCTGCTCACTACACCCCATCGTTCCTGGGTCTGTACTCAATTGCTCCAGGTCCACAATATGGAATTCATTCCCCATCTCGTCTGTAATAAGACCCCACTTAATCAGACACACTTTTTTAATTCACTCGTGGAACATGGGTATTGCTGGCTGGCCAGCATTTAATGCCTGTCCCTAACTGCCCTTGAGAAGGTGGTGCTAAGCTGCCTACTTGAACCACTGCAGTCCACATGATGCAGCTACACCCATGATATCATCAGGGAGGGAACTCCAAGACTTTTACCCAGTGACAGCAAAGGAATAGCAAATACCTCCAAGTCCGGAGTGTGAGTGGCTCGGAGGGGATTGGCAATGGTGTTGTTCCCATGTATCTCCTGCCCTTCTGGATGGAGGTGGTTATTAGTTTGGAAGGTGCTGTCAAACAATCTTATTTAAACCAGCCTTCAGATCCACCTTGTCTGACTTGGCATCTGCTTCTTTTGGGGCTAGTGTTAAAGGGGCTATACAAACACAAGTAGTTGTTGTAGTTAAGAGCTTCTGGAATTTGTAATGGGTAGGTAGAAGGAGATCAGACAACCAATGTCTGTGTTACTTTGCCATTTTACTAATAGCGATGAAGTAATCAATTTACAGTCATCTAAACACAGGCACCCAAACCTGCCCAAAAATATCTTCCAGGGAAGGAAGGAAGGAAGATGATCTCAAAATCTTACAGCAGAAACAGAGCTTTCAGTCCAACCAGTCCATGCCGGCCAGAATCCCAAATTAAACTAGTCCCACTGGTCCACACTTGGCCCATATCCCTCCAAACTTTTCCTATTTATGAACTGATCCAAATGTTTCTTTTGAACATTGTAATGGTACCCGCATCTACCACTTTGTCTGGAAGGTCATTCCATACATGAACCACTCTGTTGTAAAAAAAAAATTACCCATGTCTTTTTTTTAAAAATCTTTTTCCTCTAACCTTAAAACTCTACTTTTGAACTCCCCCATCCGAGGGAAAAGACCTTTGCTATTCACCTTATCTGCATTCCTCATAATTTTGTAAACCTCAATTAAAAAGTCACCCCCATCCCCTAAGCTCCAGCTAAAAACATGATCTCAGAATGTGGAGACATTGGGGGAGAAAAACCATCTCAAAAATAATTTTATTTAATAATGGGATTAATGGGCGAGAGCACAGTTAGTAGCAGGAGCAGCA
Source organism: Chiloscyllium plagiosum (assembly GCF_004010195.1). NCBI lineage: Eukaryota > Metazoa > Chordata > Chondrichthyes > Orectolobiformes > Hemiscylliidae > Chiloscyllium > Chiloscyllium plagiosum. Next base: position 56,432,920 of record NC_057728.1, read on the forward strand.
ACTCTGATGGCTAACTCATATTGTGAGACAATACACAAATCACAGGACAACAAAAAGGAGGAACAGTAGGAGTCACGAGAATTAAACATCTGCAGGACGAAAGCAGAGACCAGGAAACTGGAATTGTGATACTCAGAGCAAAGGCGGCCAAGAGGACATTTAATAGAAGTTCTGAAATTTCAGAAGACAGAGTTTTATAGAATCCCCACAGAATCACCAGTGTAGAAACAGGCCATTCAGCCCAACAAGTCCACACTGACCCTTCAAAGAGTATCCCACCCAGACCCATTCACCAATCCTATATCTCCCCTGACTAAAGCACCTAACCTATACATCCCTGAACACTATGGGCAATTTAGCATGGCCGATCCACCTGACCTGCACATCTTTGGATTGTGGGAGGAAACCAGAGCACCCGGAGAAATCCCACACAGACACGGGGAGAATCTGCAAACTCCACACAGACAGTCACCTGAGACCGGAATCGAACCAGAACTGGTAGGGAGAAACAAATTATTTTGCTAAGTAGTGGAGGGGGGTGGGGGTGGTGGTGGAGGATTTAGGACAATTAACTCAGGTACTAGGAGCAATGCTAAGGTGTTGTTCAAAGCATAGTAAGTTGTCTTGATATAAAATACAGTGCTTGAAAAAGATACCACAAGCAAATTCAAAATTGTACCAGTCAATAAAAAGAGAGAAAAGTGAATAGGTACTCGAAAGGTAAACCCTAAGGATGGGTTAGGACAAATTGGACAGCGCTTAACAAGGGCTGGAATCGGTGTGATGGATCAAACAGCCTCCCCCCTTTGGTGCTCCATGATTGTAAGCTTGTGTACACGTAAGGAGAAAGCACATCCACATGGATGATAGCACAATGAAGGGTATGTAGGTTAGCTTGTTCTTAAGAGTAGGATTAAAAGGTGGGCACAACATTAAGTGCTGAAGGACCTGTACTGTGCTGTACTGTTCTATGTTCTAATTTCTCTTGTATATTCCCAGCAAAATATCACACTGGAACTCAGTGGCAACACACTGTATAATTATATTTGCAAATATTTGATGGAACATATTTTGAAACCTCAAAGTCTTTCAGTTCTCAGAAGTTTTTTTTCTTTAAATGAAAGCAGGCAATGAACCTGTAATAGCACATTTCATTTCTTGAAAAATAAACGTGCAAAAGATTTGCTTTTAAATGGGTGCCTCACGCTGTCTCTCAGAAACATCTCCAAGTATTTTGTATACTGTGCAAGACTTTGAAGTCCACTGACTTGTGTCAGCAAACATGGAATCGATTTTCATCTTTGCAAAATCCCACAGGTAAATAGTTAATTGAGTTTTCTTTTGCTTCTAATCGGTAGAGCGAGCAACATTGGCCAGGATTAGATAGTTGGAGAATTCCCTGCAAATATTTGGGCAGTTTCATGGGATCTTTTCCCAAATATCAAAGCCGAAAGATGGGAAACAGTCAGGTAGCAGCTTGGTTCAAATGTCCCGTCGGAAATGTGAACCATCTAGCAATGAGGCACTCTCCTAGTACCACCTAGAACATTATCTCATTATGTGATTAGACTGAGATCAGTTTGCAATTAGATTAGAACAGCTAGCTGTGGCTCCTTGGGTCATATTCCTGCTTCCAAGTCAGAAGGTTGTGGGTTCAAGTTCTACTTGAGTTCAAAAAAATGTGGGTCAAGTACTCAATAATGATCACAAGAATGCTTGTGATTTATTGGTAGCATCCCTACCTTTGAGCCAGGAGGGCGAGGTTCAAGCCGTATCTGTTCCAGAGGTTTGAGATAACCTGTCTGATCAGGTTGACAATTTTTTTTTTTTAAAAAGCGGTGCTCATCCTGGGGCATGGTAATGTAATTAGACTAGCAATCCAGAACCTCAGATAATGCTTTGCAAACAGATGTTCAAATCCCTGCCAATGTAGTTAAAGGTGCTCATGACACAGGAATAGTGACCCTTACTCCTAGGCTTGGGTTCAGATCCCCCCCTCCTCCAGGGGTGTTGAAACGTTCCTGATTAAAATACCTACAATTAGCTTGGGGCAGCTCGCTGGGGCTTTGTGGATAGTGTCCCTGTTTCTAAGTCAGAAGGTATGAGGTTCACGAGCTTCCTAAATGCAAAAATGTAGGTCAAATATTCCAGTAATAATATGGAGAGGGTGCAGCGGTAGATCCCCACCTCTGGACCAGGAAGTCTGGGTTCAAATCCCACCTATCCTGGATGTCCAGACAGGTTGGTTAAAATAAATACAAGGAGCATGATCTTGTGGCAGAATTCCTGTCTCCAAATCAGGAGGAGACTCTTAAGGTGAATGACTCAAGACGACACAGAGGGGAATGTCCAGACACTTATTCAGCTGCACAAGAACCTCACTACAATATGTAGACAACTGCAAGGCAATCTCCCCAAGCATCAGCCCTTATCCAATACTGTGAAACACAGAGGGCTGCATTTTCCAATCACCCATGGGACGGTGGGAGGGGGGGGGGAAACATTGTTGGCTGCTTCAAGATTGCATTCCTGGATGTCTCGGAGTGAACGGCTGTTCAGTTCCTTGAAGAGCTGATTGACTGGCTGGGGAGGGGCACAAGGAAATTGTCAAAGCTAAAAATATGAGGAGCAAAAGGGTCTGAGACATGTTGGTGCACAGCTGTCAGGTTAACTGCAGTATGGAATGCTGACGCTGGGGTCAAAATGGTCAACAAGAAAGGGAAGTTTGAACTGAGGAGAAGGGGTACAAAGTCTGGCCTGTTTGAGTGAAGCAGAACATGAATGTGATCGTTTGCTTGTACATGTTTACACCAGGAAATTGCTGACCCTCTGCTCTATTCCACTCCAAGCCCCAGTCACAGATCCTGTATACCTTTGACACTCACCCTCCACTCATCTTTTGCACGTTCTTATCTTATATCATGAAAATTTGCCTTACTCCAATTAAAACCTTTCACTTTTATGGAAGTGCTCTTCCAGAGTAGTGTCCCCAGTTCTGGTCTCTCTTTTATCAGAGAGATATTATTAAGCTGTAGGAGGTTCAGAAAAGTTTTACCAGAATGTTGCTGGGAATGTCTGTGTGGAGTCTACACGTTCTCCCAGTGTCTGCGCGGGTTTCCTCCGGGTGCTCCGGTTTCCTCCCATAATCCAAAAATATGCAGGTCAGGTGAATTGGCCATGCTAAATTGTCCATAGTGTTAGATGCATCAGTCAGAGGGAAATGGGTGTGGGTGGGTTACTCTTCGGAGGGTCGGTGTGGACTGGTTGGGCCAAGTGGCCTGTTTCCACACTGTAGGGAATCTAATCTAAACTAATCCCATGAAGGGTTTGAGTTACAAAAGAGAGGCTGGGACCTTTTTCACTGGAGTGTAGGAGGTGGAGGGGTGACCTTGTAGAGGTTTGTAAGATCATGAGGGGCACAGACAAGGCAAGTGGCAGGTGTCTTTTCCCTCAGGGTGACTTCAAAACTAAGGGGCATATTTTTAAGGTGAGAGGAGAAAGATTTAAAAAAGACATGGGGGCAACTTTGTGCGTGTGGAATGACCTTCCAGAGGAAGTGGTGGATGTGGGTACAGTTACAAATTTAAAAGACATTTGGATGTTTGGAGGGATATGTGCCAATTACAGGCACATGGGATAAGCTTAACTTGGGATTATGGTTGGCATGGACTGGTTGGACTGAAGGGTATGTTTTTGTGCCGTATGACTCCGACTCTGAGGCACCCTCATTGGATGCTAATCATAACATTGTTCACTGATGCAGCAAGAGATGGACATGAACAGCGGGAACTATCTTAACCTGAACAGAACTCAAAATGAGCTTTAGCACTTTTGCTGGAGTCAAATGTTTGAATCCAATGTTTTACTAATCCCTTGACAGACATGCAAGCTAATTGTTACTAGTTTATTTCTCAATTATTTTAATTACATGCAATGCTCCGTTTGAGTTATGCTGCTAGAAGGCTGCAAACGTAAAGGTGTAAAGGAGACAACAAACACACTGTCCATTGCCAATGTCCTCATTAACACTGGAATGTGCATGGCAGCACTGTGATCCTAAAGGAATCACTTAGTGCAAACAACAGGTCAGGCACAAAGGAAAATTCAGAGGGAACATTGTTGGCTCGTGGATTTCTAAATACCTCAGTGTTTACAACACACACTAGAGATACAGAAAAAAGAAAGATTTAATTAATCTTCTACAATGTAGTTATGTCAAGAACAAGCAAACATTAAACTACTCTTAAATAATCTCGCAGTGCCGTGAAGTGCCAATTATAAGAGGGCTTTTACTTTCTCGCAATAAATTTACTTGCTAGAAATGGCATTGTGCATGGAAAAGCCTTCCCCATAAAGGTGCCACGAGCCATAATTGGCATTTATGCTCCACCCGAGCCTCTTCCCAGCATTTTTCATCTTAATTCTCTATTCCCTTCTCCCTCGTCTACTTGTCTAGCTTCCCTTTAAATGCATTTGTCTTGCTCATTTCAACTGCTCCCCATGGTAACAAGCTCCATATTTTGGATGAAGAGGTCTCTGTTGAATTCTCCACCGGATTTCCTGATGACTACCGATGCCAATATTTACGGCGTCTAGTGATGCTCTTCCCCTGAAGAGGAATTTCCTTCTCTGCCTTCACTCTAACATTAAGAAATGATTTGATAACAGCAACAATTAGGTCACCCTTCAGCAGTGTTTGGCCAAGAGAATAAACCACAAGTGGTAATACAGGAAGTTTACTGCAGCCCGGGTGGTGGGTGATTCATGGGTCAGGAAGCTAAAGATCAAGCACTTACAACGAACTGAGGTAGCGTTTGCTGAAGCAATCTAATAGATATGGTCCACTTACCTCTCAAGAAGAAGTATCTCTAACTATGATCGAAAGTCTTTTGTTTCCTTCCATGATTATAAAGAATCAGCCTCCTACAGGATAAAGATTGATCTCAATGCCATCTACTCTTCATCCTGGATGCCTCTCATTTCTACCAATCAAGCAAATGGCCATCCGCCATGATTGAATGGTGGAATGGACTTGAGAAACTAAGGTCCGCTAGGGAAGGAATGCTCCTGCCATTTATACTCATAGCCTATCCTCAATCCATGGCCTGTAGGCAACTCTTAACCAATCCCAGAAATGGCCCAGTAAGTCACTCCATTGTACCAAAAAAAAATGACACAATGGACTGCACTTGTTCAATAAGAATCTCACCACCGCCATGTTGGTGCAGGTATGATGGGTTGAAGGACCTCATTCTGTGTTGTTCAGATGTACATTTGTGACGCCCAAGCATACGAGGCTATAGGGCAAGTGCTGGAAAATGGGATTAGAATAGTTGGAGCTTGTTTTTCACCAGAGCAAACTTGACAGGCTGGAGGACCTGTTTCTGTTGGCCTTTATACCAGCACAATATCATACACTGGAGCTCAATAGAGTCTTACAGTCATAAAGTCGTGCAGCATGCAATCACACCCTTCGGTCCATGCTGAACATAATCCCAAAGTAAACTAGCCCCACCTGCCTGCATTTGGCCCATATCTCATTAAACCTTTCCTATTCATGTATTTATCAAAGTGCCTCTTAAACATTGTAACTGTGCTCGCATCCACAACTTGCTCAGGAAGTTCAATAATTTTGTTTCCAATTGAAATTTTGTTGGGCACCACTGCCATTTAATAATTGACACATGAATAATCAATAAGTGTAAGAACATTCTGGCGTTGTTTCATAAAAAATGCACCACTGTTTAAGTCTTTCTGCAACCGTTAATTACAAAATGAGCATTTGTTTCAAACAACTGTTTTATTAATGATAATTCAGTCATTGGGAATGCTGTACTAAACTGACAAGTTCATACAAGAACGCAGGCATTAAAGAACAACTTGTACTCATATGACTCTACACCAGGCTTTTTGAATTCACTTCACTTAGTGAATTTCTTCGAGATGGATTTGCTGGTGATACATAAGCAAACACAGCTGCTGTTCTGCACACAGTGACGTTCCAAACAACAGCAAGATGAAGAACACCAGGCAACAATTTCAGAAGCACTGCTTAAAAGGGGGCCAATCGCCCTGACCTCCACAGATACTTAAAATCAAAATGTTGGAAAGACTCAGTAGGTTTAGCAGCATCTATGGAGAGGGAACAGAGTTAACTCAGACTGTCAGATTCATAGACATTTATAGCACAAATAAAGGCCATGGAGTCCACAGTGGTCAAAGTTTGACTAATCCCATTTTCCAGTTCTTGACCCATAGCCCTGGAGGCTCTGGTAACACAAGTGAGTAATGTGAACAAGTGAGAAATACTACTTAATATTACAAGAGCTTCTAACTTATCTACCCTTTCAGTCAGTGGGTTCCAGTCTCAGTGAGAATGTTTCAGCTGTAATACCCACTTCGCATCTAGCTCTTACCTTAAATCTACACCATAGGTTACCCTCAACGCCTGTCAGTCTTAACCACCTTCATCAGATGCCCTCCTCAACCTGTGCTGCTCCAAAACAAACAACTCCAGCCTATCCAGCCTCACTTCACAGCTAAAAGGCTGCAGCCCCAGCAACCTCCTGATAAATCTCTTCTGTATCCTCTCCAGTACAATCAGATCCTTCCTATAATGTGACCAGAACTGCACAAAGAAATCAAGTTGTCACCTCACAAATACTTAACACTGTTTCAACACAACCTCCCTCCAAGCATTCTTTGCTTTAGTTCATAAAGGCTAGTATTTCGCATGCCTTCTTGATCACCTTAGCTACCTGTCTGGTTACCTTCAGGAATCTGTGGCTATGCACAGAGTCCCTGCGATCTTCAGTTACCACCCTACCAATTTTCGTGTCATTTGTGAACTTCTATCAAGTCATACAGCATGGAAACAGACCCTTTGGTCCAACTAGTCCCTGTCAATCATGTTCCCAAACTAAATGAGTCCCATCGGCATGCACTTGGCCCATATCCCTCCAAACACTTCCTATTCATAAACCTATCCAAATATCTTTTTAAACACTAATTGTTCCTGCATCCAGATCATATCCCTTACATTTAAGTCCAGTTCATTAATGTACACCATAAACAGCAAGGGCCCCAGCATCGAGCTGTGAAGAATCCTACTGGAAACAGACTTTCAATCATGAATCACCCCCCTACCAAAACTCTGCTTCCTGATTCTCAGCCAATGTTAGATTCAAAATGGCCTGGAATCCATTGGACTCTTACATTTTTGACCCCATGGGGGGTCTTAACAAAAGCCTTGCTAGACTTCATGAAGATTACATCAAACACATTACCCTCATCAACACTCCTGGTTACCTCCTCAAAACATTCAATTAAACTTGTCAAACAACTTTCCATTAACCAATCCACACTGACTAGTCTGGATTAATCGTAGTCTCTCCAAGCACAGATATATTCTGTTCCTCAGAATTCTTTCTAACAAATTCCCCACCACCTAGGCTAGACTGACTGGCCTCTGATTTTCTGATCTGTCCTTTTTTTAAAAAAAAATAATGGGATGTTAGCAGTCCTCTGGCACTTTATTTGTGGACAAAGAGGATTTGAAAATTATTGCCAGAATTCTTGATATCTCTTCCCTTGTCTCTCTGAATAGCCTGGGATACATCTAATCCGGATTTGTAGATCTCTCCATCTTTAAGCCTGTTAAACCTGCTATTACCTCTTCTTTGTTCATGTTAATTTCTTCTGAAATTTCACAGATCTCCACCCTCATGTCTATATCTTCACCTACCTATTTCCCATTGTTAACACTGATGCAATGTATTTATTGAGGACTCTGCCCAATCTCCTAGGTCTGGTTCTCACCAATGGTCTTTAGGGAAGGAAACTGCCATCCTTACCTGCTCTGGCCTACATTTGACTCTCGACCCTCAGCAATGTGATTGACTCCAAACTGTCCTCCGGACAATTAGGGATGGACAATAAATGCTGCCTAGCCAGTGACGGCCGCATTCCATGAATGAATAAAAAACAAAATCTCCTGCTCTTTATATAAATCCCTTTTGGGTTTTCCTTTATTCCTTCTCACACAGACTGTTTGCTTTCCTGATTTTATTTTTAAGCCCCTCACCCCACACATCATCATTTCACGTTAATGGTCTTTCATCAGAACTGGAAGAGGGCTCTCGCTAGCTGCTTTCTCTCTTCCTTGAGCCATGTTCAGCTGCGAGAAACAAAATAGTGCTTCGCCTTCTGTGGGAAGAATGGGACTATACAGTCCTCGGGGCAACCATTTACTACTGTGCAGCCCGGGGGAGTTATAGGGAAAGGTTCTCTTGGATTGAAGGACCATGACTCCCCAAGTGACCAAATGATTCAGGCTGACCATGCACCTGCATTGTTACTAACGTGGCAATAAAACAAATCCAAATTCAACGTAGTAACAGAACAGCATCACATCATATTTGCAACATTTAAACAAGTCATATAGAATAGATGATCTATGCTAGTGTTAGTGCTCTACACAGATCTCAACCTTTTTAAATTTGTGGGATGTGAGTATCATATTTATTGCCTGTTCCTAACTGCCCTGGAAAAGGTGGGGTGGTGAGCTGCCTTCTTGAACCGCTGCAGTCCATAGACCCACAATTCCATGAGTGAGGGAATTCCAGGATATTAACCTAACGATGTTGAAGCACAACCGAAGTATGACTCTTTTTCAGAGTCATAGAATCCCTACAGTGTGGATACTGGCCCTTCGACCCAACAAGTTCACACCGACCCTCCAGAGAGTAACCCATCCAGACTCATTCCCCTACCGTATATGTACCCCTGACTAATGCACCTAACTTACACATCCCTGAACACTATGGGTAATTTAGCGTGGCCAATTCACCTAATCTACACATCTTTGGACTGTGGGAGGAAACTGGAGCACCCGGAGGAAGCCATGCAGAGACTATGCAAACTTCACACGGGCAATTGCCAGGGGCTGGAATCAAACCTGGGTTCCTGCCACTTTGAGGCAGCAGTGCTAACCAATGAGCCACCATGCCATCCATCATAATGGACTCAAAACATCAACTCTGTTTCTCTCTCCATGGATGTTGCCAGACCTGCTGAGTTCCTCTGTTTGTTTCAGATTTCCAGTATTTTGCTTTTATTCAAGGTATAATCATCCCATTGCTTTCTTCCTTCAAGGTTTATCAAATTTCCCTTTCAAAAAAAGCGATCCATGTTGTTTCCTTTAACTACTATGTGGTAACAAAATTCCAAAAAAGGATAAGTTAGCAGGCAGCAGTGAAATGGATGACATCTCACCCAAAATAAAAACATCCCCAAAAGTGTAGTCACCTCGGGCCAAGCACATCTGCACAAAATCTTTTAAACACAGGAACGACACGCTCTCAGTCCTCCTTTGTCTTCAGCCTGTATGGAGATGATACGGTGAGGGCGAGGATCACCAGGGCATAAAGCAAGCGTTTTCATGTCACACGGACAGAAGGCAGATGAGAGAAAGCATCTTCACCTTTAAGCAACAACAAATCAGTCAACCGAGAATCGTTTTCAAAAGGTAGCAGGTGGCCTAGGAGTGCTGACAGGTAATTTATACACTTTCACATCAAAAAGAAACACAAGTGGTTGCGATAATCACCTGATGGGACGATTGCCAAGAACAAAGACTGCGAGTGGAGGCAGATGACAGGCCCATGATCCACATTATATATTCCCAACATCTGGGCAGATACAACAATGACTGTGCTTTCTCATGCAATGAGACCAGCTCACTCCCAGCTGACAGGTGGAACAGGTTGGCTCAGCTGGGAGCACTCTAGACGGTGTCAGAGGTCAGAGGAAGGGTGAGGTATCAATAAAGGCTCAAGCATACCATCTAGACTGGACGCTCGGATTGGCGCCGCTCTCTCAGCGCTGCACTGCAGTGCAATCTTTCAGGTGAGATTTTAATTTAGTGTTCTAGCTGTCAACTCTGGCAGACCTTATAAAGATCAAAGAAAAGCCCAAATGATTGACCTGTATATCTGTACCCAATGTCAGCATCCTTGAAAAGACTGGTAAAAGAATGAGGGGTGATGAGGAGTGTATACTTCGAGAAGTGCTGGGTGATTTGCAACATAGAACTTGGAAGGGCAAAGAAGCCAAAATAATTGTAATTCTCAAAAAGAGAACTCAATAAATACTGGAAAAGAAAAATTTGCAGCGCCAGAGAGAGAATACAGGCAAGTGGGATTGGCTTATTCTATCAAAGGATAGGAGTTGGAAGGAGAGGCTGGATAGGCTCGGACTTTTTTCACTAGAACGTAGGAGATTGAGAGGTGAACTTATAAAATAATGAGGGCATAGATAAGATGAATGGCTGGTGTCTTTTTCTCAGGGTTAGGAATTTCACAACTAAGGAGCATATTTTTACAGAGAGAGGGGAAAGACATGAGGGGCAGTCTTTCTTTTTTCATAGGAGTAGCTTGTGAGTGGAATGAACTTCCAGAGGAAGCAGCGGATGCTGCTACAATTATAACATTCGAAAGACATTTGGATATATACAACAATAGAAATTGTTTGGAGCGATATGGGCCAAATGCAGACAAGTGGGATGAGTTTAGTTTGGCATTATGGTCAGCGTGGACTGGTTGACTGAAGGGTCTCTTTCCCTGCTGTACGGCTCTATGACTAGTAAGAGCATGATGGGATGAAAGACCTCATGTGGACCATGGGCAACACACTGTCCTCCAAGTCAAAAGGCTGTCTCTGTTCGAGTCTCGCGACAGCATAGAATTGCATGCAGACACTCCAGCGCAGCACAGAGGGAACATGGCACATGCTCTTGGAGTCAAGATTTTTAAAACACTCCCTTCCCTGGTGGATGACCCTCTCTTTGAAGACCATCTGGAGAGTCCTCCCTAGATTTCCCAGGCATCAACACTTTACTACTTGTGAGATCTTGCCAAGTGTAATATTGAGAAACATGGCAGTTCATTGATAACAGTGACTACCCTTCATAAATACTTAATAGACTGGAAAACACTTGAGAATATCCCAAGATCATGAGGAGTGCTACAGAACAATCATTCACCTGACAACTAGGCTAACATCACTTTTTGAACCAAGAACAGATGACAGAGTGATATGGCGCTGTAGTGGTCTTATCAATGGACTAGTGATCCAGAGACACCATCTGGGGATATAGGTTCAAATCCTATCTCAGCAGCTGGTGGAATTTAAAGTCATAGAATGATAGAATCCCTACAGTGTGGAAACAGGCCATTTGGCCCAACAAACCCACACTGACCCTCCGAAGAATAACCCAGCCAGACCCATTTTCCTCTGAGTAATGTACCTAACCTACACATCTCTGAAAACTATGCACAATTTAGCCTGGCCAATTCACTGAACCTACACATCTTCAGACAGGATCAATCAAAGAATGGATCATGGAACTGGAAGCTGGTCTCAGTAATAAAAACAGAAACTGCTGAGAAAACTCAGCAGGTCTGGCAGCATCTGTGAAGAGAAAGTAGAGAGTTAACGTTTCAGGTCCAGTGACCCTTCTTGAGAACTAGTCTCGGTAATATTGATTCACCATCCTGATTTGGGACTGTGATCATCACTGCTGGAGCTAAAGTACTGCAACTCCTTCCCTGACAGCACTGCGGATATATCCACACCCCGCACACAGACTGCTGAGCTCCAGAAAGCAGATAACCACCTTTGAGGGTATTTAGTGCAGGGAAAAAGATTGCCAGTCTTACCCACATCCCATATCAACGGGTTTTTTTTCTAAAATTAAATACAGTCTGTGACCTTTTTATCAATGTCATAAAAACGAATGTCCTTTAGGGAAGGAAATCTGCCATCCTTACCTGGTCTGGTCTACATACCATTCAGATTCACAAGAATGTGGTTGGCTCTTAACTACTCTCAAATGAGCCAGCAAGCCATTCAGTTCCACTGCAATTAGGGATAGGCAATAAATCCTGGCCTCATCACTAATACTCCTATCTCACGGGAAAAAACAAACAATAAAAGAATCCTTTTATTCCTTTGGAATCATTGTGCACAAAATTCCCCAACCTCACTTAGGCACATAATGATGGTGGCTGCAGTTCCAAAATTGGTTAACTGCTTTGCGTTACCCCAAGGATGTGATCATGAGGTATGCAGATCTCTTTCCGTCTCTCTCTCCTCCCCCCTCAAATCAGACCATGTGTCTTGATGGGAATTTGTTTCTGAGCATGATACAAAGTTAAATCAATTTTGTTATGGCAGCTTGCTGCTCACTGTGTAGTTCCCTGAAAACTCAAAATAAAACTTTGCTCGGAACTAGCCACATTAAAAATTGGAATTTTTGTAATATTGGAAATTCCTATTAGATATTTAAAGTATTAATAGTCCTGACAGTGCAATGACCCTTTGGCCCGAACACTGGGGCGTCGGTCCAGATAAGGTGCTGAGGTCTTGCCAGTGGGAAGCTACAACTTCCATGACTCCAAGACAGAAGACGTCTTCTGGATAGGGGCCATGGTACAGCACAGTACAGTACTGTGGAGTATTATTACTGGATAAATGCCACCAGGACACACAGTACTCCAGCATCACTACTGAATCATCGCCAACAGTGAAATCTACAAATGTTTACTGAACATTCCACAGATTTAAAGTCCTTTCCTCAACAGTGACGTGGCAATTGTTCATATTAATTTCTTAAATATATATAATTATACAGATAACAAATTCATGGTAGCGCTTCAAAGGTGTTGACATCTGCAGAAATTCAAAACCATCTTCAACAAACATTACGTTCGGCGAGATGTTTCATTGGCGTGTCCAAAGAAAAGACAAATTAGTTGAACCGTGATTACCTCATAAACCAGCTCGACAAGAAACCTTCATGTTGTGAGAGGTTTCTATATGGGGAAAGCACCTCACCTCTAATTCAGTGCTGTGAGCGAGTCTAATTTTGAAAATGATGCACACACAGACATTATCCTCCAAAGGGATACATTAAAAGGGAAATGACATTACCGCTTGCAGCACTGTCAGAGAGATAGAGCATAGATGCATTTAAGGGAAGCAAGATAAGATGATAAGGAATTGCCAGAAACAGTGAGACAAAGGGAGGTAAAGGAAGCAAAAATATGCAGCAGCGGGGGAAGATGGTGGCATAATGGCCATGTCTAGGAATGAAACGGAGGAGCCGGTGTTGGACTGGGGTGGACTAAGTTAAAAATCACACAACACCAAGTTATAGTCCAAAAGAGAGTGCTGCTCCTTCATCAGGTGCTAATGATGCAGGATCGTAGGACACAGTTTAATCTTTGACTATAAATTCTGTCATACAACTAATGTGAAGGATGACACTTTGATCTTTTACTATAAATTCTGTAGCCTATGATCCTGCTCCACTAGCTACCTGAGGAAGGAGCAGCGCTCCGAAAGCTTGTACTTCTAAATAAACCTTTTGGACTTTAATCTGGTGTTGTGTGATTTTTAACTAATGCCTAGGAATGACAGAGGTCAGTAAATGGTGCCAGACAGAGGTTCAAATCCCACCATAGAAGTTGGCAGAATTAAAAAATCTGGAATTGAAAATTAGTTTCAGTAACGGTGAATACAAGCAATCATCAATCGCTGTAAAGACCCAATTAGCTCATTGACATCCATCACCAAAGGAAATCTGCCCTCCTTACATGGTCTGGCCTATGTGTGACTCCAGACCCACAACAATATTGTTACATCTTCATCCACCCTCTAAAATGGCCCAGCAAGCCACTCAGTGCTAAGCATGCTGGCCTTACCAGTGAAGCCCATGTCTCATAAAAGAATAAAACTTTTTTAAAAAAGACAAATTAGGGCAAATAACGGTTTCTCTGCAATTCTGCAAGAGGAAGAGAAAGCCTGTCAAAAATCAATGAGTAGCATAATCAAGCAGCCTGTATTTTTTGTACTTGATTAAGGAGAGCCCTGTGACAGAAATACAAGGGAAGAAAGACTTATTAGACAATTCTATGCTAACACCAGGAACATGTTCAGTTGAGCATTTTGCAATTGTATGGAGGAGCTATTTCCCTGGTAGGGTTTTAAACTGGTCTGCTCCCTGCAAGGTCCAGTATGCAGCTAATAAAGCAGTAACTCAACTCAAACAATACAGACTCACACGGAGAGCTATGGAAGATTGAAAAAGAATGCATTGTTACAAGGTTACAGTATGAGTAATCATTCATTTAAATGCTCATGAGGAGAGGTGACCAGGTTTGATCATTACTTAATGAAATTTTTGTAAACAATTCCTTGTCTAAATATACTGTCAAATTTTCTCTAGCTTGAAAAGTTCCTCAATTTGAATTTGATTGTTTGAATATATGCAAAGTGTTTTTCTAAATTGAACCCAATGAAAATTAGAGCCTTGATATTTGTTTTAGCATTTGAGCTATGAGTTGACTTGGTTTCTGGGTGCTTTTTAAAGAACCGTGTTCGAACCACAATACATAACAGCAGTTCTAAAGAGACCATATCATCTACAAATATGCCTTGATGGATCAGGAGAGGTTTAAGTTGTAACTGACGCATGGTGAATTGCTCCTTCAGAGGCTAGGGCAGCCCTGAACTGCCACCCTCTGCAACACAACCATTCAAATGATTTGAAGACCTATTGACACAGGTGAAAACAAATTCTTCCATCGCCAGTCTGACAGCATCTGGTCAATGCACTGGAGTAGAAATTTGGACAGTCAACCAAAACGATACAAGAGCACCTTGACGATCTAATCACAGAGACATCCTGATTATTATAAAACCCAGGCACTTGCTCCTCCACTGTGGAATGTGAAGCATTAAAATTAAATTGAACATAATCCAATTTCATCTGCGGCTTTCTGTTATCATCTAACATACTCTGAAGGAATGCCCAAGACCCAGTGGAATGAGGGAACAGGTTACAGATATATTAAGGGTCAATTGGTTACACAAATACAAGGCAGTTATAAAGCAGTGGGATGAGCTGTAGGGAGGTAAATTAAGCTGGCACTAAAAGTGTGGACTTGAACCCCATTTGAATACAGTAATCATCTCATGCATAACAGTCCCTTCCCTCAGAAAGACCACTCAAAGAATACTCATTACAAGGGAACTGGATGGACCCTCAACATAGGGCTACAAGGTAGAGCAGGGGTTGGGGCTAATTCCAGGTATCCCCCACTTTTTGAAAGTTCACTTTATGCTATTTCTCTTTTATGGAAGACCTACCTTCATACCTGCTCTCACTAACCGAAACAAATACGAAGAGGATAGTTACTTTTATTAAAAATAGCGAAATGTTTCCCATATAAAATTAATGCTTCTTAGCTTTATGCCATTTCTGCTTACGAAAGGTTTCATAGGAAGGCTCTACTTTCAGATAGTGGGGAAAACCTGTATCAGGCTCTTGCAAAGTGCCAACAGATACAAGTGCCTCCTTCTTGGTTTGTGGGTGTTGGTGATTTTCTTTCCAAAAGAAAGAATTAGGGAAAGAAGGAGAAGACAGTTTGAAAACCTTTAAGGCCCATCAGGTTTTGCCTATTTTTCTGATTAACCTGTTCAGACATGATTTGGAGGTGCCGGTGTTGGTGCTGGACTGGGGTGGACAAAGTTAAACATCACGCAACACCAGGTTATAGTCCAACAGATTTATTTGGAAGCACTAGCTTTCAGAGCGCCACTCCTTCATCAGGTGGTATGTTGTTCCACCTGCGCAGAGGTATGTGATTTGAACTCAGGTGGAGGGGGTACTGCTGATGCCGGAGATCAGAGTCAAGATTAGAGTGGTGCTGGAAAGGCACAGCAGGTCAGGCAGCATCCAAGGAGCAGGAAAATCGACATTTCGGGCAAAAGCCCTTCATCAGGAAAGGCCTCTTGGTCCAGGGGAAGGGCCACTACCACTGTGCCACAAGCACGCTTTCCCATTAGGTTTTATAGCCCGTGAAGTAATAAAATACAATCAGCACTCTAATGCAGAGGGCACACTAGTGATCAATTTGAACAAACCAAGATCCCACAGCCATGGAGACCAGTGGTACTGGTTGAGGGAAATGTACTGACCAGGATAACTCCTTTGTTCTCGCGATAATGGGATGTTTCATGTCTACCTGAGAGGGGGGGATTGGATTGAAGTCTCACACAAAAAGCAGATCCCAGAGACAGTGTAGCACTCACTCTGTACTGACAGAGTGAACCTGGCTTACATGATTAAATCTTTAGGCTTTCTCACTCTCAGAGGGAAGTGATGGCCTAGTGGTATAATTGTCAGACTGTTACTCCAGAGAGCCAAGTAATGGTCTGGGGACCCGGGTTCAAATCCTGCATGGCAGATGGCAGAATTTAAGTGCAATAAAAATCTGGAATTAAGGGTCTAACCGCTCTGGTTCACTAACGTCCTTTAGGAAAGGAAATCTGTCACGTTTACCAGGTCTGGCCCACATGTGACTCCAGACCCAAAGCAACGTGGGTGACTTCTAATTGCCCTCTGGGTAATTCGGGATGGCCAATAAATGCTGGCCTAGTTAGCAACACTCACACCTTGTAAATGAATAAAAATAATTTCACAAAAAAAGTGCTATCAACTCAGCCAGTGTTGGCATAATGATAATTTAAGATGCAAGACCAGAGCCAACGGACTACTGAAAAATGGCAATCTTGTACAAATCACTTCCGAAATTATTCTGCACAAGTGACTGAATGTACTTTTGTTACATATAACAAACCGAAACACATCCAAGGATGTGGCATTCTCAAGCACACGGCTGTGAAAGTCGACAAGCTAAATTTGTCACAAAGAACAATGGCACATCACTGTTATTTCACCGGGTGGTGATAGTAAAGATAATATCACAAACAATCAACTGATCAGTAAACCCAGAACAGCATGACCTTGACTATAAGCAGTGCAAGGAAGTAAACACTTACAATAAACAGAATCAGGCCATTCAGCCCACTGTCTCAGTGCCAGTTCTTTTAAAGCATTATTCAATGAGTTCCACTCTTTACACTTACCCTGAAGCCCTGCAATTGTTTTGCTTTGCAAGTATACATCTAATTCCCTTTTGAAAGTTCAACTGTGGCAAATGAATGCTAAGCACATTCTAAGAGAAGCCAGCATGGGGCTAACTGTTATATAATGTGAACATTTATAATAGTAAGGGCTCTAGTTAGAACGGTTCAGGATTTGTGCACAATTTCTGAATGTATGAAGGAAGGCTACCTTCTGCAGTAGAGTCCCCTGTTTCACAAGTACAGCTTTTCAAGAAAGTTAAACCTCTTAAAACCTGCAATTAAATTCTGCTCTGGGGCAAACAATTCAAATGTACAATACAGTTGAGCTGGGCCATGTTAAAAACTTTATAACCTTGCCACTGCTGTGTTTCCTATATTACTGTTGTGGCTACACTTCAAAAAAAAGGTACATAATTAGCAGCAAAATACTTTGGATATCCCACAATTGTGCATTGCTTTATACAAACTAAAGCCCGTCTTGCTTTGACGACAGATGGACATTATATCGGACATATTACAGGAACAGGATGAGCTTGGCTTTGATTATCCCCACTTAAGCTCATTTCAGATCCTAATACTCTTACCAAGCAACGATATTGCATGTTTGGCACAGGTAAACATCCCAGCCTGCATGGGACCGCACAAATATCGCACAATGTCCATTACTGACAGCTTACAAAGATAGAACTATGCAAAAGGATGACGTTGTACAATAGGAAAGCCAATTGTATTGGCTGTCTGAACTCAGCCAACGTTTGACAAATATACAAATATCAGAAAACTGCAGTAATCAGATGCATCGCTGGATGCAAGAACATGACAAGTTATAATGGGTTGGTTTAGATCAGAGTGGTGCTGGAAAAGCACAGCAGGTCAGGCAGCATCCGAGGAGCAGAAAAATTGATGTTTTGGGCAAAAGCCCTTCATCAGGAATAATGGGTTGGTTCCCTATTGTGGCTTCACCTTGAGTCAGTCAGAAGAGTAAATAAGGTAACCTTCTCAGTGGAGAATGAAGTCTTTTTCCAAGGACACCATTATAGATTGTCAAAATGATCGACCGACGTACCTAATTTATATTCAATATCAATTTTGGCCCTGAACAAGTAAGGTCTCTGAACATACACAAAAATGCTGCATGAAAAACAGGCAAAGTTCTATGCAAAAATCTGTATTCCAGCAAAGTCAATTAATACCCAACTGTTTCAAGCCCCATGTACCGTTTTCTCTCAAGGTTTTCAATACAATTCAGATATTTTGTGCTGTTTTGTGAATCTTGTGCAAGCTTATCCAATTGCTGGCATGTGAGGGAGTAGCATTTGCTGAGTCATAGAAGCCCGACAGTGTGGAAGCCATTCGGCCCATCCAGTTCACACCGATCCTCCGAAGAGCATCCCATCCAGACCCACACCCTGACCTTTTAACCTACCATTTAGCATGACCAATCCACCTAACATGCACTTTGGAGTTTTGGAGGAAGCTGGAGCACCCAGAGAAAACCCACGCAGACACGGAGGGGGGGGGGGAAATATGCAAACTCCACACAGACAATCGCCCAAGGGTGGAATAAAACTCAGGTCCTTGGTGCTGTGAGACAGCAGTACTAACCATTGAGCCACCGTGCCACCCACAATCGAGCTTATCATCATAGAATTATATAGCGTAGAAAGAGATGATTCAGCCAAAAGTATCTGCACCTAGCTTATTGAGTCATCGAGATGTACAGCACAAACAGATCATCGATCCAACTCGTCCATGCCAACCAGATATCCTAAATGAATCTAGTCCCATTTGCCAGCATTTGGCCCATACCCCTTTAACCCGTCCTATTCATATACCCATCCGGATGCCTTTTAAAATGTTCTAATTGTACCAGCCTCCACCACTTCCTCTGGCAGCTCATTGCATACACGTATCACCCTCTGCGTGAAAAAGTTGTCCCTTAGGTCCCTTTTAAATCTTTCCTCTCTCACCTTAAACCTAGGCCCTCTAGTTTTGGACTCCCTACCCTGGGGAAATGATAGAAACATACTTTGTTGGAATAGAAATGTAAATTTGTTTGGGACGGGTGAGGGAAAAGTCAGAGAGGCGACAGCTAGAGGGCAGTACAAATTCCAACACAACTAGAGGTCCCAGAGAAATGAGAAGGGCTTCTTATCCAGAACATCTCAGCTCCAGCCCATCCCCACCAGTGCCCTGCTTCTGCTATCAATCGGCCCACACTCTACCCCACACTCACCCATTTTCACATTTCACTTCCTGAACCCCAAGTGACAATCCCACAGCAGGGGGGTCATCCTGAAGCCCAGGTTAACAGCCTAAGAAGATGGTTCAGATCTCACAGTGGCAGATGGTAAAATATGAATTCATTAAAAAAAAACGGTATAATGCTAACCTTGTAAACTCATCTGGGTCATGACTAGCTGAACCAGCAAAGACCATGTCTCATGAGTGAATAAAAACATTTAGGATTCTTCAGAAATGAGGCCAAGAATTCTGATACTTCCCCATGGCAGCCAGAAAAATGGCCCATTCTCCCCGTTAGTGATTAGCATTTTAATAGATCAACATTGGTTTACAGGCAGTCCCAGGTCACAAATGTGTTCTGTTCTTAAGTATGTTCGTAAATTGATTTGTATGCAAGTTGGAAAATAACACAAAATAGTTGTTTATAGGTATGGTCGCATGTTGGGTTTTTAAAATTAAAGTTAAAATAGCATCTCATTCGTAAGTACGACGTTCATAAATTGGGGGCCGCCCGAATGTCTAAGTTAATTGTCACGTTTACAAGAATGTTAATGTTGAAAATGTGTGCTGATATCTGCCATTGTAAAAGGAGAGAGAGGCGAATGATGAGGAAATATGATCCAGCAGCCCGGTTAGAGAAAGGCTGGGTGACCTCCACATCTGTTGTGCAGTGACTGACTCTCCATCTACAGCCTCATTGTTCGGCCAGTCAAGGAAAGATGGGGCCTCAGTAACCCTCTTTGACCCCAGAATGCTGTGAATATTGTGGATTAATAAAAACACAGTAGGGGACATACACTACACAACTCCAGCTTAGTGTATTAAAGAGCACAGATAACCACACTGCAGTTGACATCAGCAAGATGATGTCATTCCATCAGGTTAGCTTCATTAACCATTCCTGATTCCAGCTCACAGATGCATTTCATCAAGCCTGGGAAATATGAAAACTATCTTTCTGATGTCTCATGGTCAGAAAACTTTGAGAGGTGCATCACTATAACACAGCATGTGGTCTGAGGGTATAAAGATCTCGCACTCCATCTTACCTTTCGTTGCTTGAACCACAATACTACATTGGAAGCACGCTGCTCTGTTGTAACTTAATAGCTCAATGAAAGGAGGAGAAAGTGAGGACTGCAGATGCTAGAGATCAGAGACAAAAAGTAGTCTGGAAAGGCACAGCTGGTCAGGCAACATCCAAGGACCAGGAGAGTCGATGTTTGGAGCGCAAGTTCTTCATCAGGAATGTGGGGGAGGCCCAAGGGGGCTGAGAGATAATTGGGATGGGGATGGGGCAGGGGGGGAGGAAGCTGGAATGCGATAGGTAGATGAAGACAGGGGGGGTGATGGTGATAGCTTGGAGTGGAGGGTGGAGCAGATAGGTGGGGTGGAAGATGGACAGGTAGGAAAGATCAAGAGGGCGGTGCCGAGTTGGAGTACTGGATCCAAGATAAAGTAGGGGGAGGGGAAATGAGAAAACAGGTGAAATCGACATTGTTGCTGTGTGGTTGGAGGGTCCCAAGGCAGAGGATGCAGTGTTCTTCCTCCAGGGTTGGGTGGGTGGAATCTGGCGATGGAGGAGGCCCAGGACTTGCACATCCTTGACGGAGTAGGAGGAGGAGTTGAAGTATTTGGCCACAGGGCGGTGGGGTGGTTTAATGAGTGTGTCCCAGAGATGTTCTCTGAAACGTTCCACAAGTTGACATCCTGTCTCCCCAATGCAGAGGAGACCACATCGAGAGCAACGGACACGATCGATGATGCACGTGGAGGTACAGGAAAATCTCTGTCGGACGTGGAAGAATCCTTTGGGGCCTTGGACAGAGGTGTGGGGGCAGTCACTTATGTGCCAGAGGAATGTAATCATGCAATGCATGAACAAAATAGTTTGTTACAACAAGTTTGTCTAATTCTTCAATGCCCAGTTTCACATGCTACAGGAACTAACAGAAGCATTGCCTCAACACCAAAACTCTCACGGAGCTCAAGCTTTAGCACATGACTGCCCAAAGGGCATTAACCAATATCAGAGGTTCACTGAACTCAGGCTTGCTGTATCAGCTCTTAAACGTCCATCGTGACAGACTTCTCGCATCTGTGTCACAAGGTTCTGGAATTGGTTACATTCCCCATTGGGGCCTGAGCGTGCACACCAAATAAAAAGAAATGGACAGTCCAGTGCAGTGCTCACAGAGTTCTATCCTAACTGAGATGGTGTCTGCAAGAGGAAAGGCCAAAGTACAGCCCTCACTGATGGATATAAACAATCCTACTGGGATATGGTAGGGGATGGGTCTAGGTGGGAAGCTCCTCAGAGGGTTGGTGGTGGACTCAATGGGCTGAATGGCTTGCTTCCGCACTGTAGAGATTCTCCGATTCCGTGAATTACTACTGACCCAGCCAGATGGGTTTTATGACCATGGTTACACAGTTTGCCATTCCGATCAGCTTCCTACACCAGACTTCTAGGGAATTCAAATTTTACCACCTGCCAAGCTGGGATCTGAACCCTCCTGTCAGGCCATTATCCTGAGGTTCTGGATGACTAAACCACTACATGGCCTATAAAGCTCCCACTTCCCCTCTGTGGGCATTCTGCTTGGGGTTGGGGGTGTGTGGTGTGGTGTGGAAAGCAGGTGTGATAGAATCGGCCAAATGGTAGCATTAGTGGAGACAGGCTGATGCTGAGATTGGCTGGTCAGGAAGTCTACCCTCTGTTCTCTGGGATTTACTTCGGGACTAGATTGGGTTGGGATATCTGGTCAGCATGGACAGGTTGAACTGAAGGGTCTGTTTCCATGCTGTACATCTCTATGACTCTACGTCATGATGCAAAGCACTTCAGAAAATGAAAGAATTTCTTACTTTCTTAGAGAAATTGTTCATTCAGCCCAAGTTGCCTGTAACAGCTCTTTCAAAACAACTCACCGATTCCCTTTCCCCAAAGTTGTGGGAAAAGGATTGCCAGACTTCGTATCTTGAAAAAAAATTATGATCCTTTTCAGAACTAGAGATATGACTGATGTATTTGTGCTGTCCAGTTCTAGTAAAAGAAAAAAAAAGTGTTGCAAATACACAATAGGCCAGTCAGTGGCACTCAGGCCCTCTCCTCTTATTACAGCCAAGTTACAAAGACGGACAAAATAAGCTCAACTCGAGGGAGGAAGTGAGATTGCCCTTAACATCAAGGCAGCACATGACAAAGCGGGACACCAAGGAGATCCAGCAGAAAATTGGGGTCCAGGACATCTCTGCAGGAGCTCCTCAGGATGGATATTTTCTAATCAACTTGCTCATAAATGTTCTTGCATACCTCTGGAGTAGGTGGGACTTGAACTCATTGCTCAGATGTAGGGTCACGACCACTCCACTTAAAGAACATCTCAAGAGTTCGTCAAGATAATATCAGAGACTTAATTATCTTCAGCAATGACGTTCCCTTCATCGTGAGGTCAGAGTGGGATGTTCACCCATGATTTGGCATTTGATGAGGTTCCTCATTGTAGGCTATAGCAAAAGTACAGAAGCATGGGATTAAAGGTGATTTAGTGATTTGGATCAGAAATTGGCTATCTGAAAGAAGGCAGAGGGTGGTGGTTCATAGGAAATACTCACCTGGAGTTCAGTTACTAGTAGTGTACTGAAAGGATCTGTTTTTGGGTTCACTGTTGTTTGTCACTTATATAAATGGCCTGGTTGACGGCTTAGAAGGATGGGTTAGTAAATTTGCAGATGATTCTAAGGTCTGTGGAGTTGTGGATTGTGACGAAGGATGTTGTAGGTTACAGAGCGACATAGATAAGCTGCAGAGCTGGGCTGAGAGGTGGCAAATGGATTTAATGCAAAAAAGTATGAGGTGATTCACTTTGAAAGGAGTAACAGGATTGCAGAGTACTGAGCTAATGGTAAGATTCTTGGTAATGCAGATGAACAGAGAGATCTAGGTGTCCAGGTACATAGATCTTTGAAAATTGCCCCTCAGGTTGATAGGATTGTTAAGAAGGCATACAGTGTGTTAGCTTTTAATGGTGGAGGGATTGAGTTTTGGAACCATGAGATCATGCTGCAGCTATACAAAACTCTGGAGTGGCCACATTTGGAGTATTGCATACAGTTCTGGTCACTGCATTATAAGATGGATGTGGAAGCTTTGGAAAGGGTTCAAAGGAGATTTATTAGGATGTTGCCTGGTATGGAAAGAAGGTCTTATGAGGAAAGGCTGAGGGACTTGAGGCTGTTTTCATTAGAGAGAAGAAGGTTGAGAAGTGACTTAATTGAGACATAAAAGATAATCAGAGGGTTAGATAGGGTGGACAGTAAGAGCCTTTTTCCTCAGATGGCGATGGCTAGCACAAGGGGATATAGCTTTAAATTGAGGGGTGATAGATATAGGACAGATGTCAGAGGTAGTTTCTTCACTCAGTAGTAGGGCGTGGGAACGTACTTCCTGCAACAGTAGTAGACTCCTCAACTTTAAGGGCATTTAAATAGTCATTGGATAGGCATTTGAACAAGAATGGAATAGTGTAGTTTAGATGGGCTTCAGATTGGTTACGCAGAGTGGCGCAACATCAAGGGCCAAAGAACCTGCACTGTGCTGTAATGTTCTATGTTCTATGATTGTTCAACCTTCAGCATCATTCACAACTCCTCAGATACTAAAAGCAGTCCATGTCCAAATAAGGATAATACCCAACATGGGCTGATAACTGGCAAGTAACATTCATAGCACAAATGCCTGGTGGTGATCATCTTCAACAAGAGAGAATTCTCCACTATCAACATTCTGGGGTTATCATTGACCAGAAACTGAATCAGCCACATAAACACAGTGGCTAAGAAAGCAGATCAGAAGTTAGGAATCCTGCAGTGAATAATTCACCTCCTGACTCCCAAGGACTGTCCACCATCTACAAGGCACAAGTCAGGAGTATGTTGGAATATTCCCCACTTACCTGGATGGCTGCAGCTCCAACAACACAAGAAGGTCAATTCTAAAGCAGCCCGCTTGATTGGCACTACACCCATCACCTTCTCAATACACACTCCTTCCACCACCAATGCACAGTAGCAGCAGTATAGAGTAACTCACCAAGGCTCGTTAGACAGCATTTTCTAAACCCATAACCTCTACTACCTAGGAGAGTGAGGGCAGCAGATGCATGGGAGCAGAAACACCTTTCAAAGTTCTCCAAGCCACACACCATCCAGCCCTGGAATTAGATCAGTCCTTCACCAAAATCCTGGCACAGTTTCTAAAAGCACTGTGTGTGGTACAAACACCCAAGGGCCGTAGTGGGTCAAGGTGGCAGCTCATGTTAGATGTAGAGGTAGGTGAGCACTTTCGTGAGAGTGACCATATTTCAATTATGTTTACAATAGCAATGGGCAGGGATAGGTATATACCACAAGGAAAGAGGTATAACTGAGGGAAAGGCAATGATGATGCGATTAGGCAAGATTTAGGATGCATAGGATGGGGAAGGCTACTGCAGGGGATGGACACACTTGGAATGTGGAGCTTTTTCAAGGAACAGCTACTGTTATCAGGCAGGGAGGTAGTTGTCAAGAGAGGGAGCCATGGTTTACTAAAGAAGTTGAAGCCCTTGTCAAGGGGAAGAAGGCAGCTTATGTGAGGATGAGGCATGAAGGCTCAGTTAGGGGGTTTGAGAGTTATAAGTGAGCCAGAGAAGATCTAAAGAGAGGGCTAAGAAGAGCCAGGAGGAGATATGAGAAGTTATTGGTGGATAGGATCAAGGAAAACCCTAAGGCCTTCAGATATATCAGGAATAAAAGAATGGCTAGAATAAGATTAGGGTGAATCAAAGCTAGCAGTGGAAAGTTGTGTGTGGAATCTGAGGACATGGGGATGCGCTTCATGAATACTTTTTGTCAGTATTCACATTGGAAAAGGGCAACGTTAGTGAGAATACAGAGATACAGGCTACAAGATTAGATGGGACTGAGGTTGACAAAGGGGAGGTTTTAGCAATTTTGGAAGATCTGAAAATAGATCAGTCCCCTGGGCCGGATGGGATTTATCCTTGGATTCTCTGGGAAGCCAGGAAGGAGTTTGCAGAACCTTTGGCCTCGATCTTTATGTCGCCATTGTCAACAGGAGTAGTGCTAGAAGACTGGAGGATAGCAAATGTTCCCTTGTTTAAGAAGTGGAGTCAGGACAACCCTGGCTATTATAAGCCAGTGAGCCTTACTTCGGTTGTGGGTAAGGTGTTGGAAGAGATAGGATTTATAATCATCGGGAAAGGAATAATTTGATGAGGGATGGTCAACACGATTTTGTGAAGGGTGGGTCTTGCCTCACTAACCTTATCGAGTTCTTCGAGAAGGTGACAAAATAGGTGGATGAAGATAAAGCGGTTGATATGGACTTCAGTAAGGCATTTGATAAGGTTCCACACGGTAGGCTCAGAAATTGGCTTGCTGAAAGATGACAGAGAGTGGAGGTTGATGGGAAATGTTCATCCTGGAGCTCAGTTATTGTGTGCTGCAATGACCTGTTTTGGGGCCACTGCTCTTTGTCATTTTTATAAATGATCTGGATGTGGGCATAGAAGGATGAGTTAGTAAATTTGTGGATGACACTAAGATAGGGAGAGTTGTGGATAGTGCCAAAGGATTTTGTGGGTTACAGAGGGACATAGATAAGATGCAGAGCTGGACTGAGAAGTGGCAAATGGAGTTTAATTTGGAAAAGTGTGAGGTAGTTCACTTCAGAAGGAGTAACAGGAATGCAGAGTTCTGGGCTAATGGTAAAGTTCTTGGTAGTGTAGATGAACAGAGAGATCTCAGTGTCCTGGCGCATAAATCCCTGAAAATTGCCACCCAAGTTGATAGCTGAAAACGTGTTGCTGGAAAAGCGCAGCAGGTCAGGCAGCATCCAAGGAGCAGGAGAATCGACATTTCGGGCATGCGCCCTTCTTCAGGGCTCAAGTTGATAGGGTTGTTATGAAGGCATATAGTGTGTTGGCGTTTATTGTTGGGGGATTGAGTTTAGGAACCATGAGATCATGCGTCAGCTATACAAGAAACTGGTAAGGCTGCACCTGGAGTATTGCATACAGTCCTGGTCACCGCATTATAGGAAGGATGTGGAAGCTTTGGAAAGAGTTCAGAAGAGGTTTACTAGGATGTTGCCTGGTATGGAATGAAGGTGTTATGAGGAAAGACTGACTGAACTGAGGCTGTTTTCATTAGAGAGAAGAAGGTTGAGAGGTGACTGAACCGAGACATATGAGATAATCAAAGGGTTATATAAGGTGGACAGTGAGAGCCTTTTTCCTCAGATGGTGAGGGCTAACACGAGGGGACATTGCTTGGAGGGGGATAGATTTTCTACAGATATCAGGGGGTAGTTTCTTCAATCAGAGTAGTCGGGGCATGGAACGGCCTGCCTGCAACAGTAGTAGACTCGCTGATGTTAAGGGCATTGGACATACATATGGATAATATGTATGGATCGGTGTAGGTTAGATGGGCAACAGATCAATTTCACAGGTCAGCGCAACATCAAGGGCCGAAGGGCCTGTACTGCGCTGTAACGTTCTATGTTCTATGCTCATCGCCACTTTCTCTCGGGCAATTAAATCCAGTAGTAATGCCCAGATCCCATGAATGATTTTTTAAAAGCTATCTGCAAGGGATGCAATGATGTGTCCAACAGAACAAATCCCAACGTAAGATCCAAACCTCAAGCCTCGATGGAGTTCTGGAATCTATTGCCGGAGATATCAGTGGAAACAGGTCCAAGCTTTACACTTTACTGCCTTTTGAAAGTTAAGACAGCAATGTTTTTTTAGGATTTTGGGACTATTTGCTTTCAATAGGCTAGCACAATCGTTCTGGGCCAAATGGTCTCCCTAGTGTTTTATAGTTACGAGATTTTAAGTGGGCTAGTTCTCTAGCTTTCTTTTCAGGATCCTCCGATCTTAGAAGCTGCTAATAATTTAGAAATCCATTGTTGACTCATGCAGCTTTAATGAAGCAACACATCAGTTACTAATATAAAGCCACATACTCAACTTGGCAGCTGTAACCTCCGCAGTAATGGAAGATACAAGTTCCAACAGCACACCACAAACACAGGAAAACTCAACCCAGGGAAAGAAGAAAATATTACTTTAAAAGTAATGCCAGGAGCTGTTCCACTTCTGAAACACAATGACAGCATGCAGAACTACTCAAAGCATGGATACAGGACTGGGGATACATTAAAACTGCAGCTCAGTGGGTTAAACTCTCAACTTGGAATCCAAAAGTTCTGGGTTCAAGTCGTACGCCAGAGAAGTGAGCACAAAGACCTACCTGGGCTGACACCTCAGTACCGAGGGAGAGCTGCACAGTTGAAAGTTTCAGAAGACATTATCCAAGATTTCCTTAGATTAACGTAGACAATGCTAAGAGTGCTCGTATGAAAAAGAGCACAGCGGGGTTTGCCACACTGTCCTGGCTGATGGTTACTCCTCAACCCACATCACAGAGAGAGATTATCTGGCCATTGGCATATTGTGTTTGGCAGAAGCATATTTCCTACATTGTAACAAATCCTAAACATTAAAAACCTGAATGACCATCAGAATCTCCTCATGATGAGGCGATGGTCTAGTTGTTTGATCACTGGACTGTTAATCTAGAGACCCAGGTAATGCTCTGGGCAGATGGTGGAAAATTGATTTAATTTTTTTTTTTAAGATGCAGGTTAGGTGAATTGGTCATGCTAAATTGCCATAGAGTTAGGTGCATTAGTCATGGGGAATGGGTCTGGATGGGTTACTCTTTGGAGTGTCAGTGTGGACTAGTTGAGCTGAAGGGCCTGTTTCCACACTGTAGGGAATCTATAATCTATTCTAATCTAATGTCTGGAACTAAAAGTCTAATGATGCACTGCCAATTGTCGGAAAAAACTCATCTGGTCCACTAATGTCCATTGGGGAAGGAAACTGTCATCCTTATCTGGTCTGGCCCACATGTTGACTTCAGTCCCACAACAATGTGGTTGAAGCATAATTGCCCTGTGAGCAATTAGGGATGGGCAATAAATGCTGGTCTAGCCAGGAACGCTCTCATCCCATGAATGGATTTTAAAAAAAGCAACTGTGAAATGTCATTAAAGATTTGCAGAGATAGGGTTGACAGTCAGACTCTTTACCCCAGAGTTGAAATGTCTATTACTCAGGGACATGCATTTAAGGTCAGAGTTTACACAGAGTGGTAGGAGCATGGAACGCGCTGCCAGGGGTGGTGTTGGAGGCCGATACGATAAGGGCATCTGAGAGACTTTTAGATAAGTAGTTTTGGGCACCATATCTCAGGAAGGATGTACTGGCCCTGGAGGGTGTTCAGAGGAGGTTCACGAGAATGCTCCCAGGAATGAAAAGCTCAACATATGAGAAACGTTTGAGGACTCGGGGTCTATATTTGATGGTGTTTAGAAGGATGAGGGGGGATCTAATTGAAACTTACTGAATACTGAATGGCCTGGACAGAGTGGATGTTGGGAAGATGTTTCCATTGGCAGGAGAGACTAGGATCTGAGGACACAGCCTTAGAGTAAAGGGAAGACCTTTTACAATGGAGATAAGAAATGTCTTTAGCCAGAGAGTGGTGAATCTGTGGAACTCATTGCTACTGAAGGAGGCCAGGTCATTGAGTATAGTTAAGACTGAGACAGATAGGTTCTTGAGTATCAAGGGATCAAGGGTTATGGTGAGAAAGTGGGTGAATGGAGTTGAGAAACTTATCAGCCACAATTGAATGGTGGAGTAGACTCAATGGGATGAATGACCTAATTTCTGCTCCTATGGTTTTATGGTCACATGAATATGCAAGGTATGGAGGGATATAGACCAAGGGCAGGGAGAAAGGACTAATTTCACTTGGCATCATGTTTGGCACAACATCATGGGATGAAGGGCCCATTCCTGTGCTGTATGTAATAGTTCTATGTTATATTAGATTAGATTAGATTAGATTGCTTACAACATGGAAACAGGCCCTTCGGCCCAGCAAGTCCACACCGACCCGCAACCCACCCAGACCCATTCCCCTACACCTAACACAATGGGCAATTTAGCACGGCCAATTCACCTAACCTGAACTTTTTTGTGGGAGGAAACCGGAGTACCCGGAGGAAACCCACGCAGACACGGGGAGAATGTTCAAACTCCACACACACACACAGTCGCCTGAGGCGGGAATTGAACCCAGGCCCCTGGCGCTGTGAGGCAACAGTGCTAACCACTGTGCCACCGTGCTGCCCATAACCACTGTGCCACCGTGCCTCCCATATGTTGGTCAAATTCAAGCTTTTTGTTCTAAATGCGCCATTTTTCTAACCCTGCAAACTTTGATCAAACACTCACGGGATGGATAAAAGCAAATTACTGTGGATGCTGGACATCCACAGCACGGTAGATTTGGGTGGCACGGTAGCACAGTGGTTAGCACTGCTGCCTCACAGCACCAGAGATCCGGGTTCAATTCCCGCCTCAGGCGACTGACTGTGTGGAGTTTGCACATTCTCCCCGTGTCTGCGTGGGTTTCCTCCGGGTGCTCTGGTTTCCTCCCACAGTCCAAAGATGTGCAGGTCAGGTGAATTGGCCATGCTAAATTGCCCGTAGTGTTAGGTAAGGGGTAAATGTATGGGTGGGTTGCGCTTCGGCGGGGCGGTGTGGACTTGTTGGGCCGAAGGGCCTGTTTCCACACTGTAAGTAATCTAATCTAGTCTAATCCCTCACCATTGGTTAAAATCTCAGTTTCTGTTAACTTGGAATGAAGACAACCTATTGAGACAGAGTCAGATATTTTTGCTGGCGTTGATACATTGGAGTCAGTCCCTACTTTCTTCCTCCCATGGATGTAACCTTTCGCTTATTTTCACATTGGTCTACGTCATGAAGCCCTTAGACTGGCTTCACTTAGAAAAAGGCGAAAGGAGTGAAAGATTCTGCAGCTGGCGGTAGCAGCATCTGTCCTGGGAATGCTCAGCACTGAGACGGGATGATAAGGTTGACGGGGGAGTGAAAGTTAGTTGTGTTCTCCAGCATTCTTCACTGATGAGCAGAAAAACACCAGGGCTGAACTCTACGGAAAAAAAGAAAGGCTGAATGATCAAGGAACTTGGATAGCTGCATTAGGAGAGTGATGGAAAATTGCCTTGGCATACACCCAGTCATCTGTTTTTCGCTTTACATCACCCAGAGGTACTGGCCAAGAATAAAGTTAACTTCCAAATTGTAGCAATGTTACCATACGCTATTAATTTAGCAAGTTTGATTTAACTGCAGATTGAACAATCAGATTGTTATTTATCCATTTTAATTCTGGAGATAAAAGTATTACTGGAATAAGGAGTTTTATTGGAAATCATAGTTCAGTGGAAGAAAGGATTTTTTTAAATTAAAACTATCTTGTATGTCGCATACATGCGGAACAAGCAATTTTGTACTAATGTATGGAAGGCAGCTAACACATTCATATACGTTCTTTCTGGAGTTTGAGCACCAGTGGCTGCTGAAACACGTACAGAATTATTGTAGCTATGTAGAGATAGCCAAAAAACTGTCAACATAGATCTTAGGACCCAAGTAAACATGTATATTGTCACCTGCAGCTCAGTGGTAGGTAGTGCCCTTGCCTCCAAGTCAGAAGGCTACGGATTCAAGTCCTTTTCCAACTAACCAGTTGAGGCATGTTATGACATGCACCCGAAGAGGTGGTACTTAAACCCAGGCCTCCTAGCTCAGAGATAGGGATACTAACACTGCACCATAAGAAACCTACAATCGAATCGAGGTTGACATTCTCAATGCAGCACAGCTGAAGCTCTGTTGGACCAAATTACTGCAGAAGCTGGAATCTGAACTGAAAACAACAAATGCTGGAGATCACAGCGGGTCAGGCAGCATCTATGGTGAGGAAGCAAGCTAACAATTCTAGATGACTCTTCAGAGCTTCAGCTCTGTTGAAGAGTCATCTAGACGTGAAATGTTAGACAGCTGAAGCTATTCCGCCAGCTATGTTTACCCCTTCAAGTGGGCATTAAAGATTCCATGGTCCTACTCAAAGAAGAACAGGGGATTTCTGGCTAAAGGTCTATCCCCTGAACGCCAATTAGTTAAAAACATTTGTTCATTTACTTTACTGTTGTATTGTGGGAACTGTGTGTGCAAAATAGCAACTATACTTCACTGGCTGTTACTGTTTTATGTTCTAATGTGCAGGGGCTGAGTGAATGTGGAGGGAACTCTTAATGGACAGGGTGAGTTAGCACAACAGCACACACAGCTGACAGTGTGGGCATTCTAAGCAACAGCATTTCTGTTTTGGAAAGTAACTTGAACAAATTCATGCCACACAGTTGGCATACTTGATAGCCTGCTCAATTTTGCAGCTAACAAGTAAACTTTTGAATTCCAATAACTGCTTCCTTTAATCAAATGCATCAGTTATGGCACAGCAGTAGCCCATTTTACTGATAATGCTTAATGGTTTGGGGTATCCAAATTTGAAAGATTGAGGAGACACCAGGATTTTTGTTGTTAAAACAAAGATAGAGGAAAAGACGGACTGGAACTTTTTTGTTTTTAAAATAAGGCAAAATTGAAAACTATACGGTTTCAGATACCAGCTGGTCTTGGTGTCTTTAACTGACTTCAGAGAAAACACCTCACTGCATTAGGACTGAGTTTTAAGACTATTGTTTTCAAGTTTCTGCTTTTTGGGGGGATTTTTGAGTTGAAGAGAATTGAATAACGTGTACGCATGCATGTGTTTTGGGTAGGTTAGGGGAGCACAACATTGACATTTTTATGTTACAAGTTTACATTAACCGACTCTGCATCTCTGTTGAATGGGTTTTGTTTTATTGTCATCCAATCAGCTTTCAATCTCCCCAATGTAGGTGAGAGCACATTGTGAGGCGTTACGTTTAGGGGATGGTGATGGGAGAGCTGTCACATTACTGACCAAGGAATTCAAAGACCCATGCCTTGTTTGGAGAACTCCATGACAGCAGCTGGTGGAATTTTAATAAACATAATAAAACTAAATACAATTTAGAACCATCTCAGTAACAGTGACTGGGAAACTGTCATCGATTGTCATAAAAACATATACAGTTCACTAATGTCTTTTAAGAAAGGGGATCTACCAGCTTTACCTGGTCTGTCTCACATACATGACTGCAGATACACAATATGTTTGACTCTTAACTCTGAAATGAGTTAGCATGCTTGTTCAGAGTGGGCAACAAATGCCAACCTTGCCAGTGACACCAGCATTCCACAGGAGAATAAAGAAATCAAAAAACTGAGCTAAAAATTACATGGTCTGGTTGGACCTTGGACATTGAGACAAAGGTGGTATAAAGGGCTGGTGCTACAACTCTGGAATATATATGGAAAGGTGCCACAGTAAGGGCACATTTGTATTAACAATTGAGATGTGTACTGCAGGATCATAGAGGCAATGTTTGGACTAATGATCGAGAGACACATCTTCAAATCTCAGGATCGTAACAGAAGAATGAGGGAGGATCTCAGAAATGTATAAAATCCTGATGGGACTAGACATTATAGAATGTTCCTGATGTTGGGAGAGTACAGAACTAGGGTTCCAGTCTAACATGAGAGGTAAGCCATTCAGGACTGAGGTGAGGAAGAATTTCATGACTCAGAGTCAAGAACCTGTGGACTTCTCGATCACAGAAAGCTGTTGGGGCCAGTTTGTTAGATATATTCAA
Source organism: Chiloscyllium plagiosum (assembly GCF_004010195.1). NCBI lineage: Eukaryota > Metazoa > Chordata > Chondrichthyes > Orectolobiformes > Hemiscylliidae > Chiloscyllium > Chiloscyllium plagiosum. The sequence goes on from NC_057728.1 coordinate 56,465,918, forward strand.
GAGGGAGCTGGACCATGCGGCTAAAGGGATCAAAGGGTATGGAGAGAGGCTGGAATGGAGATACTGAGATTGCATGATCAGCCATGATCATACTGAACGGTGGCACAGGCTCAAAGGGCCGAATGGCCTATTCCTGCACCTATTTTCTGTTTCTATGTAACTGGTGGAATTTAAATTATAATTCATTAATAATATGGGAATAAATAAATAAAACAAGCTAACCATGAAACTACTGGACTGTAAAGCCCCAACTGGCTCACTTACAATCAGGGAAAGTAAATCCGCTATCCTTACCAGAAAGATCTATATGCGACTCCAGACCCACACCAGTGAGGTTAACTATTAACTGCCCTCTGAAATGGCATATCTTGCCAGGTTTAGATTAGATTAGATTCCCTACAGTGTGGAAATGGGTCTTTCAGCCCAACTAGTCCACACCAACCCTCCAAAAAAAGTAACCCACCCAGACCCATTCCCCCTGACTAATGCACCTAACTCTATGGGCAATTTAGCATGGCCAATTCACCTGACCTGCACATCTTTGGACTGTGGGAGGAAACCAGAGCACCCGGAGGAAACCCACACAGACACAGGGAGAATGTGCAAACTCCACACAGTCAGTCGCCCAAGGCTGGAATCGAACCCGGGTCCCTTGCGCTGCGAGGCAGCAGTACTAACCACTGAGCCACCATGTTTCATTAAAGCTGCTGACTCATAACTGTACACATGGACTGCAGCAGCTTAACCAGGTGATTTCCTCTGCCTGGAACGAACATAAAAACGGTTTCCACGATAATTGCACTGATATTGTCCTTCTAGTAGCTGAAGAGTAAAAGGTTAACAATAACTACTGAGCATTTGTGCAAGGAGCCACATCATGAGGATGAGAGATCAGATGGGGCTAAGACCTGATGGACAGCAGTACTAGCTAAGCCTTGCTCTACTGTGCTAACATCTCTCACTTATAGGTAACTCTAACACCTTAGACCGGTTAGTGATTTTTGAGACGATTTGTAGCTCAGATTAACACAGATGATAAGTCTGTAAGTTAGCTCACTGAGCTTGAAGGTTGTTTTCAGATGTTTCATCATCATGATGTTACCTACTATGCTGACGAAACATCTGAAAACAAACCTTCAAGCTCAGTGAGCTAACTTACAGACTTACCTTAGACCAGTCTTGTTTGTCCCTCATTACATCACAAAGTCTCAACGATTTTCCCTCACGAACCTTTCCTTGGTATCATCTTCTGGTGGTTTCATAATAGCATATAATTTCAATAAATTACACCATTGAGACATCAAACAAGACATTATAGCTATTGTGTGTTACATCACTTAAATATACGAAGTAATAAATTTGCCTTTACAAGTATTATTCTAAGGATCAAATGTTAAGTTGGACATATTCCTGTAATTTCCACACAATCAGAATTGCAATGGCACGCAGGAGTGTAACAGCGAGCAGGAGGCCATTCTGCTCATCTTATTTGCACCAGCTCTCTAAGTGAGCATTATGACTTAGAGGCACTCTCCTGTTTGTTCCCCATAACCTTGCACATTACTTCAATTCACATCACCACTGAAAGCCTTCTTGAATGCCTCGATTGAGCCTGCTACCACCAAACTTCCAGGAATTTCATTCCAGATCTTTCCGGCATCTGGGATGGTGGGCGATTATGATATCTGTTTGGTGTGATGGATTAGGGGTGCACATGGCTTGGCCTCACTCACATCTTGACTATGTTAAACTTGGACCACTTGGAGGAAGAGAGGTGGGAGGCCACACAGGGGAGTAGTGGAGATCACAAAAAGTATCGATGAGGACTTCAGAAGGGCTGAGGCAAAATATAAGCAAAGATGGGTGATAACCACCCGCCTTGGAATATAAATGTGGCAGCTTAACATCAAGAGGTGAGCAAATCCGTGATGTACTGATTCAATTATTGAAACATTTTTGCATTTTAAAATATGGAGAGTTATTCAGTTATATAATACTGTGGTGCTGGGATACTCAAGCTGTGTAAAATTCAGAATCCATTCTATTCTTACGTATGTACAAAAAAAAACTAGGCATTCAGTCTGTGACAATACACCGCAGTATGTGATAAGAATATCAGGTAAGAGATTGGCCATTTTGTCAATGTAGTATTTTGATTGACTTGTTCACGCTTTTAAATAAAAGAGCTTCTGAATTTTAAGAATTCTGGCACAAAAACCAAGAGCTGCAGGAATGATATTTGATTTGGAACAGGAATTTCTGCAAAAAACAAACAAGCACCAAATCAATTTCGAAGATCACATCTTCCAAAACACTTGAGTAATTAGGCACGGACATACAGCAATGCAAGGACATTGTCAGAACACTTTGAAAAACAGCTTTTCAGCTAAACAATATGATCATTGTGTCCATTTGTGATCAATGCCACATAGTGCAGGAAAAACATAAAACACTACAGTCGAAGCTTTGATGGTAATTCAGAGCAGAATAGAGACACCGGCATGGTATTTATGAATAAAGCATTGCAATTTGCTGCTTACGCTGGAAATCTATTCACCAAGTGCAGTTCAACATTCATGAGCACATACTGCTGCCATCTCCAAGACCTGCACAATATACTAGAACTCAACTTTACAAATATGCTCTCAGCTTCTGCTTATTAAAATCTGAGAAGGAGGAGATTGACATCTAGACAGAATGTTTCCACTTTGGGAGGGGATCAAATCTAAAGGTCACTAATAAACCCATGAGGGAACGCAAGAGAAACTACTTTATCCAAAGAATGGTTGGAATATTCAACTCATTACCACAGAGGGCAGTTTAAACGAACAGCAGAGATGTTTAAGAGGACACTAGAAAGGAATGAAACGAATAAAAGGCATGAGGAAAGTTTGGTGCATTATAAATAATGGCACTAATGCATGGTTCAAATGAGCTGTTTCAGTAGATATCTTACAGACAGCCAAAATTTCAGCCTGGTAATGCCACAAATAATCTGTTCATTTATGATGAGTCAACTTCAACTTCAAAAAAATACATTGACAAAGATAGTTAAAAACAAAAGGTAGAAACAAACGTTCTGTCAGTTGCTCTTCATCAAAACCCGCCCTCCCCACCACGTAAAATGTACGACAGTGCGCTCCTTACACAGGGAGAAGGGTTTGACAAGAAACTTGCTCCCACATTCTGTCAACATTGCTCCATAACCAGCTGACAAGAGCGTTAAAGAGTTTCACTTCTTTAACTGCCTCTGGAACCTGTACCTCCCACAGAGAAAAGTCTAGCCTCCGGACAGCTCCAGATGATGTGAGGAGCATTAATGAAGGAAGAATTTGTGGAATCCACCTCCTCTTCACTGAGTGCCTGATTCTGCAAGTCAGTGCACATGGACTGTTCATCAGCTCAGCCAGTTTCTCGTGGTAGTTTTGTACTTTTAAAATTTAACAACCCTCACAAGTGTGGGGCAGTGTTGGCACAGTGGTAATGTCACAGGACTCGCAATTCGGGGCATTATAGAGTCATAGAGTCACTCAGCATGGAAAGAGACCCTTCGGTCCAATGCATTCATACTGACCATAATCCCAAAATTAAACTAGTCCCAACTGCCTGTGCTTTGGCCATATCCCTCCCTATTCATGTACTTATCCAAAAATGTCTTTTAAACATTGTAACCGTGCCTGCATCCACCACTTCCTCTGGCAGTTCATTCCACACATGAACCACTGTGCAAAAATAATTGCCCCTTGTGCTTCTTTTTCAAATCTTTCTTCCCTCACCTTAAAAATTGCTCCCTCTTGTCTTAAACTCCCAAGTTAGGGACAAGGCACCTGTCATTCACCTTACCTGCACCAGTCATGATTTTATAAATCTCTGTAAGGTCACCACAACCTCCAATGCTCCAGTGAAAACGTCCCAGCCTATCCTTGTAACTCAAACCCTCCAGTCCTGGCAACATCCTGGTAAATCTCTTCTGGACCCTCTCCAGTTTAATAACATCCTTACTCTAACTGGGTGACCAGAACTGGACACAGTATTCCAGCAGGGGCCTCACTAAAGTCCTTTACAACCTCAACATGTCCCAACTCCTATAGTCAAAGATCTGACCAATTGAAGGCAAGTGTGCTAAACATCTTCTTAATATTAATTCTGAGAATTGAGAGAGACAATTGAATTCAGTAAAATCTAGAAAAAAAAAACTGACACAGCCAAGGAAATATTGCTTATTGTTGTAAAACCTACCTGAATCATTAATATTCTTTCTGTAAGGTACTCTCCTATTTGTACATATCAGAGAAATGTGGGTGACTCAAATTGTCCTTAGTAATTAGGCATGGGCAATAAATGTTGGCCAAGCCAATAATGCCCAAGTCCTCACTGACTGGGTTAAAGTGAGGACTGCAGATGCTGGAGAGCAGAATCGAAAAGCGTGGCAGTAGAAAAGCACAGCAGATTAGGAAGACTGGGTTGCCTTATCAGGAAAGTTGAGGCAGAATAGGCCTGCATCCTTAGGAATTTAGTAACGTCAAAGGTGACTTAATTGATGGTAGCCATCACGTGGTGGCGCAGATATTGGACTGGGGTGGACAATGTCAGAAATCACACGACACCAGTTTACAGTCCAACAGGTTTATTTGAAGTCACAAGCTTTCGGAGCACTCCTTCTTCATCAGGTGAAGTGTGACTTCTGACTTAAATCAAAGCATTCAAGACCCTGAGGGGACTTGACCAGGTGGATGGGAAAAAGATATTTGTCCTTGCGAGGGAATCTAGGACTAGCAGTCTTTTAAGTTTACTGGTTATATTCTCTGTCACCATGTCCTCTCCTCTCCCCTCCAGTGCCACTGACTGCTCTTTCCAGTGGGGCAGTTAGACACACTACTGTTCTGCCAATCTCACATTCCAATCATTTAATCTGAACTATCAACATCCTTTCTCCCCCAGGACTCCACATCCCACCACACCCCCCAGACAAAGCATAAATGCTGCCCCCTCTACACTTTTCAGTTCTGATGAAGAGTCATCTAAACAAACGTTAGCTTGCCCTCTCTCCATGGTTGCTGCCAGACGCGCTATGCTCTCTTCAAAGGCTGGAAAAGCGCAGTTGGTCAGGCAGCATCCGAGGAGGAGAGTCGACGTTTCAAGCATAAGCGCCTCCTCAGGAATGGCTTGTGCTTGAAACATTGACTCTCCAACTCCTCGGATGCTGCCTGACCAGCTGTGCTTTTCCAGCACCACACTTTTTGACTCTGATCTCGAACATCTGCAGTCCTCACTTTCTCCACACTGCGGTCTCCAGCAGGCTGTTTTCCCTGGAGTGTCAGAGGCTGAGGGGTGACCTTATAGCGGTTCATAAAATCATGAGGGGGATGGATAGGATAAATAGACATGGTCTTTTCCCTGGGGTGGGGGAGTCCAGAACTAGAGGGCATAGGTTTAGGGTGAGAGGGGAAAGATATAAAAGAGAGCTAAGGGCCAACTTCTTCACACAGAGGATGGTGCGTGTATGGAATGAGCTGCCAGAGGAAGTGGTGGAGTTCAATGTAAAAGGCATCTGGATGGGATCATGAATAGGAAGGGTTTGGAGGGATATGGGCCAAGTGCTGGCAAATGGGATTAGATTAATTGAGGATATCTGGTCAGCATGGACGGGTTGGACCAATGGTCTGTTTCCATGCTGTACTTCTCGATTTGTCATTTTCAGTTCATATTTCAGTCTCTGCAGCAATTTGTTCCTCCTTTAAAGATAAGGGATTGCCCAATTAAAACAAAGGTGAGAAAACTTTTTTTTTGCGGGGGCTAAGAGTCTTTAAAAGGCAGTGGATGTAGAACCTTTAAATAGTTTTAGGGCAGACTTGATTACCGAGGAAAGCGGAGTTCAGGTTAAAAATCTGATCTACTATTGAATGGTAGAACAGCCTCGAAGGGCCGAGTGGCCTACCCTTGTTCATGAATAGAACAAAAGTGTTGGGTTATCATTAGTTAACCAGGAAACAAACCAGTTAGCTATACTGATACTGTTAGTCAAACAGAAAAGGCCGAAGTTGCCTAACGACTGACTGTAGCCTTAATTATAGACAATGACTTGAAAGGCACTCCTCTGCAATACCAAATGTCTGGGCGGCTGAAATTGCAGGATTCACTGGGATTGGGGTTAAGAGGTTTTACAGCAAATGGACATTTCCTCCGTTGCAGAGCTACCGCGAGGTATCATGCAGCTGGATGAATAAAAATCCTGCTTACTGACAATGCATTCCCAGGATGTGAATCACAACTCAAAAAGAAAATCCTGTGATCCACATGGCTGTTTTATCCAGTTTCCCAGTATCTGATGATTTCACAACGTGATTTCATCATTACTTCCTGGAAGTTTACACCCTGGCTGGAACCAGTTAATCATGTTTATGCAGTTTCTCTCTCTCTGTACCTTCACTCCCAGTGTATGAATTCACGGACAGCACACCAGTCTGTTTAAAGTAGCTTACGATTTCTTTGCAAAATGATTGGCATACAGCCGGGTGAGGAGTTTTGCATTTTCTCCCCCCTCGATCAATAAAAGTTCAGACACAACCATTAGTCCAACCCTAACAAGGCTTTACTGCAAACATCAACGGTTTCTTGCCCACCACTCCTTTGCAAACAGCAACAGGAAACACTCAGGGTTAGACTAACACAACCTTCCAACTTCAGCAACAATAGGGGACAACGTGTCCGGCTCTCGCGGTGGTCTGGTGTTAACCTGTGCCAGTGTGTGAATGTCCCAGAAACACTACAGGAACACAAACTCCTCATTATCTTGATCCAGTGTTAGGCAATAAACTCTCACCTGCTGTGCTTTTCCAGCACCACTCTAATCTAGACAATAAACTCTCACAGCAACAACCATGCGCTGAGCTTTTTCCAGCAATTTCTGTTCTTGTTTGATGTAAAAGACCGGGCTTATGCAAAACCGTCCAAAAATTATGTTTTTTAAATGCAGTTTAGATCTCGATACAAAATTAGATTATAAATTATTTTCCAACCCTAACAAATAACCTATTCCAATTTCATTGTCGAGGGTGAAGCTTGTAACTCAAACTAAAGGCAAAGTACTTCGGATGCCGGAAAACTGAAACGAAGAGTGCTGGAGAAACGCAGCAGGTTTGGCAGCATCTGTGGGGAGAGAAAACACGTTACATTTTGAGTCTGATATGACTGTTTCGAACTTAACATTTCTCTCTTGCACAGATGCTGCTGAATTTCTCCAGCACTCTTTATGTCGAGGTTTTTTTTTTAGCTCAGCCTGTCGGGGAGAGAGGGGTGAAGTTGGAATGGAAAGATGACCGTGATTTAAAATGCAGCTTGTGTGTGCGTGAGTGAGAGACTATTGCAAATTGCTGCAGCGTACCTCAATGTTGCTTTCCCTACTTTTTGAACCTCCGGCTTGTATTTTCTTTGTGTTGTCAGGGCGGGTTTATGCACAATTTTAAGATCTGCTGCTTTAAACGACGGGGGGGGGGGGGGGGGGGGAGGGGACATTGCAAGTGAAATTGCACTGTGCTGGGAGAATGGTTAAAATGGTTAAAATCACGGTCGCCCCATCCTTCTCCCCAATGCACGGGTTGGGCTCTGAACAGTAGATCCCGGGTTGAAGTAAGCCTGACACAAAATGATAGGAACTCTCCTAGTTCCATTTGGAGATTGAACTTTGCTGGAAGGCTGCCAAAAAATAGGGGATCAAGCCATCTCCACGGCTGCCACTGAGGAAAACACTCAAATCTAGACATCAAAGAATTTCACCCCCTTTTTTCAAATAAAAATGTTTTATTTAGATCGACTCCCCCAGGAAGCTGGTTTGGTTCTTCAGCTGAAAACAAATCCGGATTGTGTTTGGGGACGGGAAGTCAGGGCGATTTGGGGTTTTATTTCCCAGTTAAAGTTCCACATTTGAAACATTCTTCAATCAATCCTCTCTGGGAAAGGCTCTGACCGGATTCGAACAAGGGCTCAATCTTGCCTTCTGCAGCATCACGTCATGTCACACACAGGCAATCGCCTCGCTCGTTTGAATTGCAAATGCCCATTTACAACCGAGCGGTTTAATCTCTCCTGTGCACAGAGCCCCCTCCCTCTACAATGGCTCCGTTTGGACCCTATTGCTCGCGTGTGACAACCGAGACACAGATCCCTGACACAGCCATAGCCCAGCCCTCTCTCTCTATCTCTCACACACACAATGGGAAGCGTGAACACATCTTACCTTTGACTTGTGTTTCATACTCGGTGATGATTTCTTTATCTTTCTTGTACCTGGCAGGGGTTGACATCTTTTGGACCCCCCCCACCTTGTCTCTCCGCTCCAAGTGCAGTCCTTCACAGCAACGACCCAAAACCGGTGCCCGCTGCCGCTGGCATTCACTCGGAAGGTGGAAGGAGCGAGTTGCTGAACGAAATCGGAAGAATCCCGACTGGGTCACCCTGGTGGTGACCCCAGGAGGGGGGGGGGGGGTGAGAAGAGGGAGAGAGATGTGCACAGACAGCTAGCTCACACGGCGATCTGCCCCATTCGCTGCTGAGCCTTGTAGCACTGATGGACAAGTTGGCAAAGCATTTTCGTTTGGTCGTGGCTTGTCACAGGAACTCTACGAACTGAAGGTACTCGGTGTATCAGCTGTTGACTGAGCAGCACTGGGGATATTCCCCCCCGGGTCTTAAAGACTCTTTAAACCTCAGCAACACAGAGAGAGAGAGAGAAAATTCATTCACACAATCCGCTCCTCTTTCACTTTGTGGGGGACGGTAACAGTGAGCTGTTTGGGGAGGGGGAATGGAGTAAGTTTGGGAGCCGCGGTCGCTCAGCGCTGCCTCCCGGCTCAGGAGTAAACTTTGCCGCTTGAGGCTGAGGCCAGCTCCTGCTGCCGGAGACTGACTCAGCTTCCAGCCGGGACAGCGGAAACCAGCCCCGCGCCCCCAGATGGA
>NC_057728.1:56475372-56536762 GCF_004010195.1 Chiloscyllium plagiosum
ATAGCCTTTTGCGGTAAAGAATTCCACATGTTCACTAATCTCTGAGAGAAGAAATTCCTCCTAATTTGTATTAAATGTGTGATCCCTGACTCTGAGAGCATGTTCACTGATCCAAGCCTCTCCCACAAGGGTAAGTAGCCTTTCCACATCTCCCCTATAAAGCCCCCCAAGAATTTAGTATGTTGCAGTCAGGTTGGATCTCATTCTTCTATATTCCAGTGAATACAGGCCCAATCTGCTCAACCTTTCTTCACTACAGTCCCCCCATACTCAGTATGAGCCTGGTGAACCTGCTGTCAATGTGGATAATATAGATTTCCTTGTTTTTCTTCAGTGTCATGTAATATTGTACCGTATCACAGATTTAAAGTCTTGGCCAGGAGTCTGTAAGGAAGAATCTGTTTTTACTCAGATATGATGGAAATTCTCTGCCCTTGAGGGTGATGGGAGCAGAGACAACCAATGATTATGAGAAGAACTTGGATGGGTAGTTGATGAAAGCCGGGGGAGTGGGCTTGACTGGATTGCCCCATGGAGAGTTGACTTGGATGCGATGGGCTGAATAGCCTCCTCCTGGGCCTGAGGTAACTCTGGTGCTCAGTCATTTCATTTTGAGTCTCTGCACATCAGAAGTCGTAGTCCCTATAATTTTTGTACCAATCTTTAAGATTTGGACCATATTTAATTTGGCATTTGCAAACAAGTAAAAAAAAAAGACTTTACACACATTATCAATCTATTGAATATCTGAGACAACTAATGGAAAATTATCTCGCTGTAGAAATCCACTGATTTATTTGTGATCAGCATTTGTGAACAATGTATAAATGCCACTTTGTTCCAATAGTTTATAATTCTTCAGACATACATCTTAATCTAAAGATCCCATAGCACAAATCAAAGAAGAACTTAAGAACTAGGAGCAGGAGTAGGCCAAATGGCCCTCCCACCTGCTCCGCCACTCAATAAGATCATGGTTGATCTTTTTGTGGACTCAGCCCCACTTACCCACCCTCTCACTGTCACCCCTAATTCCTTTCTTGTTCAAAAAGAAATCTATCTTAGCTTTAAAAACGTTTACTGAAGTAGCGCCAACGACTTCACTGGGCAGGGACTTCTGTAGCTTTACAATCCTCTGGGTGAAGAAGTTCCTTCTCATTTCAGTCCTAAAGCTGCTCCCCCTAATTTTGAGGCTCTGCTCTCTTGTCCTTTGACACGAGGACTTTTCAACTGATACATAACAACAGGTTTATCTGCTCTATATCGTGTTGTTCGTGGGAATTTGCAGTGTGCACATTGGCTGTTGCATTTCGTATATTCCAATAGTGTCAACAATTATGACATACTTCATTGGCTGTGATGTGTTTGAGACATTCTGAGGTCATGGCAAATTGCAAATAAATGCAAGATTTTGTCATTGGTATCAGGACAGATACAATAGGCAGGATGGTCTCCATCTGCACTGTAACCATCAATGAGTGGAGATACTTGCTTAAATAATTATTCAAGAAATAATCATGCAATTTGGTGCAATATGGAGCACTAGAGGCTGAGATGTTATAGAGGTTTATAAAATCATGAGGGGCATGAATAGGATAAATAGACAAGGTCTTTTCCCTGAAATGGGGAGTCCAAAACTAGAGAGCATAGGATTAAGCTGAGAGAGGAAAGATTTAAAAAGGACCAATTGGGCAATTCTTTCATGCAGAGGGTGGTGCGTGTATGGATTGAGCTGCCAGAGGAAGTGGCAGTGCAACATCCTATGACACTTTTCAGAACTGTTACTACACAAATAGCTGACACAGAGTCGAAGACATTGGGACGAGTGCCTGAGTGCTTGGTCTAAGAGTGCATCATAAAGAGAAGAGAGGTGAAGAGGTTTAGGGAAGGAATTCCAGAATTTTTCCGCAGCTGAAGACATAGCTGTCAATGATAGAGCCAATGAAATGGGAGAAAGTGAGAACTGCAGATGCTGGAGATCAGAGCTGAAAAATGTGTTGCTGGAAAAGCGCAGTAGGTCAGACAGCATCCAAGGAACAGGAGAATCGACGTTTCCGGCACAAGCCCTTCTTCAGGAATGAGGAGGGTGTGCCAAGCAGGCTAAGATAAAAGGTAGGGAGGAGGGACTTGGGGGAGAGGCGTTGGGAATGTGATAGGTGGAAGGAGGTTAAGGTGAGGGTGATAGGCCGGAGAGGGGTTGGGCGCGGAGAGGTCGGGAAGAAGATTGCAGGTCAAGAAGGCAGTGCTGAGTCCAAGGGTTGGGACTGAGAAAAGGTGGGGGGAGGGGAAATAAGGTAGGTGGAGAAATCTGAGTCTGAGTTAATCCCTTGTGCTTGGAAGGTTCATAAGCAGAAGATGAGGCACTCTTCCTCCAGGCGTCGTGTTGCCATGGTCTGACGATGGAGGAGGCCAAGGACCTGCATGTCCTTGGTGGAGTGGGAGGGGGAGTTAAAGTGTTCAGCCACAGGGCGGTTGGGTTGGTTGGTGCAGGTGTCTCAGAGTGTTCTCTGAAACGTTCTGCAAGTAGGCGGCCTATCTCCCCAATGTAGAGGAGACCACATTGGGTGCAGCGGATGCAGTAAATGATGTGTGTGGAGGTACAGGTGAATTTGTGATGGATATGGAAGGATCCCTTGGGGCCTGAAGGATGATATGATGTATCTGGAGGTTGGTGGGGTGGTAGGTGAGGACCAATGGGGTTCTGTCCTGGTGGCGATTGGAGGGGCGGGGTTCAAGGGCGGATGAGCGGGAAGTGGAGGAGATGCGGTGGATAGCATCATCAATCACATCTGAGGGGAAATGGGAGGCTAGAATTAAAGGAATCTAAAATACATAAAAGACTGTAGAGCTTGAGAAGAGGGTGGCTGGCATCACATATGGATTTGAACAATGTATGTAGACCCATAGAACAAATGAATAATGCAATGAACATTGTAGCACAAGGAAGCAGAGTAGGTCAGTGAATACAAGGGATGATGGGTGAATGGGAGTTTGCATGGATTAGGATGTGAGTTAACAGGGTGAATTAGAAATCACAGCTATTGTAGAAATATTTTCATACCCTTTTTACAGGTATCTATATCAATCTACCAGATGAAAGCTACAAAGAAAACTTTGATTATGTTTTGAAAATGTCAAATTCTTAATTAAAGTTATGTGTTCTGTTTTTAAAGCAGTGTGTTTCACTGTTTCTCCTGAAGTTTGCCTGCTGCGTGCAATTAGAATGTTTGCACTACACATCATGGATATTTTGTTCCTCTCCAGTACTTGCAGTTTCAGAGAAATGTGCATTGTGCCGGTATTAATCTTGCTGAGCAGTTAATAGCAATTACTGGGGAGGTGCAGTTTGATTCTTTACCATTGAATTTGCCTGAACTCTGGAAGAAACCTACATCAAGAGGCTGGAACTAATTAAAAACAGAAAGTTGAAATCAGAACAGGAACAGAGATTTAAACCCTGCAATTAAAATTCAGTCTTGGCAGCTATGAAGAGGAGTCGTAATGTTAACTCTGTTTCTTTGTCCACAGATGCTACCAGACCTGCTGGGCTTCTCTAGTATTCTCTGTGTTTATTAACACACTCTCTCTCCTGCACCCTTTAAAGGTCAAAATGAACAAAACGGTGTTGTAATTTTACTTGACATCTGTCATTCTGCTAACATTGTTTTCCTTTAGTTAGGATAACCTGGTCATGGCCTGAGTTTGGCTCACCGTGTGGCATTCTCACTACGGTTTGAGCATATAACATAGGTTGACATATTCGTGCGGTGCCCAGGAAGCAATGTAGCATTGTTAGAGACCATAGCTTTTCCATGAAATATGCAATCAGGTCCACCCGCTCAAATGGACATCAAAAACAGAAACACGTCTTACTGCTATCCTGGTTAACATTTAGCTTACAATCACCACTGTCATTAAATCATCAAATCCCCACAATGCAGAAAAAGGCCATTTGGCCCATCTCTGAAGAGCATCCCAACCAGACACATGCTATCCCCATAACCCCACATTTAACATGGCTAACCCACTTATACCTGGACACTGTGGGCAATTTAGCATTGCTAATGCACATTTTTTGGACTGTGGGAGGAAACCGGAGCACTCAGAGGAAACCCACGCAGACTGGGGAGAATAAGCAAACTCCACGAGGCTGGAATTGAACTCAGGTCCCTGGTACTATGAGGCAGCGGTGCTAACCACTGTGCCATCAGTATAATGCCACACATTGATACAGATTAAATTGTCAGTATCTATTTCCTGCTGATGGTGCCTTGCTGTAAGCAAGTTGTCTGCTGTGTAACTTCAAAAAAGTAATCTCTTTGCTTTCAAACTTGTGTTGCATATTCTTGGCCATAATAAGGAATGCTACTCAAGTCATTCATTGTACCAAGTTCTAGGTCAGTTTTAACATGGAAACGTGTTGTCCTCGTTTTGAGGTAAAGATTTGCCACAGTTTCACTGTTAGATCATCCTTTACCATTCCAATACCTCGTTGACATTGCCAATCAGATACACTCCACCCCAAACCAACGCACCGGTCATATTGGTACCTTTCTACACAATTGGCAATATCACATCATGGCCTCACATTCACTGGATGCTGTGAAACTGCAAGTCATGCTCATTACACAAACCCTTGTAAAGGGCAGAGGCTGTCTTTTTTAAAATCTCACATTTCAGCTCGATATCCAAACTTCTTGGCCAGTAGGTTGAAAGAGCCTTAAACAGCCCAAGATCTTGAAATGTTAAATTAAGATGCACCAGGATCTTACATTATGCAGGAGCTGAATGCTAAGAGATTTGCAGCAGTAAATATTAAACAGGACTTCCTTGGAATGACAGAGAGCACATTGAAAGTGAAGGGGGATTAATATACAACAATCTGCATTCATGTCACATCTTTAATATAATAAAATATCCCACGGCACCTCACGTAGGTATAGTCAGACATTGAACTGCATGGAGAGACATTAGAATAGATGACCAGAAGCTTCACTGTACATAAGGGATATCTTAAGTGTGATCAGTGAGAATTAGGGAGGGAATTAAAGATCCTAGGCATATAATGGTTCAGGTTATACAGTTCAGATTAATGTTTTCATTTGCATACCTTAATTTACATGAACAAAAGGACTCTGCTTTACGTATGGTGTAATATACCATTCACATGCAAATAGAAAGCTGCACAGTGATATCCAAGTTGCGTAAACACATTGCCTCACCACTGTTGGTGTACAATGCGTAACTTTAGGCCTGTAACTGGGTTTATAAAAGGGTCCAAAACACTGGGGATGAGAGGTTATAGCAATGGAGAAAGACATAACAATCAGCCATTTTCCACTGGAACCATAAAGGGCTCAAATGCATTTTCCAAGCGAAAGTATTGAAATGACAAATAGTGAAAGATTATTATCTTTGCTTGTGAAACTGACAGGAGGTTCCTGACTCAGGAATAGCACTTGAAGAATGTGGGATTGAGAGTCGGTGAACTTCTGATCCATTCTTTCCATTCTTTGAATATATTGGATGGATCAAAACTCCACAATGAAGCTGGAAATCTTTTTGATTATCCGATGTTAGTGTGGGAAGTGTAATACTCCATGTAACTACTGTGGTAGTAAAATCAGTAACAGCATTTTAAAGGGAATTGGATAAGGATTTGATAAGTAACACTACAAAGAGGACCAGGGAAAGGAATGGACACAGGATTAATGTGAGTGAAACCAGTTGAAGAGCCAACATTGCCACAAAAAAAAGTGCCTCTGAGTCTAATTCCCATTCCAACCTATTGACACAATGAACTAAAACCCAACAAGGGAACAAAGCTAACTTTAAGCAACACTTCATTTAAAAGACAATAAAGACCATAAGGAAATATAGACTTCTACTTTACACTATCAAAAGATCACATGATTTCCAGTTGGGGCAAAATGCCTCTTCTTCCACGTTGGGACCCTTCAACCACACAGCATCAACATCAACTTCACTAGTTTCCAAATCTCCCCTCCCCACCTCTCATCCCAGATCCAACCCTCCAACTCAGCACCGTCCTCTTGACCTGTCCAACCTCTCAATCTTCCTTCCCAACTATCCGCTCCGCCCTCCTCACCAACCTATCACAATTACTCCTCTACCTATCTCTACCTATCGCCTTCCCAGCTACCTTCCCCCCAGTCCCACTCCCACCCCACCCTCGTATTTATCTCTCAGCCCACTTCCCCCTTCACACTCCTGATGGAGGGCTTCTGCCTGAAATGTTGACTCTCCTGCTCCTCGGATGCTGCCTGACCTGCTG
Organism: Chiloscyllium plagiosum; assembly: GCF_004010195.1. Taxonomy (NCBI): domain Eukaryota; kingdom Metazoa; phylum Chordata; class Chondrichthyes; order Orectolobiformes; family Hemiscylliidae; genus Chiloscyllium; species Chiloscyllium plagiosum. Next base: position 56,481,668 of record NC_057728.1, read on the forward strand.
TACTTTTCCAGCTACACACTTTTCGACTCTGACTCTCTAGCATCTGCAGTCCTCACTTTTTCCTAGCTGCAGAATGTGTGTGAACAATTGCAATGAACATGTTGTGATGGCTAGGCTAAATGGACCAGTAGATCCTTTCACTTCATCATCTCACATGTGTGCAGAAGACAATATATGGGATGTTTCTTGGAAAATGACATTATATCCTGTAGAGTCCGTGTCCATTTATCTGATAATGCTGGCGTATCTTAATGTAGATGTTTTTGTGCATGTATAGCTATCAATTTTGTACTTGGAAACTAAACACTATATTTTGTTGACATGCTGTTTCTCAGGCATCCCAACATAAAAATAAATTGCAAGAAACAAATTCAGCAAATCAGTTGACATGAACTTAAAAAGCGAAGGATCCATTACAGGTTTATTCTAGCACATTCACAATGCAAAGGTTACTAAATTATTTATCAACTCAGTAGTATTTGTTACTGAGGAATGAAGTGGTACATGTAATTTTAATGGGTGAACAGGCATTTTTACAAATACAAAATGGCACTTCAAATTTAATGCCCACTTAAAAATAAAACCTCATTAGGCAGTGTGAATAGAACTATCCATGATAATAAATCAATTTGAAGATTGATACATCTTTCACTATTGGAATACTGTTCTGGAGAAATACTGTAAATAGAAAGTACAATGATTTTCCAATTGGAGTGTGGTCTTGATAGATTTTTACAGATCGACCATGATGGTTTCTTTGAAAGTTTAGATTGTGGCAAATTAGAAACGTATTCTTAATGATTCAGGAGATTGACTACTCTGTAAGTAAACAATCTTTCAGGTTAGCAAATAGTTATTTCTTCAATGATCTAAAAATCCTGTGTTTCATGTTTGTTTTTCTCAATCGTATATCCTCAGGGGGTGTAAACTGAAATCTACTTGTTCCTCTGTAGACTCACACTGCCACCTAGAGATTAGTTAGGAAATATGCCCAATAGAGCCAGGTAGAAAGGACCAGTTCATAATTAACATGTTTCTTATACTTCATTATTATTTTAAAAATGACTAAAATTGCAATGTTATTTGAAAAAGATATCTTACGTAGACAGGTGATGCAAGAGTCAAATGAAAAAATAATGAAAGAGTGTCATCAGCATATTTAGGAGCGGGTATATGAATAGGACGGGTTTCGAGGAATATGGGCTAAATGCTGGCAAATGGGACTAGATTTATATCTGAAAATGTGCTGCTGGAAAAGCACAGGAGGTCAGGCAGCATCCAAGGAGCAGGAGAATCGACGTTTCGAGCATGAGCCCTTCTTCAGGAATGAGGAAAGTGTGCCAAGCAGGCTAAGATAAAAGGTAGGGAGGAGGGACTTGGGGGAGGGGCGTTGGAAATGTGATAGGTCAGAGGAGATGACCTGGGGTGTGCAGTGAGAGAGCGACTCACTGAAATCCTTGTAGAAGGAGGAAGAGAGCTTCTTCAAGGAAGGCATCCTTGCAAGAGGATTCGCAGTGGGTTAAAATCTTCGAGGAGAAAGTGAGGACTGCAGATGCTGGAGATCCCCCAAATCCCTCCTCCAAGTCCCTCCTCCCTACCTTTTATCTTAGCCTGCTTGGCACACTTTCCTCATTCCTGAAGAAGGGCTCATGCTCGAAACGTCGATTCTCCTGCTCCTTGGATGCTGCCTGACCTCCTGTGCTTTTCCAGCAGCACATTTTCAGATATAAATCTAGTCCCATTTGCCAGCATTTAGCCCATATTCCTCGAAACCCGTCCTATTCATATACCCGCTCCTAAATATGCTGATGACACTCTTTCATTATTTTTTCATTTGACTCTTGCATCACCTGTCTAATGTATATGGAGGTTGGTGGGATGGTAGGTGAGGACCAGTGGGGTTCTGTCCTGGTGGCGATTGGAGGGGCGGGGTTCAAGGGCGGAGGAGCGGGAAGTGGAGGAGATGTGGTGGAGATGCTCGGTAGGTTTTTATGTTTGTTTTTGAATCTTCAGTGGATTGACAGATTAACTTCATTTGTTTACATCGATAGTCAGTGTTTATCAATCTGTTATTTGATTATGTACAATGCATGCTTCACAACCCAATCATTTCCAACATTTCTACAATGAATTCCGTTGGTGGTGGCAATCAGATTCTATCCCTTATATCATTTTCAACACCCACTTAAGTGGCATTTTCCAACTACACTGCAGAAAGTAGAGCTCTCTCAGGCTTCTTAGTGTAACTTTAATTGACGGCAAAAGATTAGTGAACAAGGTGAAGTCATCAAATTGTCTTAGGATCACTTCAGCAAACTAGATTCAAAGTGATGTCGTATCACCTAGCACAGATCGACTTGAAGTGTAAGAAACTGCCTAAGGAAATGTTGCTCCTCCTGTAAGTTATCAAAAAAAGCAAGGTTAGAATATAATGTTCTAAAATGCTGTCATACCTATTGTTGAATTGGTAGTGGAATGATATAATAATAAGCTTCAAGAAGAGGCTGTCACTTGGTATTGTCACACCTCATTGAGAATCATCACAGAAGGTTTTTAAAAGTAGACGGAATTCCCCAATTCAAATGATTTTCAAACACAGGATGAAGAAAGTATGGACCTGGTTTCTGTACTTAACAAGAATGAATATTTATTACAAATAAATAAACATTAACTGCAGGTAAACCATCATGAACTGACAACATATATCACTATTCATTAAAACTTTAACCCCCTTATAAACTCTCCATCTACACACACACATATAGAAAGAGACAGACAGTAAAAGAAATCATAGGTGTTCCAGGCAGAGGGAAAGATTGGGAAAGCAGTTTTGTGGATCTCGTCTACAGGGTTTGCTGAGATGATTCTTGTGTTTCTCAATCTTCCTTCTCAGATGTTTTCACTTGTTTGCAGGAGGCGCAGGGTTCACACATAAAAGTCTCTCGCTTGTTAACTGAAAGTCACAGCTTAAAGCGACTGCTGAAAGAAAAATAAGCTGGATTTCTTCAAGCTTAAAGTAATTTCTACTACATGGAACAAAGATAGTTTGACAGCTTGCAAAGATCTGATGGCTTCTCCCTTTCCTGTTCATAGCCCTAAGTAGTTCAGCTGGCAAAGAACCAACACAGTTGTCAGAGAGAAGAACTTTTTCAGTGATAACTGGGCACTAGTTCATAGACCAATCAGCTACATGAGGTAGGCTGAATCTCCATTTGAGCAATCCCTCGGGTTCTGCACATCTATAAATCTTCTGCAACTGCTGCTTTAATAAGTGCTGTAAATGGCACTTACAATGAGTATCAGATTACTTTGAAAACAGCATTTATCCCTCAACAATTCTTGGTTCTTAAAACAGTCCCAATTTCAGTCCACGAAAAGAGAAATAGCCTTTGCAATATACATAATGCAAAATGAATATAAAAATGTCATTAAAATGCTTTTATCGCTCATTTTACATCCTTTGCACAATTTTAAAGAACACATACAATATATTAAAATGGTTTCCAGCTATTTTATGAATATTTAATGGAAGAATGCACAAAAATTACAGTTAAGCAAATCTGTTACTCACTATAAGGGAGGATTAATATTAGATCGAGAGGAAGTATGGTTTAGCAAAGTTTGCTTCACTTACACATTTGGACAATTCAGCAATATCTCCAGTTCTAACTATTCAATTCAATCCACTCTGTATCATTGAGGACCATAATAGGCGTCATTACTACTACCTCTTGTAGTCAAATCAATGTGTTTTTAAAACTTATTTTAGAAAAAGAAAATCATTCTGAGCTGCATCTTGGATATAATCAATACTTTTTCATTTGTAGGGAAAGATCTACAGCTTGCATGAAATGCTGATCATAAAACATACAATCAATGGACACAACACATTGATACAAATATTGTGTTGATTCACTTTTGTAAGTGGGAGTCAGGTATTAAGCAATCATTAAAATCTTGGAACCAAAACAGAAATTGCTGGAGAAACTCACTAGGTCTGGCAATGCCTGTAGAGAGAAAACAGAGCTAACATTTTGAGTCCTGTGGCCTTTCTTTAGTTAGAATCCTGTAATGCCCTACCTGACAACACTCTGAGTGTACCTGCATTACACAAACTGCATTTATTTAAGAGGGACAGGTAGTAAACCCCATAATTAGTTTAAAATGCAAAGACACTTTGACACCATAAGATTAATTAAATTAAAAATCTAGAGATAGGTCAAAAGGGTTTAATTTCAAAGCTGGCAAATAAGCACTTAACAATGAAAAAGATAATAAACTGCAGGAGGACACAGGCTAAATAGTGAAATGGGCAGACAGATGGCAGATGGCATTTAATGCAGAGAAGTTAGAAGTGATATGTTTTGGTACAAAGACATAAGAGATGCAATATGAACAAAGCAATACATAATTCAAGGTGTTCAGGAACAGTGAGACACACACATTTAGGTACACACACTGAGCTGACAAGGCTATTAAAATGTATGTATTGGATCTTCAGTTTTAGTAATAAAGTCAGAGAGTACAAAAGCTAGGAAGTAATACTAAACATTAACTAAAACTGTTCAGAGCTCAGATGGAGTATGGTGTTCAGTCATGGACACAACATTCTATGAGGTTGTCAAGGCTTTGCACAGGGTACAGAAGACATTTATTAAAATAGAACCATGGGTGATGGACGTTATTCATGTTAAGAGACTGGAGAAGTCAGTGTTCAGTTCCTAAGAGCACAGAAAGTAATATCATTGATAAGAGATACTCAAAATTAGGAGTGTGAAAATAGATCAGTCCTCTGGGCCGGATGGGAATTATCCTAGGATCCTCTGGGAAGCCAGGGAGGAGATTGCCGAGCCTTTGACATTGATCTTTAAGTCGTCATTGTCTACAGGAATTGTGCCAGAAGACTGGAGGATAGCAAATGTGGTTCCCCTGTTCAAGAAGGGGAGTAGAGACAACCCTGGTAATTATAGACCAGTGAGCCTTACTTCAGTTGTTGGTAAAGTGTTGGAAAAGGTTATAAGAGATAGGATTTATAATCATCTAGAAAAGAATAATTTGGTTAGGGATAGTCAGCATGGTTTTGTGAAGGGTAGGTCGTGCCTCACAAACCTTACTGAGTTCTTTGAGAAGGTGACCAAACAGGTAGATGAGAATAAACCGCTTGATGTGGTGTTTATGGATTTCAGCAAGGCGTTTGGTAAAGTTCCCCACAGTAGGCTATTGTACAAAATGCGGAGGAATGGGACTGTGGGAGATGTAGCAGTTTGGATCAGTAATTGGCTTGCTGAAAGAAGAGAGGGTGGTGGTTGATGGGAAATATTCATCCTGGAGTCCAGTTACTAGTGGTGTACCACAAGGGTCAGTGTTGAGTCCACTGCTGTTTGTCATTTTTATAAACGACCTGGATGAGGGCGTAGAAGGATGGGTTAGTAAATTTGCAGACGACACTAAGGTCGGTGGAGTTGTGGATAGTGACGAAGGATGTTGTAGGTTACAGAGAGACATAGATGAGCTGCAGAGCTGGGCTGAGAGGTGGCAAATGGAGTTTAATGCGGACAGGTGTGAGGTGATTCACTTTGGTCAGAGTAACCCGAATGCAAAGTACTGGGCTAATGGTAAGATTCTTGGTAGTATAGATGAACAGAGATTAGATTACTTACAGTGTGAAACAGGCCCTTCGACCCAACAAGTCCACACCAACCCACTGAAGCGCAACCCACACAGACCCATTCCCCTACATTTACCCCTTCACCTAACACAACGGGCAATTTAGCATGATCAAGTCACCCAACCTGCACATTTTTTGGACTGTGGGAGGAAACCGGAGCACCCGGAGGAAACCCACGCAGACACGGGGAGAATGTGCAAACTCCACACAGTCAGTCGCCTGAGGCGGGAGTTGAACCCAGGTCTCTGGCGCTGTGAGGCAGCAGTGCTAACCATTGTGCCACTGTGTTGTCCACATCGGTGTCCAGGTACACAGATCCTTGAAAGTTGCCACCCAGGTTGACAGGGTTGTTAAGAAGGCATACAATGTTTTAGCTTTTATTATTAGAGGGATCGAGTTCCAGAACCACGAGGTTATGCTACAGCTGTACAAAACTCTGGTGCGGCCGCACTTGGAGTATTGTGTACAGTTCTGGTCACCACATTATAAGAAGAATAAGAAGTAAGCTTTGGAAAGGGTGTAGAGGAGATTTACTAGGACGTTGCCTGGTATGGAGGGAAGGTCTTAGGAGGAAAGGCTGAGGGACATAAGGCTGTTTTTGTTGGAGAGAAGAAGGTTGAGAGGTGACCTAATAGAGACATATAAGATAATCAGAGGGTTAAATAGGGTGGACAGGGAGAACCTTTTTCCAAGTATGGTGACTGCAAACACGAGGGGACACAACTTTAAAGTGAGGGTAGATAGGTATAGGACAGATGTCAGAGGTAGTTTCTTTACTCAGAGAGTAGTAAGGGTATGGAATGCTTTGCCTGCAACGGTAGTAGATTTGCCAACTTTAAGTGCATTGGACAAACATATGGGTGAATATGGAATAGTGTAGGTTAGATGGGCTTCAGATTGGTATGACAGGTCGGTGTAACATCGAGGGCCGAAGGGCCTGTACTGCGCTGTAATGTTCTATATTCTATATCTGGTTGAAACGGATAAGTTGGACTGGACGGTCTGCTTCTGTGCTGTACAGCTCTATGATTCTAAAATTAGAAATAACTTTGATGGAAGAAATAGAGACCAGTTTCCAGTCACAGAAATGTCAAAAAATAAAAGAACACAGCTTTAAAATGATTGGTAAAAGAACCAGAGATGACACAAGGAAACGTTTTCTTTTAACATGGGGAAATGTTACAATCTAAACTGCACTTCTGTAGAAGTGATGGTAGTAGAAATAATGGAAGCATACAAAAGAGAGTTTGTGATATCATTAATGAGAGCTGTTCCTGTATTTCCCCAAGTTCCTGTATTAACAGTGGAGTACAGCAGCCAACAGATTAGTTCCAGAATGTCTAAGTTCCAATTTGGTATTTGCAAATTATCATCTAAAATATGACAAAGTACCGTTGTGAATTGAACAGTGAGATGAGACTAATTTTTCAGTTGTGGCTTTCTTCTATCTATTCAATTCCCTTTCATGATTCATTTAGAAGATGTGAAGATTGCTGACAAAGCCATCAATAATTGTTATCTAACTACCCTCAAGAACGTGATAGTGAGCCATGCTCTTGAATCAATACATTTTGTGTGGTGCTGGTACTTGCAGAGCATGGTTAAGTGGGAAGTTCCAGGATTTTAACTTGGCAACAATTAGAAAATATATTTCCAAGTCTGAATGGTATGCCACTTGGAGAAATTGCAAGTGATGGTCTACCCATGCAGCTGCTGCCCTTATAAACTCTACCATAAGGAAGCTGAAGTCTGGGAGGTGCTGAAGGAGCAACCTTACGCATGTTACTGCAGTGGAGATAGAAGTGAAAGTTTAAAATGTGGATTAGGTGGCAATCAAGTGGGCAACTTTGTTCCAAACTGTTATTAAATTCCTCAGTGTTACTGCAGCTACAATGGTCAATGCAATAGCAGAGCATTGCATTTACATTTAGTTCATTTTTTGTGGGTAGTTGCAAAGCTTTGGGCAGTCATTTGAAATACTTAGCACAGAATACCCAGCTTCACTTGCTCTTGTAGCCACAACATTTATATAATTGATCCAGATAAGTTTCTGGTCAACCATGACCATCTCCCCCACAACCTCATGTATTATTTATACAGGTTTCAACAGGTGTGTGGTAACAATATTACTTTTCCAATGCTGTTGTATTGGTAATGTGGTATGATGGCATGAACTGCCTTCCATATGAGGAGTTGCAACTGGAATTAAACACTGTCCTTGACAATCCATCATTATCCTGGAAGGAAGATCATTGTTGAAACAGCTGATGATGGTTGGGCACAGGACATTACCCTGAGTAACTGGGGACTCTTGTAGTGCTGTGGTAGGATTCCTACCTCTGAGCCAGGAGGTTCAAGTCACATCTGCTCCAACCTCTGAACAGCTTTATTAGAAAATATCTACCATGAGGAAGCCCTACACCCATGTTCTGGAGGTTGGATCACAAACCCCCAGTTAGTAGGTAGTTGCTGGCTCTCATCATAGCAACATCTGTGTATGCTCTCCCTCCATAATGAGAAAGCCAGCTAAGTCAGTGAACTTCTGTTAAAGACAGGCTCCTACAGCTAGCACTGTGGAGCTTGTATTGTTAAAGTTTGCTGGAAAAGCACAACAGGTCAGGCAGCATCCAAGGAACAGGAGAATCGACGTTTCGGGCATAAGCCCCCCTGAAGAAGGACTTATGCCCGAAACGTCGATTCTCCTGTTCCTTGAATGCTGCCTGACCTGCTGCGCTTTTCCAGCAACACATTTTAAGCTCTAATCTCTAGCATCTGCAGCCCTCACTTTCTCCTGGTCTCAGAGCCCTCTCCACTCGATTCCACAGCGAGGTTTTGACACTGTGGTTGTGTGTTGCATTCTATGAGGATAGCAAAAATAAGACAGGAGCACATATTTCAATCGACCATCTTTGCTGGCTATGGACATTTCAAAAATCTTTGTTGAAGCAGTCTTCCAACATCCATATCATAGCCACTTGAGGACCATTCTGTGGGAGTGCTAAATAACTTGAATAAATTACTATGGACTAACACGTCTACAACAATTAATGTTATGGTTCTTGAGCCAGCCATGGGACAACTCAGCTGTTGATGTATCTTTGTTTGAAACTTGGTGTTATGGCAGGTGGAACAGCTGGTCCCAAGTGCCACTGAAATTTGTTCACGCAAGAAGGATAGGGTAAAGATAAGATGATCGACTGAAATATATGCTCCTGTCTTATTTTTGCTATCCGCACAGAATGCAACACACAACCACAATGTCAAAACCTCGCTATGGAATCGAGTGGAGAGGGCTCTGAGACCAGGAGAAAGTGAGGGCTGCAGATGCTAAAGATTAGAGCTGAAAATGTGTTGCTGGAAAAGCGCAGCAGGTCAGGCAGCATTCAAGGAACAGGAGAATCGACGTTTCGGGCATAAGCCCTTCTTCAGGAGGGCTTATGCCCGAAACGTCGAATCTCCTGTTCCTTGGATGCTGCCTGACCTGTTGCGCTTTTCCAGCAACACATTTTCGGCTCTGAGACCAGTCCAGGACCACGCAGCAAAGGTGTTACTTGAGGAGACTGAATATGTGCTTCATGCTGGTTCTAGCATCTCATGAGCTAATTTCCATTCTACAAGCAAATGTAGAGTTCTTAACTGCCATGTGTACAAAAGATAATCTTGTTCCATTGCAGCCATGCTCCAAGTGCTGTGTTGGTTTAAATAGAAATTGAGAAGTGGTGAAGTTAATGAACTTACACAGCATAAATGTATTGCAATAGTTGGCAGAAATTTGAACACAGACCTGCATGATTCAGTGGCAGTGGTCACTCACCATCTGCACAAACGAAGTCAGAGCCTTCACGACTGACAAAGCCTGTCTGCTGACTGGTGAAATGCCTTAATGCTTACATATGCATGTAATTGATGGCAGGCTTTGCTTGTGGGGAGACTGCTATGGCAGAAAAGCCCTTTCTCACCAACTGCTGGCATCCACAGGGAAGATAATGGAAACAAATCCTTGTCCCTGCTTGCAGACTGCAGAATAAATTGTGTGGCTGCTGTTATAGGATCATCGTATTATTACAACACAGAAGGAAGCCATTCAGCCCTTTGTGTCCTTGCTGGCTCTGCAAATGCAACCCATGTGGTCCCACGTAATCACTTTTTCCCCTTATCGCACATTTTCTCTCAAGGTGATGATATAACTCCCATTTAAAATTGAAAAAGAACTGTCTTAAAACCAAGGACTGTGGAAGGAATTGCTACAAATTCAAAACAAGTGATTGGAACTCATTGTGATTTATGTTTACACTGTTACTTTTCAAGCAGTGAGAGAGCTAAGATGGCACAGATGGAGGTGTCTGTGCAGAGTGAGATTTGACCTGTAACATATTGCTGAATGGTTCATGCAAATGTGGCCAGTTGTGAATGCCAGAAGTTGTCAGTCTCATGGCAGCTCTCTGATTTTCTCTTGGGCCTGATCATTTACAACAGAGAGGAAGAAGCTTCCGAATTACTGAAAGAGCACATTCTGTGTCTCTACTTCACTGCAGTAAAAATACCAAAAGCAAGCCAGTTATTTTCTCCCACCAGTTGCTGTAAGCTGTTGCTTTTAACTAGTCACTAAGAAACTTTATTGTATCAACTGCTGTGCCCCCTGTGAAGTGAAACAACTTGGAGCAGATTGAAGAACAGGTGGTCTTGAGCAGCAAAAGGAACATCTCGTTGAATCCTATGGACTGCTGCCAGTGAACTGCATTTCCCCACCTATAACACCATTTCTGTGTGAGTGCGCACAGGAGTTTAAAAGATTAGGGTTTCAACTAATAATAATTATATACTGATAATTCATAGAACTGTTCATCTCTGACTAGAAATGATCCATCTGTAATAAATAGTAGTTAAGTACAGGAACCTGGTCAGTGTTTTCAGTTAACCTGATCCCAATTGACAGGAAAATTAGGAACTTTGCATACTTTTTAGTCATAACACCCTTCAGTGGGGTTCAAAAATCAGCACACTTTCTCAAATTAGTCATAATAGTTCCTAATTAGTCAAACTCCTTTTATCGGGGAGAAAGTGAGGTCTGCAGATGCTGGAGATCAGAGCTGAAAATGTGTTGCTGGAAAAGCGCAGCAGGTCAGGCAGCATCCAGGGAACAGGAGAATCGACGTTTCAGGCATAAGCCCTTCTTCAGGAATGTTGTCCTGAGCTGGGGTAGGTCGAGTTGCAGGGAATGTAGGTAGCGGTGCATGGCTGCAAGCGTGGAGCGGAGGATCCGGAGGGAGGTCTGTTGCTGGAGGCTTCGGATTTGTTGTAGGTACTGGTTGTCCTGGTTGGGTCCAAGTTTTGTTGGTCGGAACGTAGTCCGGAGTCCGTGCGGGATGTCGGTTCCGTAGGCAGGTGCTGAGGAAGGAGATGTGGCTGTGGTAGCGAGTCTGTTTGAGAATGTGTCTGAAGAGCTTCCGTGCAGAGGAGATGACCTGGGGGATGCAGTGAGAGAGGGACTCACTGAAATCTTTGTAGAGGGAGGAAGAGAGCTTCTTCAAGGAAGGCATCCTTGTAAGAGGATTCGCAGTAGGTTGAAATCTTTGAGGAGAAAGTGAGGTCTGCAGATGCTGGAGATCAGAGCTGAAAATGTGTTGCTGGAAAAGCGCAAGCCCTGAAGAAGGGCTTATGCCCGAAACGTCGATTCTCCTGTTCCCTGGATGCTGCCTGACCTGCTGCGCTTTTCCAGCAACACATTTTCAAACTCCTTTTATCACCCTGTTGCTATTTATGTGCCTAAAGGAGAGTTTTGTATTCACTTTAATATTAGCTGTAAGTCTCCTCCCATACACTCTCTTCGCTTCTCAATTATTTTTTCATGTTTCCCATTGAATTTTCAATAGTCAGCCTTGTTCCACCTCATATCTGCCATTTGTACCCATTCTACTTTATTGTAGTCAGTGAGCAAGCATGCAGATACTGCACCTGTTGAAGAAAGCAAATGGTATGTTGGCCTTCATAGCAAAAGGATTCAAATACAGAAGCAGGGACATCTTGCTAAAATTGGTACTTTGCTGACACCATACCTGCAGTATTGTGCAATGCTTTGGTTTCCTTATCTGAGTAAGGATATTCTGGCAATGGAGGGAGTACAATGAGGGTATACCAAACTGATTCTTGAGATGGCAAGACTGACCTATGAAGCAAGACTGGATTGGACTATACTCACTGGAGTTTAGAAGAAAACCTATAAAACTCTGACTAGGCAGGGTAAATCCAGGATGTATCCAATAACCAGGGATCACGATCTAAGGATCATTTAGGTCTGAGAGGAGCAGAAAATGGTGAGCCTGTGGAATTCTCTGTCAGCGAGTGGTTGAATCCAAAGCATTGAATCTTCTCAAGGTGTTATACATAATCCTTTGGGCTAAAGGGTAAGGAGAGAAAGTGGGAGCAGGATACTGAGTTGGATGATCAGCCATGATCATACTGTAGGGTAGAGCAAGTTCAAAGGGCTGAATAGCCTACTTCCATTCCTACTTTCTACGTTTCTATGTCACTTTCATTGTCCATGGAGCTCAGGATTCGTTTGCTAACTTGGCAAGAAAACCTCATATGTACCCAAACCACCTTGGCTTTTAAAGCATTCCATTTCTTGTTAAGTTTCCTCCTCCAATCTTTGACTCCAATTAACTAGAGCATGATTTGTTTTCACTCCATTGAGGCTGAACTTCACAAATTAATTATTTTTAAACGGGATTGTTCCTACTCCTGGATTACAGCCAACTCAATCTTAGGATATGATGATCGTATTCCCCTGCAAATGCTTGACACACAACTAGGTCCAGTAGTCCCTCGTTGCAAGTTGAGGTCAAATGGTTAAGTGCTATAGTCACTTTGATCACAATTGGAAATGCTGGACCATCTATGAGTGGACTGCGCATTGGGGGCCATCTCAATGGAGAACTGCTACATGACTCCTCAGTTAGCTGAAGAACTATAGGCCCATAGGGCTGAGTAAGAAAAATAGGCAGACTTTCTACTCTGACGCTCTCTTCACAACCTCAGGACATCTGAAACATTTCACAGCCAATGATGTATTTATTGAAATGCAGTAATAGTTGTAATATAAGCACATAAGCTCCTACAAAACAGTAACATAATGATCAGAATTTTTTTTTATTGTGTCAGAATACCTTCGAGCAGCACTCTTCAAATTTCCTGAGAAAACCTATTGAATATCTCACCTAATTGCTGTTCCTCACTAAGAATGCTCAAGATGACTCCCAAAGCTGGGCTTTGTAAGACTGCAGAAACAGAATTATTATAAGATATTGCAAATTCTAATGTACCAATTGTCCTGAAGAAATCCAGCCAGCTTTCTCTCACAGGCGCAATAAATTAGCACTTACAAAGCAGTGGCTTTAAATACCTTTACAAGCCTGAAATCATACCAATTCTTCTGTGATAATTTAAAATAGGGCCTAGCACTTCATTTAAATTCATAATGCTATTTGTGTTTCAGGCTTACCCTTGAGGATAGCCTAGCCTAAATGGTAGTGGGCAGGATCGAAGCAGTACACAGTTCTGTGAAGAACTGAGAATTTTGACTTGTTATCCTGTGTGTTCAGGTGAATCATGTAACAGTCAGGACTTAATTCTCTGATTAAACTGGAAATGATAAAATTATTCATTCTTCAGAAAAGCATGGGACATGAACTGTCAAGCGAATTATTTTAAAATCAAAATCCAACTTTCTTACAAGTATAGATTACAGAATTGGAGTCAGATGTTCCAAATTTTCTTTCTCTGGTGGAAAATAACATCAAATGTTCCTCATGGAGAACAGAACCGATATCACAATGTAAGGAACGGTTCCTTTACATAATATCTTTATGCCAAAACGTATTGGCATACTCAGCGAAAGTAAATGTAGTTTACTATAGTAAACAGATGTTAGAAGTCATCTCGGGAAGGAGATCCAAATGTTTAAAAAAAATGGCTTTCAAGGATATCAACAAACTTTTGTCTCACTTGTGTTCTGAACTGTTTAAACCACTCGATGACCAATCTCCGTCTGTGATTTTTTTCCTGCAGACTCATCGCTTTCTCTTTTTCTAAAATAGCAGGCAACTCTTTCCAGTCTTTTACAAAAATAAACGGTGCTCCCATTAACTTCAGGAGACGCAATGGGGCATTCTGGAACACTGATGAGTTGCCACATTGTCCTGGGGTCATGACATCTTCAACAACTGGAACAGAACCATAAGAGCAAGCTTCGTAAATTCTGTAGCATTCAGTATTTATTCCCACAGGGCACAGCGTGAGGTCACTTTGCAGCAAAGCATCTTGATACTTCTTTAAGTTTTCACTTGTTTCTTGAGGTAACCACCTACATGGGGAACAGTAACAGAAATCAATATTCATCTGTAGTTTGTGCTTCCTTGTGTCTATCATAAACTGCAATTAGCTTAAATAAAACCGAGCATCCTGGTATTTCTGCATCAAATTACATTTAGTTAAGGCACACCAGACAATGTTAAAATAAAACCGTAGTTCATTAGTAATTATTAAGATATATACAAATATAAACATTCGGCTTAGTTTCCTTTGCAAAGTGAGGGGATGAGACAGAACACTCTAAAAACACAATTCTGAGAATCATAATAAAACTATTACTTTCCACATGAAAAACAGAGTAATTTGGAAAATGAAGTTTCTCTGCAATGACTGAATCTGTAATGAACAGAAACAGAAGTAGGCTGTTGTGGTTGTGGGTATGTTCACCAAACTGGGAAGTTGGTCTGCAGACATTTCGTCCGCTATCTAGGTGACAACTTCAGTGCTTTGGAGCCTTCTGTGCTGTGAAGCTGCTGTACTGTCTTTTCCAGAATTTATTTGGTTCCGTTTCTGCTCCTTCCAGTTCATTGTAGTGGTTGGTATATTGGGTCTAGGTCAATGAGTCTAGGAGTACGCTATTCAACCTCTCAGAAAGTGTAGGATAGTAATATATTGTTGGCAGGCCTCTTCTATACTATATGGTTCTGAGATTCTCTACAAGCCTATTCTCTTAGTTCAAGGCTGATCTATATCTCAATTCAATTTCTCCAATTTGCTTAATTGCATGGCAAACAGTCTTCATCTATTCAATACCCACCGCCCCCTCTCATTTACCTCTCAGTCCCCTTGGGCCACAAGCCTCATTCCTGATGAAGGGCTTATGCTTGAAACATCGATTCTCCTGCTCCTCGGATGCTGCCTCACCAGCTGTGCTTTTCCAGCACCACACTCTTTGACTCTGATCTCCAGCATCTGCAATCCTAATTTTTTTCCTAGTTGATTATAATCTTACTGCAAAGCCTCTTCCAAGGATGCCTACCTTGAAGGAGTTTTCCTCCTCCCTCGACAAGGATCTGTGAATCTCTGTCTCTTACTGCACCCCCCAGGTCATCTACCTCTTGCATTCCCAGCTACCTTTCCCCCAGCCCCACCCCCCCCCTCCCATTTATCTCTCAGTCTCCTTGGGCTACAAACCTCATTCCTGATGAAGGGCTTAGGCATGAAACATTGATTCACCTGCTCTTCGGATGCTGCCTGACTGGCTGAGCTTTTCCATAAACCACACTCTTTGACTCAAATCTAATCTTCTCTAATTTCCTCCACCATCCTAGTATCTGTCAGATATTGACTTGAATCTCTGTGGTAACAGCAGCACAACTCCCTCTAAGCGACATTTGTACATATAATCGACACAGCCTTTCTGTCAAGTACGGCAGGACCCAAGAGTCTAGGTCAAGAATTCCTACAAAGTGTGGAAAAATACAGGCCACATTATCTTTGTGCTGCTTTCATAATGAGGTACCATCAATAGTTCATAAGGTGCAAAAGAAAGATTATTCAGCTTTCGCCTGAATGTTTACAGGCATCCGTTAACATGAAAAAAATTGATAAAGCAGCTGAATCTGTTGACAAATATAAACAATGCAGCAAAGGAGCGAAACAATACTGAACTAGAGATGATTCAGGTTTGTTGGGGAAGGGAAACAGACCAGATGCAGGTTAGGGTTGGGTAAGGAACGGCACTACTGTAGCAAAAGAAAATAAATCACAGACCCAATGAAATAACCAGAAGGAAAGCATGAGGAGATTAATGTTTCTGAATGAAGACCAGATGCATGTTCTGTACTATGCTACTAATACAAAATTGATGGGAAAGATATGAGACTGATAAGGAATTGCTACTGGCAAGGAAGAGTTGATAATGAGTTACCAATGCACAAACATTAGGGATATGATAAGATTGTGCTGTGCAATCCAGTCTTTTCAATAATTTTTACTTTATTTCAATACAAGAGGCTAGATGAATCATCTGTAAACTTAATCTCTACATAAACAACCTAAGGTACAGTGATGGCATGATATTAATTACAAAAACAAGAGACATTGTTCTGGAATTTATGGTAGCAAACCATCAGCCTTTATCAATATTGCTCCTCTGAAACTGACAGCATAGCTGGAAGCTGCACATGCAGATTTTAGTACATGGAAACCCAGAAGCTGCTGCAAGTCTTGCTGAGCTTTTCCATAGCGTGCACTATTTACTGTCAAGATTAGAGTGGTGCTGGAAAAGCACAGCAGGTCATGCAGCATCTGAGGAGCAGGAAAATCGACGTTTCGGGCAAAAGTCCTTCATCAGGAATGATGAAATCATTCCTCATGAAGGGTTTTTGCCCGAAACGTCGATCTTCCTGCTCCTTGGATGCTGCCTGATTTGCTGTGCTTTTCCAGAACCACTGGAAACTTGACTCTAATCTCCAGCATCTGTAGTAACCAATTTTGCCGGCATTATTTACGGAACCAATAGGAACAGTAATTCTGCGACTCATTATAAAACTTTGAAAAAGTTAAAATCTTTTGATAGTCAATTTATTCTTAACAGCATACATTGTTCATAATTAAGGAGAAATACCCCCGGCACTAAAATAATTTTTGTTGAATGTCATTTTTTTTCCATTAAAGGGAAGTCTATATTTTCAGAATGCTGTAAATATTTGAAAGTTGACTTTATTTCCTTCCTTAATCCCATGAGTATGTAATAATCATTTATTTCAAAATTGGTAAAAATTTAAAAGGTAAAGAGAATCAGTGATTTTTACTTCAAGGTTTGCTGTCTATGGTCATATCCCACTGCAGCTGGCTACTTACCCAGCTTGAGGTGCCAGCAGACTGGAGGTTGGCTAACGTGGTGCCACTATTTAAGAAAGGTGCTAAGGACAAGCCAGGGAACTATACACCAGTGAGCCTGACATTGGTGGTGGGCACATTGTCGGAGGGAGTCCTGAAGGACACGATTTACACGTACACGGAAAGGCAAGGACTGATTCGGGATAGTCAGAATGGCTTTGTGTGTGGGAGATCATGTCTCACAAACTTGATTGAGTTTTTTGAAAAAGTAACAAAGAGGATTGGTGAGGGCAAAGCAGCAGACGTGATCTATATGGACTTCATTAAGGCATTTGACAAGGTTTCCCATGGAAGACTAGTTAGCAAAGTTAGATCTCATGTAATACAGGGAGAACTAGCCATCTGGATACAGAACTGACTCAAAGGTAGAAGACAGAGGGTGATGGTGGAAGGTGAGTTTTTAAGACTGGAGG
Organism: Chiloscyllium plagiosum; assembly: GCF_004010195.1. NCBI lineage: Eukaryota > Metazoa > Chordata > Chondrichthyes > Orectolobiformes > Hemiscylliidae > Chiloscyllium > Chiloscyllium plagiosum. The sequence continues at coordinate 56,498,963 of NC_057728.1, forward strand.
CCTGTGACCAGTGGAGTGCCACAAGGATTGGTGCTGGGTCCACTACTTTTCATCATTTATATAACTGACTTGGATCTGTACATAGAGGGTATAGTTTGTAAATTTGGAGGTGACACCAAAATTGGAGGTGTAGTGGACAGCAAAGAAGGTTACCTCAGATTACAACAGGATCTGGACCAGATGGGCCAACAGGCTGAAGAGTGGCAGATAGAGTTTAATTTAGATAAATGCGAGGTGCTGCATTTTGGGAAAGCAAATCTTAGCATGAGTTATACACTTAATGGTAAGGTCCTAGGGAGTGTTTTTGAACAAACAGACCTTGGAGTGCAGGTTCATAACTCCTTGAAAGTGGAGTCGCAGGTAGATAAGATAGTGAGGAAGGCGTTTGGTATGCTTTCTTTTATTGGTCACAGTATTGAGTACAGGAGTTGGGAGGTCATGTTGTGGCTGTACAGGATGTTAGTTAGGCCACATTTGGAATACTGCGTGCAATTCTGGTCTCATTCCTTTTGGAAGGATGTTGTGAAACTTGAAAGGGTTCAGGAAAGAATTAAAGGACGTTGCCAGGGTTGACGCTTTTGAACGAGAGGGAGAGGCAGAATTGATTAGATTAGATTCCCTACAGAATGGAAACAGGCCCTTCGGCCCACAACTCACACAGAAGAGTAACCCACCCAACCCTATATTTACCCCTGACTAATGCACCTAACATTAGGTTTGAGTCCCACCGTGGGCGACTGACTGTGTGGAGTTTGCACATTCTCCCCGTGTCTGCGTGGGTTTCCTCCGGGTGCTCCGGTTTCCTCCCACAGTCCAAAGATGTGCAGGTCAGGTGAATTGGCCATGTTAAATTGTCCGTAGTGTTAGGTAAGGGGTATGGGTGGTTTGCGCTTCGGCGGGTCGGTGTGGACTTGTTGGGCCGAAGGGCCTGTTTCCACACTGTAAAGTAATCTAATCTAATCTAATTATGGGCAATTTAGCATGTCCAATTCACCTAAACTGCACATCTTTTGGATTGTGGGAGGAAACCGGAACACCCGGAAGAAACCCACGCAGACACGGGGAGAATGTGCAAACTCCACACAGTCAGTCGCCCACGGTGGGACTCAAACCCAGGTCCCTGGTGCTGTGAGGCAGCAGTGCTAACTACTGAGCCACTGTGCCACCCCATAATACAGCCCCAAACAGACTTGGGCTGTTTTCCAAGGAACATCGAAGGCTGAGGGGTGACCTCATCGAGGTTTATAAAATCATGAGGGGCATGGATAGGATAAATAGACAAAGTACTTTCCCTGGGATGGGGGAGTTCAGAACCAGAGGGCATAGGTTTAGGGTGAGAGGGGAAAGATATAAAAAGGACCTAAGGGCAACATTTTCACGCAGAGGGTGGTGCGTGTATGGAATGAGCTGCCAGAGGAAGCGATGGAGGCTGGTACAATTGCAACATTTAAAAGGCATCTGGATGGATATACGAATAGGAAAGGTTTGGAGGGATATGGGCCGGGTGCTGGCAGGTGGGACTAGATTAGGTTGGGATATCTGGTCGGCATGGATGAGTTGGACTGTTTCCACACTGTACATCTCTATGACTCTATAATGCCATCACTACTTTTGGTTGCCTGGAGAGTTTGTTGTCTTTGCACCAGAAACAAACTGATATCAAGATGTGCATATCAGAAACTGCTGGACTTTTGCGGACAGCTTTCTTTTTGGTCAGCACCATGGCTTCACCACTGACACTAGCCTTTTATAAAAGATGCTTGAATAGATAAAACAAACATTTAACAAGTGTTATGTATAGTTAATAGCGTATGCTGGACTCTCATTTCTAACAAAGATGACTGGAGACATCTGAACTATGCTGAGTCAGAGTAGATTAAAAATTATTTAACAGGAAAGGTCTTTGACTAATTAGTATGGTAGATTACAGTAAGAAGAAAATGGTTTCAGCTTATGATTCAGAAATCTCAAATTTCTGCTGAAGCCAATACTCTATAGAACAGTTGGCAGAGATCCCGAATTAAGTAAAGGAGAACACAACTAGATGACATAACATAACAGGCCAGGTACTGTAATAGATTAGAGTGGTGCTGGAAAAGCACAGCTGGTCAGGCAGCATCCGAGGAGCAGGAAAATCGACGTTTCGGGCAAAAGCCCAATAGTCAGTCTGAGCAGCGACAGAAGGATATGTAAAATTTTTGTCAAAGTATCTATGTACAGGTTGTTTTGTGTGTTTTGTCAGCACGAACTGGCTATAAAGCGATTGATAAATTGTGGACATTGTTTGAATAACACAAACTTTCTACTGAATGGTATAGTGATGTTCTATTATCGATCTTCTACAGCGTGATTTTCTGTAGCAGTATTCCATAGTGTGTTTTTTTATAGTGCAAGGTTGCAGAGGAACACAACTATCATGTTATAGCAGAATGACCTGAATTAGCAACTGCACTTTAATGCAATGGACTTCAGTGAAGCAAATACTCAGGATATGTGCTTGCATTAATGTAATCTTTCTTTGACGAAAACTGACAATTGGTAGGGAAAGCAAGATACACCAAGACAACTGGACACAATAGTCTTATGGGTATTTGATAGTCTCCTCAAGCAACTATTTTTAATACCGATTGTCTCCAGAATTCACAGTGATGGATTTAATCTATAGGCTTTCTTGTACCAAACTTTCTGAGAGAATGCAATGTTCTCACCACTTACACAATATTTTGCAACTGTTCCAGAAATTACAGTGGATATATCTCTGGTACATTGAGCTCATTTACTTCCAAACTGCAGGGCTAAAACTTTTCAACAGGATACATTGTAAAATATTTATTGACTGAGCTACAGTTTGATGACCGAGGGTTTAAGATACTTAGAGAACTGTAGCAATTCCTGTAATGCCATCTTATTCTATTAGGTAGTGTAAGAAACCACACATTGTTATTGTTTGTTGGACTACACACAAACATAGAAGTTGAACTGCTCAAATTGAAAAACAGGAAAGTTCGCAATTTGAAAAACAGGTGTGACACAGTGTTGAGCTGTATCATACAATGCTGACGTTAGGAAGCAAAAAGGGATGCAGTCAAGACTGAAAAGTACCAAAATCTTTCAAGTCAAGGAAATTCTGCATGAGGGTAACAGTTCTCTGATAGATTGAGATGCTGAGTGCGAAAAAGCTGTAAATGCCAAGGGTAGGAGAACGTGAAAAGATCCAGCCTGCAGCCAGTTGGCTCACTTCCTACCTTGTTTGTGGGGAAAAGGCAGAAAACCCTGGAAAAGTTAAATGAAAAGAATTCAAAAATAAAAAAAAAACCCAAGTTCACCTGCTCAAGCACTGAATTAAAAGACAATATTCACCACAGACCCAGGCAACAGCATCCTATCATTACAAAACTCAAAAGGACTGAAAAATAAAAGACTTTTCACCTTGTGGAATGGATTTATATGCTTGAAAATTTTGTTTACACTGATAATATGATTTTCCACCTGTATTATATGTGATAAACTATTTATCTTTTGTCTGTTTGCATCATGATTGAATGTGTGTGTATTTGAGGTTTGGAAAGATATACTTTAGGTTGCATAAATAAGAATTTCTTACTTTTATTGCTCTTATTAAAGTTAAGTTTGTTACAGTAAATAGGTATTTTTACTGTTACTGTATAAACTGCTCTAGGTAGCAGTCAGTCACGCTTTGGTAATCTCATTGGGATTTTTATACATTTAGCGATGACTTGTGGAACAGTGGGAAATAACTTTCAATTTAGTATTTCTAGTTAAGTTGTGACAAAAGCTGTGGCACTTATCCAAAAACAATTGTGATTAGATTAGATCAGATTAGATTAGATTACTTTACAGTGTGGAAACAGGCCCTTCGGCCCAACAAGTCCACACCGACCCGCCGAAGCGTAACCCACCCATACCCCTACATTTACGCCTTACCTAACACTACGGGCAATTTAGCATGGCCAATTCACCTGACCTGCACATCTTTGGACTGTGGGAGGAAACCGGAGCACCCGGAGGAAACCCACGCAGACACGGGGAGAACGTGCAAACTCCACACAGTCAGTCGCCTGAGGCGGGAATTGAACCCGGGTCTCTGGCGCTGCGAGGCAGCAGTGCTAACCACTGTGCCACCGTGCCGCCCACAATTGTGATGCTTGCTCAGTAAGAGTTTCTAGAACCTGTGTATTATCTTATTGTTGGAACAATAACAAAGTAAGCAATGATAGAAATATGTAGACAATCCCATCAAGATGCTGATTTTTCTCCAATCACAAATCATTCTTTCAGTATATAGCCGAGACTATACTGCCTATTCTGAGACGCTATCAATCATTAATTTGAAGTACGACACCAAATCAACATACTTTTTAAAAGTCCAAGATCTGTCTTTCATGTTATCAGATATTTTACAGCACTTAACAGTCAAATAATTACTTCTTTAGTGCAATCACTGTCACTTCGGCCGTCCCAATCACCAATGTGCACACACCATGGCCCCACACTGAGCAAATTACAATGTGTCCAGTTTTTCTGTATTTGGTCAGGATGCTTGAGAAAGGTCTTTGAATGATGTTTATTTTTGACTTGATATCCCCTTGAGAGACAGCACTCCCTGATAATGCAGCAACTCTCTCAGCACCGCACTGAATTGTCAGCCTAGGTTCTAAGCTCAAGCCCTGGGAGTAGAAAATGGGGTGATCCTGCTAACAAATGAGCACGTGTTCACAACATCAACTGCATTTCAGTCTAGTTAGTTAAACATGGCATGCCTTCCCCAAATCTCTGTAAACAATCTATAACAGATCTAATGGGATCATTTGAATCTTTTGATTTAAAAAAATGTCAGGTTACATCAGCTATTGCTTGAACCCCAAAATCACTTCTGAGTTTAGAAAATTTACAAAAAAAATTAACTAATTTCATTTCCTATCACCTGTAATCCACAAGTACAGTAGAACCTCGATTATCCAAACAAAATGGGAGGGAGTATTTTGTTCGGATAACTGATCATTCGAATAATTGATCTGATTGTAAATAAGCGGTAATTTATGAGTGCCAGCTATCTGAACATTGCTTAGTTATCCGGCAATGCACGTCATAATGCTGTTTAACCAATAACTGATCTATTGTGAACAAGTAGCAATGGAGTGAACATTTCTTGGGTTTTCCAGCAATTCGGATAATCTGAAATTCGGATAATTGATGTTTGGTTAATCGAGGTTGTACTGTAATGTTTTCTATACTCAGTGCATTTCAACTTATCAGTTTAAATTTCATTCATGGGAGGTGGGCTAGGCCAGCATTTATTTCCCATCCCTAGTTACTCACAGTTAATAATCAGTGTCGGTCTGGAGTCACATTTAGGCCAGCTCAGGTAAGGATGGCAGTTATCCAAATGTGTTGACATTTGACAATGATTTCATGGTCAGTATTAGACTCTTAATTCTAGATTTTTATTGGGTTTAAGTTTTACCATCAGCCATGGTGGGATTCATACTATGGCCCCCAGAACATTACCTGAGTCTCTGTGCTAACAGTCAAATACCACTAGGCTACCGCCTCCCTGCATATACTGACATATGTTATTTGCACACTACCACTTTGCTTTTGCTGTAACTCTAATATCTGATTTACTTAAAGTATTCTCCTCCAGAAGTAATTATTTAGTTACTATTTCACTGTACCCAAATCCTAAAATTTGGAGCTTGCTTTGAATCTGTGTGCATAATAAACATTGAATTCTGCGTGTGTGATTGTGACTGGGTCAGGTATAGCCATTTCCAATTGGTCTGAGTTGGTCACAATATTGTAGAACAATACAGTGGGAGAGGTGAAGAGACTCAGCCATGCAAATGGACAAGAAAACAATGATAAAATTGTACCAAACACTGAGACAGTCCCTCTTCTACAAGTATCGCAAAAATGAAATTTCTTCTATAATAAACACAGAAATTCACATAGCTCAACTTAATTTGGCTAACTTTTAAATGTTCCTTCAAATTATAGCAAGTAACCATACAGAAGCAATGTGCAGCTTCAGCATCATTCTAGCAGTAACTTCAGACTCTGGATCTAGGAACTGAAAAACAGGAGAGTGTTAATCAACCTAGGCGAAAGTGGGTACTGTAGATGCTGGAGATTAGAGGGAAGAAAGTGAGGACTGCAGATGCTGGAGATCAGAGCTGAAAAATGTGTTGCTGGAAAAGCACAGCAGGTCAGGCAGCATCAAAGGAGCAGGAGAATCGAAGTTTTGGGCATAAGCTCTTTTTCAGGAATTCCAGCAACACATTCTTCAGCTGCTGGAGATTAGAGTCAAGATTAGAGTAGTGCTGGAAAAGCACAGCAGGCCAGGCAGCATCCGAGGAGCAGGAAAATCGATGTTTCGGGCAAAAGCTCTTCACCAGGAAAGCCCTTCCTGCTCTGTTAATTAACCTGTCAAGCCTGTTCTATGTGAACATTACTGATCTGCACTTCAACCCTATTTACTTGCCTTTGTTCGATGCCCCTTGGTACACGAAGCTGTTAAAAACTTATATCAATCTCTGCCGTATCAGTTCCATGAGGGGGACAGCATCAACTGGTTTTAGGACAGCACCAAAATTTATACTTAACAGGTGTTCTGCAGCTCAGACTGGATCTTTCCCTGACACTTAGGCTATGCAGGTAAAGAAGGACTTCCTGATTTCACTCCAAAATAGTCTGGCTCTCATTTTAAGATTCTGTAGTTTCTTCTGGGGTCCCACATCAAACAATTTCCTTTTACCTACTACAATCTTTACATTGTCTTAGTTATTACAATTAATAATTTTGTAATTTTTCCTTCCCTCTTATCTAACAAAATCATGACTGTTTGAAGTGAGCGCTATTAATGAAAAATGAATGAAATTTATCTTTAAGAAACTTTTTGTTACATCGAAAAATTCTTGTTAAGATATAAAGAAATGTTTCATTAATTCACAGCAGGAGTTAACTCAGAACATTCAGCAGTGTTACCTGCTCCATTCAGATACATATGAAGCAACCATGGTATTGTTTCTGTTTAATGTCAGAGTGGCAAGGGGAATATTAGGAGGGCAGGGGAAAGAGAAGTAGTGATAGCACTGTTGGAAGTGGAAGAAATGGTGAGAAGTCAGCAAATAAGCACATGCACACAAAAAAGGTAGACTGCCTGGGAATATCAGGAAAAGATTGAATTGAGCTGCATGTTATCTGTAAACATATAGGAGGCAGCTCAAGGAAGCAGCGCTGAGGACAGAAAATACAGCGAAAACATACGTATTTATTGTGAGGATTTTAATATATTTTGTAGACTGCTTAAACCTCCCTATTGTAAAGTATATGAATGCATGTCAAGTACTTTTTAGGAACAAATGTGTCTATTGCTTTTGCTAATTCCCAACTGCTCTTGATAACCGTTAGACACCAGCTTTACTGATCATCAATTCGTGGTTGGTTTTTGAAACCAGCCTCTGTGCTCCCTTTCCTATCCTACATCATCTCAGAATTACAAAGTTGTGGGGTCAGGTTCCACTCCATAAATATGAATCTAAATACCAATAAAAGTCTCTTTTGGATGACAGATTTCATTGTTACATGTTTTCTGCATTTCAATAAATTTGTCAGAAAAATTGCAGAAAAACAAATCTAGGTTGACACTACCAACTCAGTGTAACGGAATGCTATAACATCAGAGGTACCTTCTTTTCAATGACATATTAAGCAGAGGCCCATCTCAGGTATAAGTGAAAATTCCCACAGTACTATTTTGAAAGATCTGGAGAGATGTCTCTGTTCTCTTGGACAGCATTGATCACTCAACCAACATCATAATTAAATGCTCATTGTCACATTGCTGATTGTACTTATGATATGCAAATTAGCTGCTGCCTTTCCTGTGTTACAAGTGACCAAAAAGTACTGCATCAGCAATAAAGTGATCTGTGACATCCTGAGGTCATGAACCTTGTCATATAAATGCACATCTTTAATCATTCCTCCATGGACAGCCTCAGTGTGAAGGCATGCGAAGTGAAGGTTGTGTGTTAAGCGCGGCCATTCTTCTGTTGCTTAGCCCAATACACGCTGTTGATTGATCTACCCTACCCATGCTGTAATATATGACTGGATAAACATACAATCCTCTGTTCTCTCTATAATCCAGAATGCTTTCCTTTACATCAACAACTTTCAAATTTAGATTTGTACAGATTTTTCAAGGGCTCTTAAAGCAATTTTTCCGGACAGCAAGACAGAGCAATAAATATGAAAGGGTGCGTGAGGGGGAAGAAAAAAAGACAGGCTTTTTGTAAAAGGTAATGGTAGCAGACAAGACACTGACCTCTAAAGACTTACTTGCAATAATTAGCACCATGGCTGCTTTGGCTTTCAATGTTAAGTCTCACCTTTACTTTGGGCAGGAGAAATGTCGAGGTAGATGGCTGGTTCAGACACTGCAGTGCACTCTATTTGAATTCATGGAGTAAACAAGTACCATTATAACACAACCTGACCTGCTGAGTATTTCTAGCATATTCTGATTATCTTAATCCCTTATTTGGTTTGGTTCTTACGATTTGGAAAAGCTGTCAGCTTGACTTCCTTAAATCTTAACTACTCCTGAAACAAATTTCTGAATATTAATCTCTCCCTGTAATTTGAATCATTGTAACTTATTCTCCAGATTCAGCTTACCTAGTTGATCTGTGTAATCTGTGTGTACTGCATATGCTGGTTCAGCTAATAAGTTGCAATACTGTAACTTAATTTCATGACTAAATATCAGACAAACAAGGCTGGGTTTGCATAGGTCTGTAAAATATTCCTGCGGATGTCATGTTTGAGTGAGTATTCACTGTTAGAACAAGACGGTAGGAAATCTGCACATTTTTGGGAATTTTTAAGAAATTGAAATAAAACCAGCTGTGAGCCAGTTACATGTAGAAATAGGGTGATACTGCCAATAATACATATCTCTTATATTGGCTACATGATCTATTTACTAATTGTGTATGTAATGCACGGACAGGTGATTCTTAATTACATTTAAAGCAATTTAGTTGGCAGCCATTTAAGTGTTAGTGGAGTTACGCTCCTTTTTAATAGTAATTTGTCTAGTCCATCTCATTACTGTCTACATCAGGGAAATGGCCCTCAAATTGCTACTGTAAATAATTATCCATTTCCTTAAAAGCATTATTAAAACGCTCTTTACGGGCAGCACTTTTACATTTTGAGTACTAAATAGTATGACGATTTAGATGCAGGAATCCATGATTACTAATCCATCTGAAAAGGGGTCTTTCAACCAATAAAAGTTTGAAAGATAGGACAGATGTAAAGAAGATGTTTCACTTAAGGAAGAATCCCAAGTTAGGAGTCATAAATGTGAGATGGTTATTAACCAGATCTAATAAGAATACCAGTAGATAGTTAACTGCTTAGTGGTGTGAGTGTGAAATTTGCTACCACATGGAGTGCTGAATGCAAACAGCATCATAAGGGGAACAAAACCAAGTAGATGAAAGGGAATGAAATAGATGGACACCGAGACAGGGTTAAATGAAGTAGAGTGGGAGCTAGCACTTGAGGAACATCAAAATTAATGTTGACTTGCTGAGTCAAGAGGCTTGATTCAATGTCTGTCAATCACCTCTCCAGAAGTCCTGCTGGCAAAAAGGTCTGTTTTCTCAATATTACTGAACAATCCAGAAAAAATAGTTACTTACAGCTTAATAGCTACGTAGTTGCCATTTAAAAGAAGGATGAGTTCACAAAGAAAAACACCTACTGTTCTCGAACTGAGATAAGACACATTGTATTGAGTCTTTCCCGTTTCAACACATTCAACAAGTTTTCCCTGGAGGAGCCTTTGTAGACAGTTCCAAGGAAGTTGCACAAGTACGGCCTTGAAGAATGCAACATTAGGTTGTTGAGATCCACAACAGGGAAGTTCCTATAGCTGAAATAAGAAGTACAGTGTAATTATTAGATCTTCCTTCGAACAGATGGATTCTGATTCGTAAAGTTCCTGTTTACTCTAAAGGTCAAATGATAACATTTATGCAACATCTTTAATTTGCTATCTAGCAGTCTGCTTTATTGAGTGCTGGGGAGTTCAACAGCCTTTAAAGGTCAAACTTCAGTCTCAATTAACATTCAAACAACTTTCTTCCTTCCCCATGAGGTGCGTTTTAACCTTTTGTTACTGGTGATTAGACAGTAGCAGCAGTGAGGAGCTACAGTGGAAACCTAAGACAGATCCCAAATGGAAAGCAGTAGAACACTGCTGGAGGTCAGGGACTCATGGCAGCCAGATGTGCTCCAGCTGAGAGGGCTATAGTACTATTTTGAGTGCTTTTTAGATTATTTGATAAGTGATGAGTTGTGCACACATATGAGCACTGCAGTTAATAGAACACACCTTGAATGATCAAAACTAAGAATAAAGAAGTTTGAGAAGGTGATTGGACAGTGGGCTCAAGACTATAAAAAGGTTCAACAGGATAATCATATAATTTTGAGAGTATGGATTTCAAACTAGTGGTGTATGGGTAATGGTTAGTTTTGTAAAGTGTTTGTAAAAGAAAAAGGTCAAAGAGTCCTTTCTAGTAACAGTGACCTAACCAAGCATGAGACGGAGAGCAGGTCACTGTAAATCCCTGGAGAGGATTCCAATTGGTGAGTTTTGAGAAGATTTGTAGCTCAGGTTGAGGTTCTGGATGTAGGTTTGCTTGCTGAATTGGAAGGTTCATTTTCAAACATTTTGTCACCATATTAAGTAACATTTTCAGTGAGCCTCTGGACAAAGTTTTGTCTGGAGGCTCACTGAAGATGTTATCTAGTATGGTGACGAAAAGTCTGAAAATGAATCTTCCAGTTCAGCGAGCAAACCTACATCCAGGATTTCAATCGAAGATTGTTAATAATGTTGGACTTATGACAGAAGGAGCAAACATTAAAAGGCATTAGCTTGCTTTGGGTTTGAATAATGAAGGATTTATTTTAGTTTAGAAAAACTCAGAGATTTAAATCTATTAGGGCAGTTATCAGTAGGATACCTATCGAGTCAGAAGCAAAAATAGTTTCTCTAGGCAGTATGGAACAAATGAAAGACAGCTCAGTTACCTTGGTACAAAGGCGAGCTTGTGGAACTTCCAGACTAGGAGTACTTGATTAGAAATGAACAGATTATTAAAAGACTGAGACAGCATAAGCTTTCAGTTTCATGAGTATTTACGTAAGACAATTTCATAGTTCAGAGGACAGAGCTGCAGAGAAGTAGTTAAATCAAACTTGATAATTTCTTTGGATTTGAAATGCTATAAAGTGATGGTGTTGGGGAATAGAGTTATAGAGTTGTACAGCATGCAAACAGACCCTCAGTCCAATTCGTCCATGCTGACCAGATATCCTAAATTAATCTAGTTCCGTTTGACAGCACTTGGCCCATATCCCTGTAAACCCTTCCTATTCATATACCCATCCAGATACATTTTTAAATATTGCAATTGTACCAGCCTTCACCACTTCCTCTGGCAGCTTATTCTATATATGCACTCCCCTCTATGTGAAAAAGTTGCCCCTTAGGTCCCTTTTATATTTTTCCCCTCTCACCCTAAACCTATGCCCTTTAGTTCTGGACTCTCCCACCCCAGGGTAAATACCTTGGCTATTCACCCTATCCATGCCCCTCATGATTTTATAAACTGCATAAAAGTCATCCCTCAGCCTCTGACACTCCAGGGAAAATAGTCTCAGATGATTCAGCATCTCCCCATAGCTCAAATCCTCCAGTCTTAGCAACATCCTTGTAAATCTTTTCTGCACTTGTTCAAATTTGACAACATTTTTCCTGTAGCAGGGAGCCCAGAATTGAATGTAGTATTCCAAAAGTGGCCTGACCAATGTCCTGTACAACTGCAATATGCTATCCCAACTGCTATACTCAATGCACTGACCAACAAAAGCAAGTTTACCATACACCTCCTTAATAATCTGTCTATGTGTAAACTCAACACTTAACAAATCCCTCTCCATCCAAGCCCTTAACACTATGGCAGTCCAAGTCCATGTTTGGAAAATTAAAATTGCCTGCCATTACAACCCTATCATGCTTTCAAATAGCTGAGATTTTCTTAGAAATTTGCTTCTCAACTTGGGGGGGGGGCATAGTACAATCCCAATAAGGTGATCATCTCTTTCTTATTTCTCAGTTCCACCCAAATAACTTCACTGGATATGCTCCCAGGAATATCCTCCTTAATTACAGCCGTGATATTATCCCGAACCAAGAGTGCCACTTCCTCCTCCTCTCTTGACCCTGTTTCTATCCTTCCAGTAGCATCTATACCCTGGAACATTATGCTGCCAGTGCTGCCCTTCCCCGAGCCACATTTCTGTAATAGCTATGATATCCCAATCCCATGTTCCCAAACACGCCTTGAGTTCATCTGCCTTACCTGTCAGGCTTCTTGCACTGAAATAAATGCAGTTTAAATCATCAGTCTTACATCGTTCTCTGCTTTGCTCTTGCCCGCTTTGATAAATTCTTGATCTCGTAAGGAATTAAGGGCTACGGGGAGAGTGCGAGTAAGTGGAGTTGAAATGCCTATCAGCCGTGATTAAATGGCGGAGTGGACTCGATGGCCTTACTTCCACTCCTATGTCTTGTGGACTATTTGATGTGATCCTCTTCCCAATTGTATCAACCTCAGACTTATCTCTTTTCTCACCATCTCTTTGGGATGAATTTCTTTTTGCTGTGTGTTTTAAGATCTTTCAAACTGTGTGCTTTATTTGTATTTCTTGGTTTGTTTTATTTTATCTTTTCCCCTTTATGTAATGAACATCTATTTTACTGTTAAAAAAATCTGCAGTCTTGTGTGCCAATGTTTCAGTGAATGCCCACCACATTAAATTGAAACAAAATCATGTTATATTTCTATCCGGGATTTTTAATTGTTCAGTACTGATATAAACTGGGATTATATTAGGCCATAAATATAAAGTAGTCACAAATAAGTACAATAGAGAGTTCAACAGAAACTTTTTCATCCAGAGAGTGGCGAGAATGTGGAATCTATTATCAGAAGAACAATTTAGGTAAATAGTATAACTATCAGAAAGGTTCAGTGGGACCAAATGGTTTCGTTCTGTGCTGGAATACTTTGTAATGCAAAGTTGAAAACCATTTGAAAAATTAGCTATATTTTCTTAAGTACCATTTGTGGCAGTATTTTTCTAAGCAATGGGATTTCTTCTAAAGGTCAACTATCAAGTAGAGTGGAATGTGAGAGGTAAAGCATTTTACATTTACATGATTCAATGTGCCCATCATTTGGGTTTTTTTAAAAACTTGATGAAGAGCAACTTAACTAGAACTAACATCAAAATGAAGTTCACAAGTATATGGAACGCACAGCATTCTGAGAAGACTCATCGGAAGGAGTCCTATATATTTAACAATTTACTACATCTTCAAAGCTCCTCTGTGGACATGCGATGTAATGAGCAAAATCATAGTCATCAGCTGTGAGTATTCCATCAGTTCAAGGTTAACTATAGGACACTGCACCAATGATCATGAGTGAAAGTACATCAGAAATGCATTGTTAATCTGTGTGCTTTTTTAGTTACTTTTCAGTCACTGTGCAGCCTGAAACTGAAATGGTTCAGCAATGTGGCAAGTTTGACAGGAAGTTTCACACATTCATTATTGTATCATCAAAAACTGAAACAATAAGTGGTAAAGTTAATTAAGTGGCTCCCTTTCTGTAAAATTGATGAAAATAAATGCAGTTTTGCAGCTTAGTACAACTTAAGCATTTAAAAATTTAAATGTTTGGAAAGAGCAGCTTCAGAGAATCTGCATCTGGTCAAACTGTATCTAAGAGAGTAAAGGGAGAAGATTGACAGTTGGTCTCCTTCAAAAATAGGGTAACTTTGGTCTGGTTTTTTTTGTATTCTGTAGAATCACCACAGAAGTAAGACATTTCGAAAAAGCATTCATGCAAATATCTGTGTACTTTACAAAAAGAGTGGACACTGAGCAGGATCAGGATGATCGGGTGTAGGTGAAGGCACAAAGCTGATGGCTGGTGATAAGCATGTTTTTGAAAACACAAACAAGTAGTGGGGGCCTCAGTAGGTAGTAAATAAGAAAACTTGAATTGTTGAGGAAGGTCGATCTTCTATTGGGCAAGGAAGGGGCAACACAGAATAAATTTGAACCGTGAAACAAACTCATGCTGGCAGATATGACAAGCGTATAATATTGATCTTTGTAATAAGGAACACCCTCTCCTCCAATTCAAATTCTTGGAAGACAATAAAAGATTTAAAGTGAGAGGAGAGAGAGAGAAAGAGACACACAGATTTAAGGACAGAATTTCATAGCTTCAAAGCTAGATAGAAGATGGTGTAGTCATCAATGCAGAAGCAATTATAAGCAGGGATGCTGGAAAGGCCAGATCTGATGAAGTGGAGAGATCTCTGTTACAGGAATGGAACAGGTAAAAGAGATTGAGAGGAATTTGAAAACAAGGATGAGTATTTTAGATTGAGGAGTTTCTTGACCAGGAATCAATAGATGTCAACAAATATAAGCATGGCTGCGACACAACACTTGATATAAGCTGCAGAGCTCTGGATGAGTTCAAGGTTATGGAGGCCAGTCAGGAGAGCACTGGAATAGTCAAATCAAGAGGTTACAAAAACACAGATGAGGGTTTCAGATAAGCCTAGGCTGGCTGACTCAGGCAATGTCATGGAGGTGGAAGCAGATAGTTTTGGTGATGGTTATGAACATGATTAGAAGCTATGGCGAAGTCAGATAAGACACCAAAGGTGAAACAGTCTGGTTCAGGGATGGAATCATTGGCTAGAGAATGGAGTTTGTGATGACAACCAAAGCTGATAGCTTTAATCTTCCTAATATTTAACTGGATGAAATGAGCAACAGTGAACAATTTGAGACGTAGCACTGAGTCAAAGTATATTTGAAATCTGAAGCAATCTTTTTCCAAATTGTGTCGCTAACTCTAGCACATAAGTAAAACAAAGCTTACAAAATGATAAAGAAATATAAAGCAGGTACACTCAGGAACTGAGCAACATACCATAAGCTAACAATGTACTTACGTTGCCACTCCCAGTGGCCACTGATAAACATCCTCCTCATTTACCCAAGGGCTGTCATACACCAGAAAAATCAAATCAATAAATCCTCCGTGTTTTTTGAGGTAGGGTTCAATCCAGCCATTTTCACACTGCTCATTGCCAAGGAGAACTACAGCGACATGTTGAAGTTTGTGTGTCTGGAGGAGTGTCTGTACATAATGCAACCACTGGGTGGCAAACTTGATCTTTCCTTCTTCCCTGCCATTTAGCACAAGCACCACATTCTCAGTATCTAGTGGGATATTTCCAGGGACTGCTGAAGGACCAGTGTAGAAACTGAAGAAAAATAAAGTAAAAAGAAACAAAAATAAAATTAAATAAGCAAAACAGCATATCCCTTCCTATTGTACTGTTGAAAATTGCTTACAGCAAGAGATCAATTTAACAATTAGGAAAAGTATTCACATTTCATTATCAATCTGGGGCAATGTACTGTTCAACAAATTATGAAATCATTAAGCACTGAGGAAAAATCGATTAAAGAGTTCGCTGAATAATCCTTCCCTGCTCTATGTCATAACCCTGTTTTAACTTTCCTATTCCAGGATACTAATTCCCTTTTAAAAGTTGCTATTGGATTTATTTCTGTTACCTCTTAAATCATAACTCCCTGGGCTAATAAAAAAACTCTTCATCTCCTCTTGGGTTCTTTTGTGGCCGATTTTAATCCATATCCTCTATTACCAGCCCTATTATTACAGGAAAAACGTTCTCTGCAAAACACCACATAATCTTGAACACCACTACCATATCCCTCCTCATCATTCCCTTCCCCAAGGAGGATTCAAGTAATAATTTAATTAACTTGTGACAAGAACTAAATTATTTTTATTATTATAAAGTATGTTAGGTACAAAAATATTTATCTACTTCCCCAAGAATATGCTAAATTCTGAAAAGTCATCCTGTAACTCCAAACCCATTTAGCATTTCACCACAGTGTTAACAATGCTTAAAATAATTCTCAATTACATGGATGGAGTGAAAGATAGGAATTTAAAGAACATGAAGCAAGGTGGAAAGAGAGAAGTAGTTTAACATAACACACTTTCAAACAATGCAATCTAGATTTTTGAGCAAAAATGTAAGTATCTTTCCTGCTACTGACAGCAAGATAATTTATAATTCCCTGAATTAGTTCTAAATCTCTTTTTGACAACAGGAATTAGATTTATTGTTCAAAGTTCCCTGGCAGTATTACATTTTATTACAGATTTTTAATAGCTGAATACAGGTCCACTGCCTATCTCCTTCCTGCCTTCTATTCACTATCCATAAACTAAAACCATTGCGTGTTATTGAATAAGTCGTCACTACAAAGTACAAATGTGGTGTAAAATTAATAACTTTTGGTATGGCATAGATTAAGGCATTAGGAAAGACAATATTGAAAGTTAGTCCCTAACTATAGCTTCAAATTTGCTTTGGGTAAAATTCACTCCATTATGCAGAACAAGATCCAGTTCATGTGATAGTAAAGTTTACCTAAAATGTAAATTTCCAGCCTTCAGTTGCCCTTCTCTCCAGTGAGCTGTCACATCATTTGGTGTAAGCTGGCCACCAAGTATATGCTGCCAGAGATAAAGCCCTATTTTAATGAGGAAGAGTTTAGAGCTGTAGAACTGAAAGCCAGGTATTATGCAACAGTGTCAGCACCAGGCATATAAACCATTGACTTCAGAAAGACATTCTTAAATGACATTATTGTTTCTACGGATACAAAAGTGATGTATAAATATTGGCAAATTCTTAAAATAGGACTTGTACCTTATTCCAATCCTCTATGGTACAAACTCTTAAGTATAAGAAGAAACTTCAACAGTTAACTTTTCTTTAAGTCAGTATGTTGATGATTTTGAATAGTGATGGTATCAGATTAATGCAGTGGGTTCATAAGCACTGAGAACTGGATCAAGAATCCCTTCTAGCCATCAGAGTCCAAAAACAAGCAATTTAATCAGAACCCAGGGAACCATACATTTGTCCTTTAAATGTACCATATAACTCAGAATCCTTCAAAATATGATTTGTTTTCTTGGCAATTCTTTTGCATTCAGAGGTGCACAGTACTGCTTGGGTTTATCCTGTCGATACTGGATAGTTCCAGATTCCTTGCCAAGACAATCTTTTGTCAGCTTTCATAGTGAAGATTTCACAGTAGCATTGGACAGCGTCATCATCATAATCCAACTGTACCTTCATTTGACATTCCTCTGCCTGTACTTGCAGTTAGGTTTGTTGTGTAGTGCTCAAGAGCTGAATTTGATCCATTTTTATCTCACTAAGCCAGGGCTGAACTAGAATCCTTGTAGTGTGGATACAAGCCATTTGGCCCAACAAGTCCACAGTGACCTTCCGAACAGTAACCCATACCTCTACCTTATTACTCTACATTTCCCCTGCCTAATCCACCAAACCTATATGTCCCTGAACACCATGAGCAATTTTTGCATAGCCATTCACCTAACTTGCACATCTTTGGACTGTAGGAAGAAACTGGAATACCCAGAGGAAACCCAGGCAGACACAGGGAGAATGTGCAAACTCCACACAGACAGTTGCCAAGGCTGGAATCGAACCCGGGTCCCTGACGCTGTGAGGCAGCAGTGCTAACCACTGAGCCACAGTGCTGTCCATTTTAATTTTTTTTAGTAGTATCCCCAATACCATTTCAACTGAGGTGTACTCCTGGTTAGACCCCACTTGAAATGCTGTGAGAACCTCAGGCAGGATATGCTGGTCTTGGACAAAGTACAATTTAAGTTTAAAAGAATGATATTTATTCTTCAGGGTTCATGTTATGAGAAGAGGCTTTGCAAATTAGGTCTGATTTCTCTAGAATTTAGAATGTTAAGTGGCAATCTGATTGAAGTCTTCAAGATATTAACAGGAAAAGACGGTAGGTAAAGACAAATTATGACCACTGGTTGGAGAATCTAGAACTTGGGGCATAGTCTAAAAATTATGGCCAGGCCGTTCAGGAGAGATGTTAGGAAACACTTTTATACAAAAAAGGAGGCAGAAATTTGAAACTCTCTTCTACAAACAACAGTTGATGCTAGATCAGATGTTAATTTTAAAGTTGAGATAGGCTTTTGTTAAGCAAAGACATTAGGGGACATATGCCAAAGTCAGGTATATGAAGTTAGGCCACAGATCAGCAATAATCTTACTGAGTGATGGAATAGGCTTAAGGGGCTGAATGGCCTACTCCTGGTCCTATTAGTTAACATAAAATGGATTAAGAATTTGACCAAGAACTGTTTGGTAAGCACACCTCAGCAACTCACAAGATGAGCTTGTAGAGGCCATTGGGGAGCATCAGATGTATTTTCAAACAGACAGAGGAGGGCAGAATATTTATAATTCTAAACAGTCCCACAGGCTGGTAATATACTGAATGAGGTTGGAGGCTTCCCATATCTCTGCTTTGTGTCACATAATCAGCAAAAGCTTGAATCAGAGGAAGGAGAGGTGAGACAACCTGGAGTGCAAATTCAATTTCCCCACCAAACATCCTGTCCCTCCTACACTGTTAGGAAAGGAATTCCAGGATTCTGATTCAGCAACAGTGAAGAGATGGAGATATAGTTCCAAGTCAGATCAGCATCGGCTTGAGAGGAACTTTAGCAGTGCTTCTATATGTCTACTGCCCTTGTACTTCCAGGTGGTAGGTGGTAAAAGGGTATGGATTAAAAGGGTGAAGAGTTTGAAAACCCTTGGTGAGTTGATGCAGTTCATTTCAAAGGTAGTACACAATACTGCCACTGTAATGGAGGAAGTGAATATAGAAGGTGATGGATGGGGTACAAACAGGCTGTTTGCCCTGAATGGTATTAAGCTTCTATGAGCCATTCCCATCTAACCAAGTGGAGAGTGTTTCATCACATTCCTGACTTTTACCTTGTAGATGATAGACAGGCTGTGGTGGCTGTGGGTGAATAATCTATTGCATAATTCACAGCCTCTGACAGCCACAGAACTTAGATGGCTTGTCCAGTTCTGAAAGATCACTGGACCCCAGGCATTGGCTCTGCTTTCTCTCCACAGACGTTGACAGACCTGCTGAGTTTTTCCAGCAATTTCTGTCTTTGTTTCTGATTTCCAGCATTCGCAGTTCTTTGTTTTTTTTTAGTTCAGTTAAGTTTCCGGTCAATGGTATGTTGACATATAAATAAAGGCAGGATTTAAGATGAAATATAGAACATATAGAATAAAAAAGGGCTTTCCATTGCCATTCTTGCAATATGTTTGCAGATGTAGGCGTGTACTGTGCCTTTAAGAGAGAGTGGAAGCTGGCACGAACCTAGAGAGGCACAGAGTGTGCTGAAAAATTTTAAATGGTAAATTTGGTTGTGAAACAAATAACTGGAGCTGTGTTGCTATGATACACAACAAATTCGAATTTGGCCAATCAATTTAAATGATGCCCCAAGATACCAAAATCCAATCGAATTTGAAGTTCAATGTTTTGGTGACATCAAACCAATGAGACTGTCCAATGTTTTGGGGTATATAAAATTAGGTATTGTGAACAGTTAGCTAGAGTGGCAAAGAACACCAACAAAGATATGGCCTGCACAGCCTCTCTCTGAAAGATATCTTTTCATATAAAATTTGTGAAGCAGAACACCGAAAAATAGACCCAGGGAAGTATAGACGAAGATACCAAGGGAACAGCGACAACTGGCTGGTTTTGAAATTTGATTGCTATTTATAAAGTTTATCGGGGGAGGGGGAGGGGGTTTATCAGATCAATATATTGTTGTGGAGTGGGAGGTAGATAAATTGATCATACAAAGGAGGATTACCGTGTAGATAGTTGCTGTTTAATGTTATTATGTTTCTCGGAGTTAAAGAATAAATTGTTAAATTTTTTTCTTTGCATAGAGGGATTTTTGTAGTTCTTTGTCACTCATACTTTAACAGATTATAAGGCGAGGTGAGCTTTTCTGTGGGTCTGGTTCAAATTAGCAGAAGGGTTTACCCAGTGTTGTAACAGTTTGAGGGCTCACGTCTGTGATTTGAACAGGTTTAGACGGATCCAGTCTGAGATTTGGATAGATTTGGGGTGTGAAAATAACGCCCAGCAGATTTAAACACTTGCCGGTTAGTGTCCTAGATCTTTAATTTTGGTTACTTGTGGTTGGTTAAATTAAAAGTCAGAGAAATGGCTCTTAAAATTACTAAAGAGGTTCTGGGGTTTGAAGATGATTCCCAAAATTGCCAAGAAAGTTTAGAAAGAAAAGAAAAGACCATACTCTTAGAATTAGCAAAGGGGTTAGAATTGGGTTTAACCAAGGACAAAAGTAAAGCTGAAATTGTAAGGGAATTAGTCAAACATTTAGGTGTGTCAGAGAAATAGACAAGTTCAGTAGAGTTAGAAAAACTTACATTACAATTGAGAAAAATGGAGTTAGAAGATAAACAAAGAGAGAGAGAGAGGAAAGAGGGACAGACAAAGGGAAAGAGAGAGAGAGAGAAGAGAGAGAGAGGATAAAGAAAAAGAGAGAAGGTTCTTAGCTGAGCAAAGAGAGACAGAAAAGAGAGGAAAAAGAACAAGACCGTTCTCAGCTGAGCAAAGGGAGAGAAGAAAGATAGAGAGAAAAAGAGAGTTAATTTGAACTTGAGAAGTTGTGACTTAATCAACAAAGTCAAGTTAACAGGATGGAGATTAAAACAGAAGGTAGTGATCTTTACAAATATATCAAAACTCTGCCACATTTTGAAGAGAAAGATGTCAAAACCTTCTTCATTTCATTTGAAAGATTGACTATGCAGGTGGAGTGGTCAGAGGACTTGTGGGTAATGCTATTTCAGACTAAACTAGTAGGCAGTGCTAGTGAGGTATTTGCAGAGCTGTCAGATGGGGGTTCAGGAGATTATGAAGAGGTCAAACAGGCTATTTTAAGTGCTTATGAATGGGTACCAGAAGCATACAGATAGCAGTTAAAAAACATAAAGAAGGAACCAGGTCAGACCTATGTTGAGTTTGAAAGAGTCAAACATAGTAATTTTGATAGATGGGTGCGGACCTTAAAACTAGATAAGACCTATGAGACTCTAAAAGAGATTAATCTGCTGGAGGAGTTTAAAAACTTACTTCCAGAGATGATTAAGAATTCACGTGGATGAACAAAAAGTTCAGGAAGTGAGAAGAGCAGCAGAGTTAGCAGATGAATACACGTTGGTGCATAAGACAAGCTTCCGGCAAGAATTTCATCCTGTGAGGGATAGAAGATGGGACAAGGGGAGATCCTACACTATGAAACAAAGAGTAGAGAAAACTGATAAGTGTTTTTCACAGGTTAAAAAAGAAGCCCAATTGGAAAGGAGGTGAAAGCCCTCACAGGTTTTCAATTTGGTAAAGTCACACATAAAGTCACAGTGCTGGTCGTTAAAGAAAGGCACTGTGGAAAAGAGATGGTAGAAGAAGCTAAGCCAGTGGCATTAGTGAAAGTAGTAAAGTAAACCCCAAGAAAAGTCAAGGAGTTGCAGAAGAGTGCACAGATTAGGCAGGGGCTGGATATGGAGTTAGTGCCTGATCGCTAAAAACAATTCGCCTCGGTGGGTAAAATTTACTCAGAAAGAACAGGGAGAGAAGGACAAGAAGTTATAATTTTGAGAGATAAAGTATCCAACCAGTCTCTAATAGTAAGAGATGAACGAATTTTCAGTCTTTCTGACCTGTTACCTGAGAGATTGTTAATTTGTGGGATAAACTGACAGAAATTTAGCATTCCCCTATGTAAGATCAGGTTGGAGTGCCAACTCAGAACTGGGAAGTAACAGTGGGAGTGACTGACAGAGTATCAGTTCCAGGAATCCAGTTTGTTCTTGGGAATGATTTAGCAGGGTCCAAGGTGGGAGTGACACCCCGTGTTGTGGAAAAGCCCAAGGAAGACCCCGAAACTGAGAAGTTAAAAGAAAAGTATCCTGGTATTTTCCCAGACTGTGTAGCAACAAGATCCCACTATGATAAGTCACAGCATGAAGCAAAAACTAAAGAGAAAGATGAAGGAGTTGAGGTTCAGTTAGCGAACACCCTGTTTGACGTAATGATGCAGGAAAAACCTGAACAGACAGAGGATCAGGCAGAAGTATTCAGTCCTGAAAGGTTAATGGATTTGCAACAGAAAGCCAAGACAATATAAGATATATATGTTGTTGCTTATTCCGAAAAGGGACAGAGGATATTCCTGAGGGTTATTATCTGAAAGCACTGGAGAAACAGATATTAGTTACTGCCCCACGGAGTGAGGAATCAAATTCAGATGTTGTGGAATTTGATATGCTTCAAAATATGTTAAACAATGAGGACGTCCTTGAGGGGTAGAATAGGTTAGTAAACTATCTGTCTCAGGAGCAAAGAACACAGTGGAAAGGTTTGTTACAGCAGTATGAAGGCATATGTAGGAATAAGATAGGGAGGACTAATGTTATTATGCATGAGGTAGACATAGGGAATACCGTTCTGATAAAATAACACCCCTATTGACTTAATCCTTTCAAAACCAGACAGGTCCAGAATGACGTGGAGGCCATGCTCAATGAACATATCATTGAACCGAGTCAGAGTGAGTGGAGTTCGCTGATTGTCTTAGTTCCCAAACTTATCGAGCCTCAACAATTTTGCGTGGATTATCGGAAGGTCAACTTTGTAACGAAATCAGACTCATACCCAATACCGAGATTGGAGGACTGTATTGATAAAGTTGGACAAGCCAGTTACATCACAAAGTTGGACTTACGGTGTGGTTATTGGTAGGTACCTTTATCAGAGAAGGCAAAAGAAATTTCTGCATTTGTAACCCCAAATAGGCTGTATCAATTCAAAGTGATGCTCTTTGGAATGAAGAATGCACCCACCACTTTTCCAACAGCTCATGAACAGACTTGTGGTGGGATTAGCAAACTGTGCAGTCTATTTGGACGATGTAGTGAGCTTTAGTGAGTCCTGTGAAGATTACATGGTACAGTTAGTAGAGCTCTTTTGACTGATTAAGAGGAGCAAAACTGCTAATGAAGCTAAATAAAATTGAATTCGCAAAAGTAGAGGTGACATTCTTGGGACATAACATGGGTCATGGAAGGTTGACCCCAAGGAATGCAAAGATGAAGGCCATTGAGGAATTTGCGCAACCAACCTCGAAGGAAAAAGTGCTTCGATTTTTGGGACTGAGTGGATTCTATCAGAAGTTTGTAGTTTGTTCCAAATATCAGCAGCGTAATGGCACCATTAACAGATCTGCTGAAGAACACAAAATTTCAACGGACAGAACAATGCCAGAAGGCATTTGACAATTGAAAAACAATATTAACCATTGCACCAATTTTAGCTACACAAACGTTTTGAAACCTTTCAAAATTGTCATTGATGCTAGTGACATAGGAGTTGGAGCTGTACTGCCATAGGAAGATGATGATGGAATTGAACTGCCAGTTGGTTATTTTTCAAAGAAATTCAATACCCACCAGAGAAAAAAAAAGATTATTGAGTTTGGTACTGGCCTTACAACTTTTTAATGGTTATGTCACAAACAATGTGTTGGAGATGGTAATGTACTCAGATCACAATCCTCTTACATTCTTGGAATGTTTTAAAGACAAGAATATGAGACTATTTTGTTGGAGTCTTATGTTACACACTTTTAAGTTACAAATCATACATGTTGTGGGTTGTAAGAATGTATTAGCAGATGCGTTATTGTGGATTTAACTGATCAAGTATAGATGAGATTACCAACTTTTCAAGGGTTTATATATATATATATATATAGCTATATATGGGAATAAGTTAATATGAACTTAGAATAAAGTCATATGTATGTCATGGTAATGTGCTTAAGGAATAGAGAAAAAAAGAAGCCATATTTTCATTATGATAGTTCATTTTTTTCCTTAAGGGGGGGGAGGGGAAGATGTTATGAAGGTGTAGGTGTGTACTGTACCTTTAAGAAGAGTGGAAGCTGACACGAACCTAGAGAGACACAGAGTGTGCTGGAAAATGTAAAAAAATGTAACATTTCGTTACGAAACAAATACCTGGAGCTGCGTTGCTATGGTATATAACAAATTTGAATTTGGCCAATCAATTTAAATTATGCCCCAAGATACCAAAATCCAACTGAACTTGAATTTCAATGTTTTGATGACATCAAACCACTGAGACTGTCCAATGCTTTGGGGTATATAAAATTGGGTATTTTGAACAGTTAGCTAAAGCAGCAAAGAGCATCAACGAAGATATGGCCTGCAGAGCCTGTCTCTGAAAGGTACCTTTTCATATAAAATTTATGAAGCAAAAGACCAAAGAAAAGACCCTGGGAAGTACAGACAAAGATACCAAGCGAACAGCAACAACTGGCTGGTTTTGAAATTCGATGGTTTTTTTGTAAAGTTTATCGGGGGGTTTTATTGGATCAATATATTGTTGAGGAGTGGGAGGTAGATAAATTGATCAGACAAAGGAGGATTACCGTGTAGACAGTTGTTGTTTAATGTTCTTGTATTTCTTGGAGTTAAAGAATAAATTGTTAATTTTTTTTCTTTGCATAGAGGGATATTTGTAGTTCTTTGTCACTCATACTTTAACAGATTATAAGGCGAGGTGAGCTTTTCTGTGGGTCTGGTTCAAATTAGCAGAAGGGTTTACCCCGTGTCGTAACATAGGACAGACTAAAACTGTGAGCAGCACGTAGAAAGTCAACACCAAGCTAAACCAGATTATTCTGGTACTTACTTACGTACAAGTGGCCACATAAAGGCTTGGGCTCAGAAATACATGCAAATGTGCCTAAATTGTTGACAACACTAAATTTGGGACGATAGGCAATAGGATCAGAAATGGCTCATAACTCAGAATATGTCACGGGATGAACAGAAGAGTGCAGTATTGCACGTATATTTCATGCAATACTCCATGTTCTGACTTGTACAGATTGAGACTTTTAGTATCCTGAATGAGATTATTTAACTTGCCTCAAGCATTGCCTTTGTACGGGAACCATCTGTCACCTGTATTTTGCAAAGACAATGTTTGCTTTGTAGCATAGGGTTACTTATTGATGCAAAGTTAATTCTGGAGACCTGCTCTTTGCTCAGCAGTAGCTGGAGGCTGCAATTAAGTTCAACACTTATCTCCAGCAATAAAGAAGCGACAGAAAGAAGTTACATGACTCATCTCAGGCCTCTTTGATGCATCTCTTATAGCATGCTCACTAATGGGGAAAGAAAGCAAGAAACAGCAGAGAGAGAAATGTGAGTGGTGTCGGGAAGATGTGGATGGAGGACATTAGGTAAGATTTAACCACATCTATAGAGTCATGAAAGCAGGGCTACCTGTTTACATGCTCAGTCAAAGGAAATTAAGCAAAAATAAAGAAGTCTCGGCCCAGAACGTGCAAAATTACACAGTTCATAGATTTGAAATCCCATTATCATGGAAGACAACGTCAACTTCCTTCCTGAAAGTTATGAGAGATGTTCAGACAATTTATTCAGAAAGGAGGTCTCAGCACAGCACCCAAACGCATGCATCTAAATTGAACTATTGCTGCAAAATATATTCTCTCAGTATTTGAAATTAGTTGGAATATTTTTTGTACACTCAGTTAAAAAAAAGCAGCATTGATGTAATGATGTGCATAAACAAATATTTTCAAAATGGATTTACCGATTGCAGCTTTGCCCCAGATCTGCACCTTCTTCTGTCTGGGTCGATGTTGTAAAATTTGTTTCTGAAATCCCTGTAGCTGAACTTTATGCTGGAAAGCATTCTCCATCTTTTCATCCTCTTCCCATGGATTCCACTCATTATCCTGTTCTGGGTGTTGAAAATCATCTTGCTCTTCAACAATCTGCAATGGACGGGTACTGTCTGCAAATCCATATTTAACAGAGTATATGAAAAAAAGTCTCCATCTCAACATCTTAGGAGCAAAAGGATTCTCGCAGAAAAACTCAGATGTGTTTACGGAGTACTAATAACACAATATTTGCTCCCAAAACAATAGAAACTTTCACAGAAAAAAACCATCATTTATTATAAATACGCTTCCCCTGTTTAAGGCTTTTCTTGCAATTTTTTCCTTCTCTGCTTGCCTAGCTGGGATTAGCCTCCACAGTTGCAGGCTGCCTTCCAGTGTATTGGCCAATTGGCTGTTATTCACACATTGGCTATTTTATTGACGACGCCAATAGAGACAGTTTCTCACTCTCTACTCATGATTTTGAGTGCCTCTATCAAATCCCCCCTCAACATTCTCTTTTCCAAAGAAAACAGCTTTGGCTCAATGAGCTACAAATAACTACTCCACAATCCGGAAATGCTGAGGACAAGTGTGGTCTCCAGCTGCTGCCACCAACGGAGCAAAGAGTGGGTTTTCAGAATTCACTCAGTATCAATATGCAACCATATGCTGCAAAAACAAACATTGTCTTCATAGAAGACAGGTGACAGATGTCTAATGCAAGATTAGAGGCAATTTAACTAATCTCTCATAAGTCAAAGCCTGGGGTATTTCCGGAAGTATAAAAGTCTTCAGCAAATGTCTGACAAAATCTGTGTGTGTGTGTGTTGGGGTGGGGGTGGCAGAGAAAAGCCCTTCCCAATATTGAGGACAGTTCATTAAGATTGGAGAAGGAGGCAAGTATGCTGAAGGAATTTAGCTCTTTGGAAGAGACAGGAGAACAGAATTTGACAGAAATTTGTCATGAAATTAGAAAAGAAGTGGTGGGGCGGCAAATTAGAAGTTGACAGATTTTCAATAAATTGGTAAGTCTAAGGGTAAATTTGCAAAAGGCACGAGGGGAGAAAAATGTGGCTCAGGATGTTTTACGTGGATCCGAATTCCAGATGCATTAAGTCAAATTGCTCCTTTTGCCGATATACCTAAATCAGAAATGACTCAAATATTCTTCCACTCTGAACACAAATTGAAAGATTAAATCCTTTAGCTCAAAAAAAAGACACTGAACCAAGTTTTTGACAGACCAGCTTGACCCAATAAGAAAAGGTCTGCTGTCAAAAATTTGGTAGGTCAGTGGAAGAAAGCGATATTACAATGTAAAGACTAAATAGCTTTGAAATATTAAATCAAAGCAGAAAATACAGATGAAATAGAAAAGTCATTCAATTAAAAAAGGCTTGACCCTCATTCCTACCATTTTCGTGGCATTATCCAATCAGACTTACTCCAAAGTGTCAGGAACAAGTTAGCATAGCACAGACAAGAATGTACTTTTATAAGCATATGTATAGACTTTTGTGGACTTATAACTGCTGATTTGATTAATATAGATGTAAAATGAGCACTAGCTTCTCAGATGGAGTTTATTGTGTTGATTTTGTAACATTTTCAAATCAATGTGTACTCTTGTAAAAACTACTGTGGATGCCAGAGATCCAAAATAAAAACAGAAAGTGCTAGAAACACTGGTCTTTGGAAGAAGAGTCATATTAGTTTTGCAACATTAACTGTTTCTCTCTCTCTGTCTCTCTCTCTACAGATGTTGTCAGACCTGCTGGGTATCTCCAGCAATTTCTGTTTTTTTGTTATAGATTCTTAAGGGTCCACAACACCGTCCATTGAGTCTGCACCAGTCAAAAACAACCACCTAACTATTCTAATTCCATTTCTCAGCACTTGGCCAAAATACTTCTATGCCTTAGTATCACAATCGTACATTTAAATGTTATGGGGGTTTCTGCCTCTACCATCCTTTCAGACAGCGACTTTCATATTCCTACTACCCTGTTTCCTCCCTCTAAACCTCCCTTACCTTAAACCTATGCCCTGAGTCATTGATCCTCCAACATTAGGAAAAGTTCCTTCCTGTCTACCCAGCGATGTCCCTCACAAGGTTACATATCTCAATCATGTCTTCTCTCAACCACCTGTTTCCAAGGAAATGAGCCCAGTCTATCTAATCTCTCTTCATAACCAAAACTCTCCAGTCCAGGCAACATTTTGGTAAACCTCCTCTGCATCCTTTCCAGTGCAACTACATTCCACCTATAACGTATTCTATAATTTCAGAACTGCACGCAATACTTTAGCTGTGACTTAACTGATACTTTATACAGTTCCAGCATAACCTCCCTGCTCTTAAATTCTATGCTTCCGCCAATAAAGGCAAGAATCCCATATGCCTCATCATTTTATTTACCTGCACTACTACTTTAAAGGACTGGTGGACATACACACCAAGGTCCCTCTGATCCCCAATGTTCCCCAAGGTTCTGCTGTCCATCATGTATTCGCTTGGTTTGGTCTGTCCAAATGTATCAGCTTGTACTTATCCTGATTGAATTCAATTTCGCACTTATCAGTTGATCTGACCAGCATACCTTCATCCTCCTGTAATATTTTCTTGTACTGATGTTTAGAATCTATACTATACTTCTGTTTTTGGCATGAATTAATAATTCATTTATGATATTTTATTACATTAAAGCAGCAAAATATTAATAGTATCCATTAAGACAATAGATTTCCTTTGTAAAAGCAAAAGTGAGTGGGATCAGACTGGTAGATAGCTCTTTGGTAAGCCCCAAGTGGTTTCCTGATGAAATAATGTGAGAACCACTAATCAAAGACTTGGCTTCTGAAACTCAAATTATTTTAATTTCTTTGTTATACTAAACTTGGTGAGGTGCAGGTAGGTAGAACACTGTGATTAAAGATAACCTTGAAGTCTCAAAATAACTAGAGCAAAACATCTAAGTGAATTGAATAATTGTACTCAAAATTTAATCTCAAGTGCAAAACATGGCACGCATTCCATGAACATTGATTAAGAGCTAACAATGAAACTGAAATATTCTTAGCAGATTTTACAATCAACAAATTTATGTTCATTGTTGATTTGTTTCGACTAATATTCATGGAAGATAAGCATTAGTTTCTCAGAAAAGGTTTGTGTTGATTTTATAACATAGTCCTTCAAATAAGCACATTCATTCAATATGTAGCAACAATCAATAAAGGAAAAAGATTATTCAACTAAAGTTGAGGAAATTGTGACCACATTTGCAGTGATTTAGTTAGTTGGCAGAAGAAATAGAAACAGCTTAAAGCCATACAGTCCCTCAATTCTGCTCCACCATAATAAATCTGCTAACTTCTATTTTCTCATCCCAGGAAGGGTACTTCTACATCGGAGAGGGTTCAGAAAATATTTACCAGAAGGTTGCTGGGACTGGAGGGCTTGAGTTATAATAAGAGGCTGTACAGGCTTGGACATTTTTCACTGGAGTGTAAGTGATTGAGGGCTGACCTTATAGAGGTTTATAGAATCATGAGGGGTATAGATAAGATGAATAGTAAAGGTCTTTCCCCTTGGCTAGGTGAGTTCAAAATAAGTGAAAAATCACACAACACCAGGTTATAGTCCAACAAGTTTAATTGGAAGCACTAATTTTCGGAGCACTACTCCTTTATCAGGTGGTTGTGATGGAGCAGTGCTCCGAAAGCTAGTGCTTCCAATTAAACCTGTTGGACTATAACCTGGTGTTGTGTGATTTTTAACTTTGTACACCCCAGTCCAACAACGGCATCTCCAAATCAGTTCAAAACTAGAGGGCATATTTTTAAAGTGAGAGGAAAAAGATGAAAAAGGGACATGAGGGGCAACTTTTTCACACAGAGGATGGTTCCTATGTGGAATGAACTGCCAGAGGAAGTGGTAGATGCAATTATAATTACATCATTTAAAAGACATTTGAACAAGTACATGAATAGGAAAGGTTTTGAGGGATATGGGTCAAATGCAGGCAAGTGGGACTAATTTAGTTTGGGAAATTTGATCAGCATGGACAAGTTGGACTGAAAGGTCTGCTTCCGTGTTGTATGAGTCTATGGCTCTATGACTCTTAATCTCTTGATACCCTTAGTGGGGAAAAAAAATATCAATCACAGCATTGAATTTAGTCAATTACTTAGCACCCATAGTCCTCTGGAGCAGAGAACTGAAAAGATCCACAAGTCTGAGTGAAGAAATCTCTCATCCCAGCCTGAAATGTCTGAAAAAATTATCAGAGTACTTTGAGACTGCAATAAGCAGGGCGAATAAAGAGGCACCAACGCATGTATTATCTTTGCATTCCATAAGCTACCACATAAAAGGACACGGCACAGAATAAGAACTCGTGATTGGTAGAAGGGTCGATGTATTAGCATGGATACAGGATTGGCTAAATAACAGCAGAACAACATCAATAGGTTACTTACAGATTGTCAAATAAAAACTAATGAAGCCCACAGGATTCAGTGGTGGGGCCTCAACTACTTAGAAAACTGTGGATGCAGGAAATCTGAAACGATCACAAAGAATGCTGCAGAAACA
Organism: Chiloscyllium plagiosum; assembly: GCF_004010195.1. Classification (NCBI taxonomy): domain Eukaryota; kingdom Metazoa; phylum Chordata; class Chondrichthyes; order Orectolobiformes; family Hemiscylliidae; genus Chiloscyllium; species Chiloscyllium plagiosum. Next base: position 56,529,500 of record NC_057728.1, read on the forward strand.
GATCAGGTCTGGCAGCTTCTATGAAAAGAGAGCCAGTCCAAACTGAAGAAGAGTCACAACAGATTTGAAACATTAACTGTTTCTCTATTCACGCACTCTGCCAGACCTGCTGAATTTATTCAGCATTCTCTTGTTTGTTTAGGATCCATGGTAATGACTTGGACAAAGGACCAACTGTCCTACAGCCAAATATATATTGGCGACACAAAATAGGTCAGAGAGCAAGTTGTGAGGAGAATACAAAGATGTGAGTTTACATACAAGACAGAAACAGGAGTAGACCACTCAATCTCTACGCCCACTTTACTACTCAGATTATGGCTGATCAGTTCATTCTGTCCTCCTGCTACCCCTATAATTTTTCAGCCCTTTCCTTATCAAGATTCTATCTGATTTAACCTTTAAAGTAATCAAATGATCTGCTTTCACCCCTGGTGGTTTGGCCTGCTTTGTATTGTGTATTTAGGTTTCCTTGAGTTGGTGATGTCATTTCCTGTGGTGATGGCATTTCCAGTGGTGATATCATTTCCTGTTTTTTTTCCAAGGGGGTGGTAAATGGGATCCAAGTTTGTTGATAGAGTTCCGATTGGAACAGACCATGAATGGACAGACACAGTACAACAAGCTATTGACATTAGATAGCGACAAACACAGAAAATGAAAAAGCTAGGCCTGCAGAAAAAAAAGACAAACTTACACAAACTAACAATGCAGACAACACATAAGCATGGATAAAAAACTTATCTGACTTAGCCTAAACAGAAACTGAAAAAGCAGTCTTAGTAAGAGGATTAAATGACAACTTCCAGGATGTGGACAAGAAAGGTATCTTAGCAGCATTAGAACCAATACTGAAAGACAACAAACTCACAGAAGAAACCCAGCAAACCATCAGACAGACAGTTGCACCAACATTAAGCAGGAAAAAGGAAGGAAACACATTCAATACACAAGAAAGTAAAGCACTAGAAGAACTAAAAAAAAATTGTTATCCTATTTGCGGACAAAGAATGCTTGACAGTCATTCTAAATCGAAGAGACTACATTGAGAAAGAGAACACACTGCTTGCAGACACCAACACTTACCAACAAGTGGCGATAGACCCGACCCCACAATTAGAGAACTGAATCACAGCCCTAGGCAACAAACTTCAGAAATCTGGAGAAATAAATAAGACTGACTTCCAAAAAATGAAACCAGACAGATCCAACACACCACGCTGCTACAGATTACCCAAAATTCACAAACCAGGAGCCCCCCTCAGACCCATAGTCTCTCTACCTGGAACACTAACTTACAGAGTAGCCAAGGAGCTACACCAAAGATTAAAACACTGAGTAGAAGACTCACGCCACTCCATCCACTCCACCCAACAAGTCCTGAAGACCATCAAAGACACTAACATAGAAGAAGATAAAATAATGGTAACAGCCCTATTCACATCTACCAACATCAACCTGGCCAATGAAACACTGACTACACCAGTATAAGAACCAAAAACACATACACCAAACACCACCAACTTCATCAGCAAGGACAGTATCATCAAGCTAGTGGACCTATGCCTTACCACCCACTTCACCTTCAATAACAAAACCTATAGACAAACCAACGGAACACCCATGGGATCTCCGACATCAGGGTTCTTAACAGAGGCAGTAATGCAGAGACTCAAACAAATAGCTCTGCCAACCATCCAATCCAAATTTTGATTTCGCTACATGGATGACACCTTTGTCATCACTAAATGAAAGAAATTAGAGGAAACCATCAAGACCATCAACAATACCCTTACTGGCATAAAATACACTAAAGAGGAGGAAAATAACATCAGACTGCTATTCCATATGTTGCAGTAGAGCGAACAGCCAATGGGAAACTTCAAACCAGCATCTACAGGAAAACAACACATACGGACCAAATATTGAACTACAAAAGCAATCATCCCAACACCCACAAATGAAGCTGCATTCAGAACATTATTTCAACGAGCCAACACACACTGCAGCACAGAGGAACTCCGAGGAGCCGAGGAAAATCACCTATACAATGTATTAAAAAAAAAACGGGTACCCAATGAACACAGTCTACTGTCGATTTCTCAGCAACAAACCCAAATAAGCAGACAAAACACATCCAGAAACTCAAGCCACTCTCCCCTACATCAAAGACATCTCATAAATGACTACCAGACTACTCAGACCCCTTGGCATCATGGTAGCCCACAAACCCACCAATACACTAAATCAGCAGCTAATGAACTTGAAAGACCCTATACAGACAACAAGCAAAACTAATGTCATTTTCAAAATACCTTGTAAGAAATGTAACACTACATTGGTCAAACAAGCAGAAAACTAGCTACCAGGATACATGAACATCAGTTAGCCACAAAAAGACATGACCCACTCTCACTAGTATCTTTACATACAGATGAGGAAGGACACTAATTTGACTGGGACAACACACCCATCCTAGGACAAGCCAAACAGAGACACACATGAGAATTCCTAGAAACATGGCATTCCAACCGGAATTCTATCAACAAACACATTGACTTGGATCCCATTTACCACCCCCTGAGAAGAATAGGAAATGATATCACCAACCCAAGGAAACCTAAACACATAAATGAAAGGTTGGCCTTACGACCAGTGCTTCACTGGAGGTTCACTGATGATGTTACCTGGTATGGTGACGAAAGGTCTGAAAATAAACCTTCCAGCTCAGCGAGTGAACTTACATCCAGAACCTCAACCTGAGCTACAAACCTTCTCAAAGCTCACTCGCTCCAATGTCTCCTAACCTTCTGAGAAAACATTTCTCCACACCTGTGACTTGAATGGGTAACTTATTTTTGAATAATATCCCCTTGTTCCCCTACAAGAGGAAACAAACTTTACATATCCACCTTGTCAAGACAGCTCAGGATCTGTCACTGGACTCCAAATGTTAATCCTGCTTTGTCTCCGTATTGTTGCCAGACCTGCTGAGTTTCTGCAGCAATTTCTGTTTTTGTTTCAGACTTTCAGTATCCACAATTCTTTGTTTTACATCTGCTTATCTTTATCAATAAAGATATCTGTATCAATAACTTATCTGTATCAATAACTCAACTCAATCTTCTAATCTTCAATGGATGCAAGCCCAGCTTTGCTATATAAAACAACTCACCCATGCCAGGTATTATTAGTCTGATAAAACTCTGAATTGCCTCCAGTCCACTGACATCCTTCCTTAAATAAGGAGACCAACAGTTCTCTAGATGTGATCGCATCAATGGCCTGTATAACTGAAGCATAACCTTCCTACATTTGTATTCAATTCCCTTAGCAAGAAATTATAACATTTTATTAGGTTTCTTAATTACTTCCTGTATATTAATCTTTGTGATGCATACATTAAGATGTCTTGATTTAATGGAGAAACACTGAAGAAAGCTGTAACACAAGGGGCTCTGAGGTACCTTTGTGCAAATCACAGAAAGCTAGCAGACAGATGCAGCAGGTGCTTGGGGAGACTAATGGGATGTTGGCCAGGATCACTTGTAGTGCAATGGTACTGTCCATACTGTTGGGCTTGTAGGTCTAGGTTCAAGTCCCACCTGTTCCAGAGATGTGCAAAAAATATCTTTGAACAGCTTGATTAGAAAATATGAGAGGTTTGAGCACCATTAGAAATGAAATGTTTGCCCTTATTTCAAGGGAATTGAAGTTTCATAGGAGGGAAATCTTACTCCAACTATACAAGGCGTGAGTGAGCTCAAATCTGTACTACTATGAACAGTTTTAATCCCCTTATTTAAGGCAAGATATCATTTCATTGGAGGCAGATCAAGGAAGGTTCATTGGGATGATCCTGGTATGAAGGGATTATCTGATGAGCAAAGGTTAAACACATTAGGTCTCTACTCATCGGAATTTAGAAGAGTGACAGATGATCTCATTGAGACATATTGGACCCTAAGGGGTTTGACAGGGTAAATACTGAGAAGATGCTTCCCATCATGGGAGAGTCTAGGACCTGAGGGCATAGTCCTAGAATTCAAGTCTGAGGTGAGAAGGAATTTCTTCTCTCAAAGGGTTGAGTGTCTTTGGAACTCCTTCCTAAAGACAGCTGTGGGGGCAGAGTCCTTGTGTTTATTTTAAGGTTGAGATAAAATATATCCTTGATCAGTAGGAGAATCAATGCTTTTAGGGAAAGGGTAGGAAATTGGATGTGAGGAATTCTGGATCAGCTATGATCCTATTGAATGGTGGAGCACACTTGAGGGGCCAAATGGCCCCCTTCTGCTCCTATTTCTTATGGACTTATTTCTGCATCTCAGAGAATTGCATTCTCTCACTATTTAGGTAAAATGCTTCCATTTATTTTTCTTGCCGAAATGGATCATAATGGATAATAATGTCTTTTCCCACAAAATGCTCTATTTGTAACCTTTTGCCTTCTGACTTAATTCATGTATGTAGCTTGGTAGCCCCATATGCTCCTGGTGTGGGGATAACACACAAGTGTAGATAGAAGATTATGTTCCTGTCAGAAAACAGCATGTATAAATGGGTCTCTTTCTGACAGGCAGGACGTGATTAATGGGACTGCACAGAGGTTTGTTAATTTATATTAATGATTTATATAAGGGATGTGAAGGCGTGGTATTTACAGACAAAACAAAGATAAGTTGGAAAATATGTTGTGAAGAGGACATAAGGAGTTGGCAGATTGATTATAGATAGGTTGAGTGACTGGGCAGAAGTCGGGCAGATGGAGTATAATGTGGGGAAATGTAAAGTTGTTCATTTTGGCATGAATAATTAAGCAGAGTCATTATAGTCCCAGAGGTCCAAAGGGCTGCTCTCTCATTAACGAGAGATAAGTGATGGTAACATGACTCTTAGTTTAATCTGAGGGTTGCCATGACTTAGTTGAGGAGGTTGAGAAGTCAGGACCTTCACAGGAACCTCAAACAGTGCAAGAACTGAACCCATGCTGTTGGCATCACTGTGCATAACAAACTGAGCTAAATTATCACCAGGAGCAAAGTATTACTTAAGTGGAACCCAAGTGAAGAATTCCGAGGTGCAAAGGGATCAATGTGTTTGCATATACAAATCACAAATGTTAGCAGTTGCAGCTAGGGATTAAGACGGGTAATAGAATGTTATTCCTAATTTTAGAAAGGCATTGAACAGAAAAGGGCATTGGCGAGAGCGATTCTTGAATGTTGTGTGCAGTTCCGTCTCTTTATTTAAGGAAGGATGCAAATGTGCTAGAGGTGGTTCAGAATGGAATTACGAGACTGGAATTAATGGGCTATCATCAGAGCCAGAGAGTCATAGACATCCAGCACAGAAACAGACCCTTCAGGCCTACTATTCATGCTGACCAAATTCTCCTGTTCCAGCAACCTCCTGGTAAATAGTTTCTGAACCCTCCACAATTTAATAATTCTCACCTACCAAAACAAGCTTGCAGCATTATGTTAATGCACAAGTTATGTTAAAAAGTTCTCTCACTCTCTCTCTTCCACTTATTAAAATATGCAATGAAAATACTTTTGAGATTTACTTTTAGCCGTTAAAAGTGAGATTCCATCTTCCTCTTGTGTCACCACACACCCTTAACAATTAGGAATACTGTGGTATGCCCTGTCCCTTGACTGTAAGACTATTCAGAGCTGAAAATGTGTTGCTGGAAAAGCGCAGCAGGTCAGGCAGCATCCAAGGAGCAGGAGAATCGACGTTTCAGGCATAAGCCCTTCTTCAGGAAAGAAATGTCGATTCTCCTGTTCCTTGAATGCTGCCTGACCTGCTGCGCTTTTCCAGCAACACATTTTCAGCTCTGATCTCCAGCATCTGCAGTCCTCACTTTCCCCTGTAAGACTATTCACCAAACAAGCAGGATTTGTGTGAAGATTAATTGAACATAGGAATTAGAAGTAGTAGGCCATCACACCTGCACTACCAATTGTGGCTGATTTTCTGTTTTGCCATACTATCTCAATATCCATTGATATCTTTAACATCAAGAAATCTATTGATTTCTGTCTTGAATATACTCAACGACTGAACATTCACAGCTCTATGGAATAGAGAATCCCAAAAATTCATCACATTTTGCATGAAAAAGATCACCTCTGTTTCGAACAACCCAACTCTTATTCTGAGACTGTATCCCTTGGTTCTAGACACCCCAGTCTGGGGAAACAGCCTTCCTGCATCTACCCTGTCAAACTTTGTAAGATTGGCATGGCGGTGAGTTGGAACAGGAATTTTTAGGGTAGCAGGACGACATTAATTGGCATGGAGAGACCATGATGAGTGGATAGTTGTCTTATGACTGGGCTTATTTCCATTGGACTCTATAAAAGTGAATACATGTTAGCACACAAGTTCGGAAATCATCTTGACAAAGTGGGTGTGGAAATAATGCTTTCCATTTAAGGGGAGTCCAGAACAGAGGATCCCCCTTTTATGACAGTGATGTGAATTTATTTTCTCCTCAGACTGTTGTGCAAGTTTGGAACGCTGCTTCAGAAAAGCTGGAGGTGAGATCACAGAGTATTTTAAAGACACAGACAGCTAGATTCGTACTGGAATGAGAATCAAAGATTATTTGGAGCAGATGTGACTGTAAATTTGAAACACAAATAGGCCAATCATCATCACACTGAATAAGAGAGGTGGCTCAAAATGCCAAGCAGCCTACTCTTGCTCTTGTTACTTATGGTTGATCTGGAAATGTGTTGCTGGAAAAGCGCAGCAGGTCAGGCAGCATCCAGGGAACAGGAGAATCGACGTTTCGGGCATAAGCCCTTCTTCAGGACTTATGCCCGAAACGTCGATTCTCCTGTTCCCTGGATGCTGCCTGACCTGCTGCGCTTTTCCAGCAACACATTTCCAGCTCTGATCTCCAGCATCTGCAGACCTCACTTTCTCCACTTATGGTTGATCCCCTTATTCAAAAACCAGGATCCAGTTCAAGAGTTACAAACAAGGAATAAAAGTCTCTCCACATTTGTCATAATATTTTCTACAAGACATTTACACACCTCAACAAAATAATTTTAATTCTTCCAAACACCAGAGAGTATAAGTCTATTCCACAGCAATTTTGGTACAGGATCTAGTTCAAGACATCGAGTAATTTGGGGTGGTGGGGAAAATGAGATGGGGGAATGCGGGGAGTTGAGAAGGGACGTTGACCGGAGGGGTGTGATGGAGTATCACTGGGGTATTGGGGAAAATTTGTCAATGGGCTCTGGG
>NC_057728.1:56537262-56563882 GCF_004010195.1 Chiloscyllium plagiosum
ATGAGTTCGTCATATATTACTTCAGAAAAATATGAATGTTTCCCAATCCATTGCTTTCAGAGTGGCTTCATCTGGTTGTAAGGAATAGTTCAAACTTACCAGAGTTCTATCAAGCAAAGAGACTTCTTATTTTGTGACAAACCAAGCCTTTTATTTTCTCTCACAATGTAATTTGCCAATATGTACACAACTGCAAAAACATGTTCAACTACTCCAGTCCTCTTGTTCCTTTTACAGCTGTTCCTCCAGGTGTCAATCCAAGATGAACCCATCTTGCCTCATCAAATATAAGCAGAGATTTTCAACAATCTTCACAGTTCTCATAATTTTGAATTCATAGGATTCCTACAGTGCAGAAAGAGGACATTCAGCCCACTGAGTTTGCACTGATCCTCTGAAGGGCATCCTGCCCTATCCTTCACCACCCCATATTTCCCATGGTTAACCCACCTAGCTGCTCATCCCTGGACACGAAGGGCAATTTACAATGGGCAATCCACCTAATCTCCACTTCTTTGGGAGGAAACTGAAAGAAACTCATGCAAACACAGGAGAACATGCAAACTCCACACAGACAGTGGGTGGAATGGAACCCGGTTCCCTAGTGCTATGAGACAGCAGCGTTAACAACGGAACCACCATGCTACCCCAGCAGTCTAATGATAACCATAAAACTTTGTCAGAAAAACCCATCTGGTTCATTAATGTCCTTTAGGGAAGGAAACTGCTGTCCTTACCTGGTCTGACCTACTTGTGATTCCAGACCCACTGCAATGCAGTTGACTCTTAACTAACTGCTGGGCAATTAAGGATGGACAATAAAAGACTGGTCTAGCCAGTGGTGCCCACATCCCATGAATGAATAAAATAAATGACATAAGTTGAGGAGAAACTCATGTGGGAGGATAGCTCAACGAAGACTTACTCATGAACAAACACTCATATGTATCATCATGGTCCTTGAGTTCTTCTCTGTATGCCACGCTGTGAAAAGGCTATACATCAGCAAATAATAAGATCATGTATAAAGAATAGGGCAATAATTTTGTGTGATGTTAATCTTCATGTTGACTGGGTCAATCAAGTTGGGAAGGATAGCTATGACAACAAATTCATAGAGCTTCAGAGATAGTTTCCTTGAGCAATATGTCATTAACCCAACCAGGGAGTAGGCTATCTTGAATCTTTTATGAGGTAATGAGGCAAGTTTAATTAATTACCTCAGTGTAAAAGATTCCATAGAACTTAGTGATTGTAATGTAATAGAATTTAACACACCATTTGAGACTGAGAAGCTTGGGTCAGAGACACCTGTGTTTAACTTAAATGAAGAGAATCACAATAAAATGAAGATAGAATTAGCTAAAATGTAACAGATTAGCAGGAATGACAGTAAGAAAACAGTGGTAAACATTTAATGAGGTCATTCATGGCCCTCAGCAAAAATACATCCCAGTAAGGAGGAAAGATTCTAATAGAGGGATAAATCATCAGTGGCTAACCAAGGAGGTTGAGGAGATATTACGTTGAAAGAAAACACAGATAAGGAGGCCCAAGCACAGAGCTCTGTGGGACACCACTCAACACTGACCTCCAGGCAGAATACTTTCCATCTACAACCACTCTCTGCCTTCTGTCAGTCAACTAATGCTGAATCCAGATAGCCAAATCTCCCTGTATCCCATACTTCCTGACTTTATGAATGAGCCTACCACGGGGAACCTTATCAAATGCCTTGTTGAAGTCCATATACACCACATCCACTGCTCGACCTTCATCGACCTGTCTTGTCACCTCCTCAAAGAACTCAATAAGATTTGTGAGGCATGATCTGCGCCTTACAAAGCTATGCTGACTGCCTTTAAACACACTATGCTTTGCCAAATAGTAATAAATCCCATCCCTCAGAATTCTTTCCAAAACTTTGCTGACCACAGACATAAGACTGACTGGTCTGTAATTGCCAGGGATTTCCCTATTCCCCTTCTTGAAAAGAGGAACAACATTTGTCTCCTTCCAATCCTCTGGTATGACTCCCATGGAGAGTGAGGAGGCAAATATCCTCGCCAGCGGCTTAGCAACCTCCTTTCTCGCTTCCCGGAGCAGCCTGGGATAAATCTGGTCTTTCCCTGGGGATTTAACAATCTTAATGTTTTCCAAAATTTCTAGCACATCAACTTCATCAATCTTGATCTGGTCAAGACTGTATCCCAGCTCCTCTAAGTTTTCATTTATAACAAGGTCCCTTTCCTTGGTGAAAACCAAAGCAAAAAACTCAGTCAGGGCTTCCCCTATCTACTCAGACTCCACTCACAAGTTCCCTCCGCTATCCCTGATTGGCCCTACCTTCTCCCTGATCATTCTCTTATTCCTCATGTATGAGTAAAACGCCTTTGGGTTCTCCCTAATCCTTCTTGCCGAGCCTTTTTCTGGCTTTCCTCAGTCAATTTCGGAGCTCCTTTCTAGCAAGCCTGTAATCCTCTAAAGCTGTGCTAGATCCTTGCTTCCTCCACCTTAAGTAAGCTGTCCTCTTCCTTTTGACGAGAACCTCATCATCCAAGGTTCCTTAATCTGACCCCTTCTTAACTGTCTCAGAGGAACAAATTCGTGCATCACTTGCAACAACTGCTCCTTAAATAATCTCCACATGTCTGCCGTGCCCTTTCTCTGGAACAATTGCTCCCAGTCTGTACTTCCCAACTCCTGTTTGATAGCGTCATAATTTCCTTTTCCCCAATTAAATATCTTCCCTCTGTAACTGCTCTGTTCCCAATCCAAGGCTATGGTAAATGTGAGGCAGTTGTGATCACTGTCACCAAAGTGTTCTCCCACCGCGAGATCTGACACAGATCTGTAGGCTCAAAGGGCTGAATGGCCTACTCCTGCTCCTCTGTTCCTATCATCTCAGTTAGCTAAGGATGTCATACTTTATAAAAGTCATATTAAGTGCCAGCATTCTACTTAAGAAGTTGTAGAATGTCAAATTGTTTACTATTTCATAACGTAATTCCCCTTGTACCGAAATTGGCAATGTAGGTTTGTCACTCCATTGCTGACTAAATGAAGATGAAAAAATGATTATCATACCAGTTGAAGAGAAGGTGTTTATTATACCAAACCATTGCAAATATCTTGAAGTAGAGTCTGAGAGGAATCATAACACTCATGACTAAGAGATTGTGGCAGAGTGGAGAAATTAGTTTGTATAAACAGAGAGCTGAGAAAACTAAGGGTGTCATGGTACATATGGACCATAGTATTTGATTGAAAGTGATGAGGCAATCTCCCAAGAAGTGTGGTTTAATATCAGTTCAAAATGGAATTGCTTCGAAGAAGCCTATTATAAGGAAAAGGCAATGTACAGTTACAGGCTTACTAGGTGGAGAAAATAGCTGAAACAAATTAATTAGAAAACAAAACTATTGACAGATGTGAAAGAAGTCATTTACTTTGGGCACAAAAAGAGGAAAAACAAATTGCTGATAGGTTGAGGAATTTACAAAAATTCATCAAGCTGTGCAGCAAGTGTCTGTTATCACCTGTGGATTTCCTTTGTGATGGGCAAATGATGGCTATATCAGGTGGCATCTATACTTCAGTGGGTAGTACTACCTTCTTTGTGTCAGAAAATTGTAGGTTTGAGGCTCAATTATAGAATCCCTGCGGGGCAGAAAGAGACCATTCGGCCCACCAAGTCTGCACCGACCCTCCAAAAAGCGTCCCTCCCAGACTTGGCACTCCCATCCTGTCCCTGTAACCCTGCATGGCTGATCCACCTAAGCTGTGGACTTTGAGAGCAAACCAGAGCATCCAATGCAAACCCATGCAGACACAAGAAGAATGTGAAAACTCCACACAGACAGTCACCCAAGGCTGGACTTGAACTCTGAGCCCTGGCACTGTGGGTGATTGTATTTTTCCAGCCCCTAGGACACAGCTTTGGAGGATGGGTACAAGGGACTAACTTCTCAGATGATAAAGGACACTATGACACTATTTTGGAGAAGAGCAAGGGAGTCATCTCTGGCTGTAGTTTCTCCCTCGACCAACAACACAAAAGCAGATCATCTGATTATTATTGTATTGGCCTTGGTGAAAGCTTCATGCGTGCACATTCACTGTCATGTGCCTACTTTACAACAATGCCTACTGTACAAACGTACCTTACTTATTGTGCAGTATTTTAGGACATCCTGGGTTTATGAAAGTTGCCATATAAATCCAAGTCTTTGTTCCATTTAGAAACAGAAGTCCATGCGTGTAAAAATGTTGCAGTAAAGTGGAAGCAAGCATTTTTAATCAGCCAGTTCAGGCATGTTATCTCTGGGCAGATCGGTTTGAACCAAGGCCTCCTGGCTCAGGGGCACCACTACTATTTCACATGAACTCTTAAAGGTCCATGAGTCTGATGAGATTGGAACACATGACCTTTGGATCTGGAGTCTGGCATGCTCATGTTGTGCCACAATGTAAGCAGGAAATAAATACCAAAGCAATTAAGTCATTAGATAGAAAATGTACAATTATGAGGAGGCTTACATTTCAAAAGTTTTAGATTTCCGATGATTGGTGGAACCTTAGTTCTTTGTTCTCAGGTTGTTACGGTCTTGAACAGACCATCAAATTTATATTACAGTCTGGCTTGGGACCTGAAATTTTAATTTTAAAAGTAAACAAATTGTGAGGTTCAGGCATTAAAAATTTAGCCACGATATTTGATAGTTTTGAATGAACAGTAATATACCTCACAATATAAAATTAGGACATAAAACACTTTAATATATATGTATATATACAAATGCACATACATACACACAACTTATTCTGTATGTTAGAATATGAGGTAACTATGGCTACAAAGCCTGACTGAATACTCCAATGTATACAGCATTAATACAGCACTTTCCTGGGGCATATAACTGGGAGATGTTCCAGCAATTTTAAATAGGGGTTATTTTTGCCATAGTTTATAGAGATTGTTTAATCATACCCCTTAGATTAACTATCTCAAATTCAGTCAGTGGTCAGCGACAGGAGAGTATGACCACGTTTGAGGGAGATAGAGGGATCCAGGAGGTAATGATGAAGGAGTCTGAGCCATTGAGCTTGTCTGACAGGTTTGAGATGCTTGTTCCCTGTGTCTTCATTGGTCAGTACCTTGTGTATAGGAGTTTGGATATCATGTTGCAGTTGTACAGGACATTGGTGAGGCCGCATTTGGTTTACTACATTCATTTCTGGTCTCCCTATTATCGGGAAGATGTTAAACTTGAAAGGGTTAAGCAAAGATTAACAAGGATGTTGCTGGAGTTGGAGGATTTGAGCTATAGGGAGAGGCAGAATAGGCTGGGGCTGTTTACCCTGGAGCACTGGAGGTTGAGGGGTGACCTTCTAGAAGTTTATAAAATCATGGGGGGCATGGCCTTTTTGCCGAGAGTAGGGGAGTTCAGAACTAGAGGGCATAGGTTTAAGATGAGAGGGGAAAGATTTAAAAAGGACCTGAGAGGTAACATTTTCACCCACAGAGATGCCAGAGGAAGTGGTGATGGCTGGTACAATTACAACATTTAACAGGCATCTGGATGGGTATATGAATAGGAAGAGTTTAGAGGGATATGGGTCAAATGCTGGCAAATGGGACGAGACAGTTTAGGATATTTGGTCGGCTAAGACAAGTTGGACCGAAGGGTCTGTTTCCATGCTATATAATTGTACGACTTTATAAAAGTGGGGGCTGTAGGGAGAATAAACAAACTGAACATAGCACAAGGAGCCATTCAAGAGGAGGTAGAAAAGAGAAATGGATTTGTAATTGGCAATAGTATAGTTAGGGAATGGACACTATTCTCTGTGGCCAGGATCGAGAATCCCAAAGGCTGTGTTGACTGCCTAGTGCCTGGGTTCAAGATTTCTCATCTGGGCGGCAGATTAACTTGGAGTGGGGGAGGGGAAGATCCCGTTGTTGTGGTTCACGAAGGTCCCAATGATGTAGGTAGAAAGAGAAAAGAGGTTCTGCTGAGGGAATATGAGCATCTAGGGGCTAAGTTAAAAAGTGGACTCAACAAGATAAGAATCTCTGGATTACTAGCTGAGCCATGAGCAAATTGGCACATGGTCAACTAGACTAAAGAGGTTAAAGGTGGCTCAAAGGTTGATGTGGGAGAAATGGATTCAGATTCATGGGACATTGGCACCAGTATTGGGGAAGGAGGGAGCTGTTCCAATGCAATGGGCTCCACCTGAAGCATGCTGGGACCAGAGTCCTGATGAATTGTATAATTTGGGCTGTGAATGGGGCTTTAAACTAAATATTGGAGATATGGGTTCAGTTGTATGGAAAACTTTGGAAAAAAGTTGAAGGGGGAGGGGGTGAGGACTCAGCAGAGGTTATTAAAGTTTCTAGAACAAGTAATAGGACAGAGAGTGTTGAAAAGCTCAGGAATCAAATTTCAGACACAGCAGATAAACAGAAAACTATGAGAAGGGGAAGTCAATGCAAGACTGAGGGTATTGTACTTAACTGCATGCAGTATATGAACACAGATTGAAATTGTGGGCACAATGTTGTGGGAAGCACAGAGACATGACTGCAAGGGGATCAGGGCTCAGAACTGAATATTTAAGTATCAAAAGGACAGGTCGATGGGCAGAGGGGGCAGAGTTGCTTTGTTAGGAAGGAATGATCCGCCTGTATTGCTCACAAACAAAGCTTTTCACTGTACTTAGGTACAGGTGACAATGAATCAAATCAAATTGAAATGCCCAACAATTTTGATTGAAGTTTTCAAGGCAGTGACTAAGTGTGAAGATGAGGGGAGTGCAGTTGATATAGGTTATATGGATATCAGCAAAGCCTTTGACAAGATCTCACGTAGCAATTTAATAATGAAGGTAAAAGCAAATGGGTTCAAAGTAACTTGGCAAAGTTGAATCCAAAATTGGCTTAGTGGCAGGAGGCAGAGGATGGTGGTAGCAGGCTGTTTGTGTGACTGAAGGCTGGTGTCGAGTGATGTACCACAGAGATCAATGCTGGGTTCATTATTGTTCATGATAAATATACAAGAAATTGTGGAGGGGGCTGATAGGAAGTTTGAAGGTGATACAGAGATTGGCCAGGTAGTTGACAGCAAAGAAGAAGCGTTAAGTTACACGAGGCTATGGATAGATTGGTCATTTGGGAAGATCAGTGGCAGATGGAATTTATAAATGTAGGGTGATGCTCTTTGGAAGAAGGAACAAGACAAGGGGGTACTCAATGAATAGCAGGGTACTAGGAAGCTCAGAGAAACAGGCATTTTGAGGTGTTTGTCCACAGATCCCTGAAGGCATCAGGACAGGTTACTAGGGCAGTTGAGAAGACATATAGGATACTTAGCTTTATCAGTCATAGTATAGATTATAAGAAATCAGACTTCTACAAAACTTTGGTTAGGCCAAAGTGTGTAGTTCTGGTCATCAGACTATAAGAAGCATGTGATTGCACTGGAGGGAGGGGAAACAAGTTTCATCAGGATTTTGCTTGGGATGGAGCAGTTTAGCTCTGAAGAGAGGCTGGATAATCTCAGGTTGCTTCCTTTGGACCAGATAAAATTGATGAGAGACCTGTAGAGGTGTACAAGGTTATGAGAATCACAGATAGGGTGAATGAAAAGCTGACATTCCCCTCAGTTGAAGGGTCAATAATACGGAGACATAAAGTTAAGGTGGAAGGCAGGAGGTTAGATGGGATTTGAAGAAAAATATTTTCACCCAGTATGTGGTGGCATCTAGAAGCACTGACTGGGTGAGTAGTTGAGCCAGGAAACTTCACAACCTTTAAAAAGTCCTTGGATGGACACTTGAAATTTCATAACATCAAAGAAAGGTTACTGTAGACTAGGGGTAACTTTTGTTGGTGTAGACTTGATGGGCTGAAGGACCTTTTCTGTACTGTATAATTCCATGATTCTCACTTCTGGGCCAGAAAGTCCAGGTTCATACCCATTAACTCTGCAGGTGTCTCATAACCTTCAAACTTCCTATCAGCCCCCTCCACAATTTCTGGTATATAATTTCATTGTAACTCCATCTACAAGTTCACTGACAATAGGAGCATTATTGGACAGATCTCAAACAATGACAAGACAGAATGCAGAAAAGAGATGGAGTGCTTGGTGGCGTGGTGTAAAGGTAATGATCTCTCCCTCAATGTCAGCAAAACAAAAGAGCTGGTCATTGACTTCAGGATGCAAGGTGGAGGACATGCCCTTGCCTACATCAATAGTTGGAGATGGTCAATAGTGTCACATTCCTAGGAGTGATGATCACCAACAATCTGTCCTGGTCCACCCATATTGATGCAACAGTCAAGAAAACACAACAATACTCCACTTCCTCAGGAAGCTAAGGAAATTCGGCATGTCCGTAAAAACTCTTCCAAAATTTTATAGATGCACCATAGATAGAATTCTATCCGGATGCATCATGGTTTGCTATGGCAATTGCTGTGCCCAGGACCATATGAAATTACAGAGAGTTGTGAAAACATAGCGCAATCCATTGCATAAGCCAGCCTTCCATCCATTGACTTCATCTATACTTCTCACTGCCTTGGGAAAGCGGCTAACATCATCAAAGACCTTTCCAACACAGTTATAATCTCTTCTAAACTCTTCTGTCGGGCAGAAAATACAAAAGCTTAAACATACATACCAACAGATTCAAGATCAGTTTCTTCCCTGCTGTTATTAGATTTCTGAATGAAACTCTCAAATTTTAAATTTAGTATTGATTTTGCCCTTTGTGTACTTTCTTTTAGCCGTGACACTATTCTTTGCTCTGTTGTTATTACCCTTAATGCACTTGGTATGGTATGATCTGCCTGTACTGCACACAAAGCAAAACTTTCACTCTACTGAGTTAGATGAGACAATAAGTCAAATTAAATCAATAACTATAAATAGAGGAGATACATTGATGGTTGATAACTAATGCAAAATAATATGTTGAATGATGCCATGTACATGAATTAAATAAACTCATGTTCCATATTATGTCCACGCAATTGTAAAATGGGGTGTTTTATACATGTCAAGGTTAACTCATCTATATCAATGTTTAATAATGTGTTTCTGAGATTTCCCAATGCAGATGATTAGTAACTGCATTATTAAAAATATCATGATATTGAGTTTATTTCTGTAGCTCTCGCCCTGTTACTTTGAGATTGAGATTAGAAAATCAAGGTTTTACAGTCTGCTAGTAACTCCAATTCATATTTAATGTTAAGGTTGTGTGTCATTTAACATCAAAATATCAAATAAAGCAGGAAAATGCAACATTTAGAGATCGTGGTTCAATCAGTTTGCTTCACCATCCTTGAAGTAAAAGGGGCAGATGACACGGGAAGTGTGATAAAACTCTGCTCATGGTGAATTTACCTTCCATGATTTTTGTCACAAATTATCGTGTTTAGGAAATCTGATAACACTGTGACATGATAATTGGGCAGGAGTGATGCTTGAAAAGCTCATTAAGAATCAAATGTGACATTATCATCAGAATTTACTGGTAGTTACAGCATTAATTTCATTTAGCAATGTTATTTAACACATCGTTTCATAGGTGTAGAACTGGAGGATTAATCATGAGTGGTCATTAATAGCTTAATGACTTTAATTTGTGAAATACTGAGAAATTGCAACTATCTTCACATCGCAGTGAAATATGGTTGTGAATTTAAGATGCTGAGTGTCCTTGCATGGTGCCATTGGCCTTATGTGAATCATAGAATTATACAGTATAGACAAGATATCTTTTTGGCTCTTCAAACTGTCAAATTAGCTTTTCCTATAAATGTTATGTGTGAGAAATGATGTGCCTCAGAACAGACCCAACATGTCAGGCAATTCCAATTGTTACTTCACTGAAGAAAACCAGTGCAAAATAGTTGGCCTTAAGCAATTTTAATGTATTTGCCATTGGGTGTGTGTTTGCTGCACTAAATTGCCCACTGTTTGTTTTGAGAAATCATGAAACTCTTGTGTGGGCATTGGCAAGGAGTGGAAAGTGGGATCCTCTCTCAAATAGATGCTGGGGATCTGAAGTAAAACCAGAAGTGCTGAAGAAACTTATTAGCTGTGGCAGCAGTGAATTAACGTGTGAAGTCCAATATCACTTTTTTGTGGCTCCAGCACTGATAGGACTCCACTAATTACAGATTGCCTTCCTGAAAATGCTTCCCTTATCCACATTCTGTCTTCTATTAGTTAGTCATCCTTTGTCTATATGAACCTACTACTTTCAACATCATGGGCTCTGATTAAGTAACCTGATGTGTGGGACCTTCTCAAATGCCTTCTGAAAACCCAAATATAATACATATTCTGCTTCCCCTTTAGCTATCCTGCTTGTTATGTCCTCAAAGAATTTTAGTAAGTTTGTCAGGCATGATGTTTGCTTCATGAGTCATGCTGACACTCCTTGATACTAATATGTATTTCTAAATGCTCTACTGTTTATAATAGACTCCAACATTTTCCCAATAACAGACATTAAGCTCACTGGCCTATAGTTAGATGTTTTTGTCTCCTTGCTTTTTTAAATAAAGGCATTTTTCCAATCCTCTGGGACATTTCTAGAATTTAAGAATTCTTGGAAGAATGCTACCTGTGCATCCACAATTTCTGTAGCTATTTCATTTAAGATCCCAGAATGTATCCCATCAGATCCTGGAGACCTTCAGCCCATTAGTTTCCCCAGTACATTTTTCCTCCAATGATAGTTATTGTGTTTATTTTCTGTCCTCCTTTTGCCCTTGAATATTTAATCAGTTATTAATGTATTCTACTGTGAAGACAGATGCAAAATATTATACTCAAATCCCTGCCATTTCCTGGTTCCCCATGATTATTCCTCCAGACTTATTTTCCATTCACTTTGGCCTCTGTCTTCCTTTTTATACATTTAAAGAAGCTCTTGCTCCACATATTGATTTTACTTGCAGGTTTACCTTCAAAGTTTATCTTCTCTCTCTTTATTTTTAGTCATCTTTTGTTGTTTTTTCACAACTTTCCCAATCCTCTGGCTTACCCCTAATCTTTGTCACATTTTATGTTTTTCCTTTCAATTTGATGCTGTTCTTAATTTCCCGAGTTATCAATAGTCAACTTATTCCCTTCTGAGTAACCTACTTCCTCATCAGAATATGGCTTTGCTATGAACCATGAGCTATTTTCTTAAATGTCTGCCAAGCATTAAATTGACATGAAACAAACATGAGTAAGAAATTTATTTTGAAAAATCTCCCAGTTTTGAAGCTTTATGAATCTTGATTTGCTTCAAAATACATTAGATTCTTTTTTTGGCAGGTGATATGGACAAGACACACCACATAAAAAGGTATCGGGACAGCTGACTAAAAGGTTGGTTTAAGAGAGGAAAAGGATGTAAAGGGGCAGAGAAATATAGAGAAGAAGTTCTAGAATTTTTATAAACAAGGCAGCTGAAAAAGTGGAATGATGAAAATCAGAGATGCACAAGAGACTAGAAATGGAGAGTAGAGGATTAGCAGGATGGAAAAGTTTGTGAAGATAGGGAGAGGTGATGGTGTTTGTAGACTGGGTGGACAATAACACATTTTAGAATGGAAATAAAATTGAGGCGTTAACAGACTGGGTACTAGTGAAGGCCAGCAAGCGTTGAAGCCCACCTCTTTTTCGAAGATTTTTGTCACCACCCCCCATTTAACATCTCCACCTTTAGCATGAAATAAACTTTATTATCTGACTATACACCTGTGAACATCTTTGAGAGACACCTTATCAATAGCAAGGAGGACCTGTCACAGGAGGACCCAGTAAACGGTTTTGAAAAGAAAATTACTTCTGGACCAGGAGTAGGAATATTCCATGTTTAAGTTCCGTTGGACTTCCAATACCTTGTCTCACCTGCTGGACAGTGGGCAGGGGACTCTTTTTCTCTGACCACCAGCCATAGGCATATTTAAAGGACTTAGACTTTGATAATCAGCCCTTTTGGCCACGTTATGAACATAACTTCAATATCCATCAAATCCCAGGTTTGGATTTGAACATGGACGATTGGTCTCAGAGGAACACTAAACACTGCACCATTAAAAGCTCCTATTAAAAATAATAGAAACAATAAAATTATAAATGTTAAAAATCATGAGGGGCATGGATAGGATAAATAGACAAAGTCTTTTCCCTGAGGTTGGGGCATCTAGAACTAGAGGACATAGGTTTAGGGTGAGAGGGGAAAGATTTAATAAAAGAGACCTAAGGGGCAACATTTTCATGCAGAGGGTGGTACGTGTATGGAATGAGCTGCCAGAGGAAGTGGCAGAGGCTGGTACAATTGCAACATTTAAAAGGCATCTGGATGGGTATATGAATAGGAAGGGTTTGGAGGGATATGGGCCGGGTGCTGGCAGGTGGGACTAGATTGGGTTGGGCTATCTGGTTGGCATGGATGGGTTGGACCGAAGGGACTGTTTCCATGCTATACACCTCTATAAGACTATGGCTGTAAGTACACTGTTTGTATTATTTTATTCATAACAAGACAAAACATATTTTGCAGCACATTTAGTAGTCTGTTATGGTATTACTTTATGAGCTATCACAGAATTGCTATGGTGTGGTAGGAGGCCATTCAGCCTCTTGGGTCTGCACTGTCTCACTGAACATTTTAATTTAATGCCAATATTCTGTCTTTCTCAGCAATTCTACACATTGTGTCTATTTAAGTAATCTTCTAATGCCCTTTTGCGCGCCTCAATTGAACTTGCCTCCAACACTTCCGGGCAGAGCATTCCAGACCCTAACTATTTTTGGTGCGGAAACAATTTTTCTCATTTTGCATTTGCTTCTTCTGCAAAGCATTTGGAACACTTAATTGGAGTAAATCCATAACATTAAAAAAAAACATAAAAATTCAGGCTTTGAGAGCACAGTTCTGAATACATTGCTAATTAAATCATGTTGAATCAACAAAGTACGTTGCCACAGCCAGGAACCTGATGGCAATTGGAAAATCTAATTGCCTAGAACTATAAAACCTCTGAATCCCAGATTGCTGAAGGTTCACAGTTGGAATGACCCCAGTCGTCTTGACAATGTTTCGCATTGCCAGTTTTTAAAATCGGCGCTGTTTAAGGCTAACAATGAGAGTTCAATGGTTGGGACGTGCTCCAAGGGAATGACTGAAATTTGCGGGTAGGTATTCTACATCGTTTCCCACAGCGAAGTCCCTTGTCTGGCTGTGGCAATCACAAAACCATGGCCACACTGCTGAGATTGTTTACGTATGACAAATACCTCACCGCAGCTGAGGACTTGTGTAACACAATGTGGATAAGACCGTTGCTTAATCTGCAAGAATTTCAACTAAATGTTCTATCCTCTCTGAAACCAGTTCAAGGAGACAATATAGCCCAATCAACTCTTTCAAGGAAACACTCACTTTTCCTTCAACCATCCCAGTTCCTCATTTTGTAATCTGGAAAACAAGGTTTGTGGACTGACATATCAACAGTACTTCACATAGAAACAAGAAGACAAAATCAAATTGTAAGTTATGTTTGTTAACCTGTAAGTGGAGATAGAGGAGGTTTTGGGGGTCTAATGGACTACTCCTGCTCTTATGTTCTTATTTGATGCAAGTAATATTTCCATCAAATTTAGCTAGACTGTAATGTTTGGAAATAAGTCGTCAGTGAAACCAACAATGTGCATTGATATAGCAGAAATAGGTCTATAAAACATCCAGGCACTTAGTGTTAATAAAATTTGACAGCAAGATACATAAAAAGATTTTAGGGGAAGTGATTAAAGGTTTAGTCAAAGAGCTAGGCTTTTATGAGCATTTAAATGAAGTGAAAATGCTGGTGTTGGATAGGGGTAGAACAAGTCAGGAGTCACACAACACCAGGTTATAGTCCAACAGGTGTTTTTGAAACCACAAGCTTTCGGAGGGCCGCTCCTTCATCAGTTGAAGTGGAGGGAGGCACGTGCTTCCCACAACTTCACCTGACGAAGGGGCAGCACTCCGAAAGTTCATTTGCATTAAGAAAGTGAAGTGGACAGACACAGGGAAAGATTTTCAATGTTAAGGGCAGAAGGAGCTGATGTTCTGTGGCTGATAGTGGAGCAAACTGGCATGTGAAAGTGGCCAGATTTGGAACAGGCAGAGATCTTGGCAGGGTTACTGAGGTGGAAAAGATTTACAGAGAGTGGGGGTGGGGGGGAGTGAGCGAGAGAGAAAGCGAGAGAGAGTGAGTGGGTGTGTGTGTGTAGGGGAGGGGGGAGGGAGGACATGTCAGGATTTAAAAACAGAGGCAAATTTTAAAACCAACGAAAATGAACATTTCACAGTGCAAGCCAATGTTGGTCAGCAAACGCAAGGGTGAATGGGATTTATGGCAATTAAGAATGCAGGCAGCAGAGATATCGATGAATTGTTTTGTTTTCCTCAGATCGATTGGTTTGCCATATTTCTTCTTTAGATTAATATATTCATAACCTCATTGAGTCATACAGCACGGAAATGGAGCCTTCTGTCCAACCAGTCCACGCCTACCGTGATATCATACTAAACTTGTCCTACCTGCCTGTGCTTGGCCTATAATTCCTCCAAACGTTTCTTATTCATGTACTTATCTGAATGTCTTTTAAACATTGTAACTGTACCCACTTCCTCTGGAAGTTCATTCCACACACAAACCACTCTGTGTAAAAATAATTTGCCACCATATCTTTTTTTTGAAAAATCTTTCTTCTCTCACCTTAAAAATATGCCCCTTAGACTTGAAATTGCCCAATTTAAGGAGAGGCCGCCTGCCATTTACCTTATGTAAACACCTCGTTATTTTATCAACATCCATAAGGTCCTACCTCAACCTCCTACACTCCAGTTAAAAAAAGTCCCAGCCTATCCAGCCTCTCCTTATAACTCAAACCCTCCATTCCCAGCAACATCCTGATAAATCTTTTCTGAACCCTCCTCAGCTTAATAATATCTTTCCTATAGCACGGCAACTCTGAGAGAAGAAAAGGAAACAAAAAATAATAGCTTTTCTTTAATTCTGGGAACTTTTATAAATAACACAAAACTTCTCAGGAGAGTTTTCTGCTTTTATAATTAACTTTCCTCTCACACTGTTGAAGCATAACACACAATAATTTAGTCATAAGGGCATTCTGGGGAGATCTTTTGATCTTGTACGGCAAGTTTTCAATAAGATACTTGAAGTAATGGGTGTTGATCAGCTCTTGTATTGTGTGAGCTGAGACCATGGTGATATTGTATGATTGTGTCAAATGTGTACCCTTTTGGTAATATCATTTTGCCTGCTTGTCTACTCCCAGGATCAAGATATAATTGGAGGTCAGCTCTTGTTCATACGTTGCATCAGGGCTCTCATCAAGTAGTGAACTTTAAGGTTGATGTAATTATACCCAGGCAGTTCTGGAGATAAAAATAATAAAAGGTGATAAAATTAATCACAGTCAATGGCAGATTTATGTGAACTTTTGTCTCCTTCAGTGAGCTGATTTTGTGTATTTTTGCTAACACAACATCATAGGTAAGAGCAGAAGGAGACTATTTGGCCCGTCAACCCTGCTGCACCATTCGACAGAATATGGCTGGCCGCACTCGCTATCAACTCCACATCCCTGACTGTCCCCTATGATGCGTGGATCATCTGTAGTTCAATAATCTGTCCATTTCAATCTTGAATTACGTTTTAATTCATTCAAAGGACATGGGCATCACTGGCTATGCCCATATGTCAGTTGAGAGTCAGCCACTAAGTCTGGAATCACATCTAGGCCAGAATTGTGTAAGGGTGGCAGATTTCCTCCCCTGAAGGACATTAGTAGGTTTTTGCAACAATAGTCAGCATTAGGCCAGCTCTGTGATTTTAGTGAACTCAAGTTTCACTATGGTGGGATTTGAACCCACATCCCTAGAATTTATGCTTGGGGTTCTGGATTACCAGTCCACTGATATTACCACTACATCACTGCCCCCCATTCAATGTATTCGATGACTTAGTCTCCATAGCTGGTTGGAGATTCCTGAATCGGTGAAAAGATATTTCCCCACTCTGTCTAAATTGGGTTATACCTATTCTGAAACTATAACACTTAGGCCAGGATTTTCCTCCTCCAAGAATTGGCAGGGAAGTTGCTTGGGAAGGGCAAGTAATTGGACAGGTTGGCACTGACAAGACACTCACCACCTTCCTCCCACATCAGTGATTAAGCTCTGGCTGGGAAGGTCTATGAGCAAATTTCCTGCCCTGTCACCAATTAAAGCCCTGGTCAATTAGTGACCACCCAGCTGGCTAATGGCCTGATTAAGTTTGTACCCCATCAGTGAAATGTGGTAACTGTAAGGTAGCCTCCTTGCTAATTTCCTCCAGTTTGGTAAATGTAACAGAAAAAAAATAAACTTAGTAAACAAAATGAATGTGGCAGCTAGATTAAATAGCCCCCCCCAAACTGGGGAAGGGTTGCAATTAAAATCTTTTCAAATCAACTTGTTCAGAAATGTTATTACACACCTGTGGAGACGGTGGGACTTGAACCTGCACCTCCATTGTTTAAAGGCAGGTGCGGATGCTGGAAATCTGAAACAAACACAGACAGTGCTGGAGAAGCTCAGCAGGTATGGCAGCATCTGTAGAAAGAGAAACCGAGTTAATGTTTTGAGTCCAGGATTAGTTTTCAGAACTGGGAGTTCAGTTTTGAAGAACACCAATGCTCACAAACCTCCAGTCAGAAAAGTAACCCTCCACCACAACCCTCTGTCTTCTACCTTTGAGCCAGTTCTGTATCCAGATGACTAGTTCTCCCTGTATTCCATGACATCTAATCTTGCTAACCAGTCGACAATGAGGAACCTGCCGAAAGCCCTAGTGAAGTCCATGGTAGTGTCCTGGCGAGTGTTGATGGACAAAGAGACCTTGGAGTGCAAGTTCATAGTTTCGTGAAAGTGGAATCACAGTTAGGTGGGATACGAAGTAGATGTTTGGTATGCTTTCCTTTATTGGTCAGAGCATTGAGTATAGTAATTGGGAGGTCATGTTGCAGCTGTACAGGACATTGGATAGGCCACTTTTGGAATATTGTGTGCAATTCTGGTCTCCCTCCTATCAGAAGGATGTTGTAAAACTTGAAAGGGTTCAGAAAAGATTTACGAGGATGTTGCCAGGGTTGGAGGGTTTGAGCTATAAGGAGAGGCTGAATAGGCTGGGGCTGTTTCTCTGGAGTGTCGGAGGCTGAGGAGTGACTTTATAGAGGTTTATAAAATCATAAGGGACATGGATACGGTTAATAGACAAGGCCTTTTCCCTGGGGTGGGAGAGTCCAGAACTAGAGAGAGTAGGTTTAGGGTGAGAGGGGTAAGATTTTAAAAAGACCTGTGCATGGAATGAGCTGCCAGAGGAGATGCTGGAGGCTGGTAAATTACACCATTTAAAAGGCAGCTGGATGGGTATAGGAATGGGAAGGATTTAGAGGGATATGGGCCAAGTACTGGTAAATGGGACTAGATTAATTTAGGATACCTGGTCGGCATGGACGAGTTGGGTTGAATGGTCTGTTTCTGTGCTGTGCATCTCCATGACTTTAAGAGTCATACTGAACTTGAAACATGATGCTACCAGATCCGCTGAATTTCTTTAGCATTCTCTGTGTTTGTCATTCAGTTGAATGATTGCCATGTACATATATCACTAATCATGCTGTTAATAGACTGCACACACAGCAGGGAATTCAATATTATCACTTTAGAAATTAACGTCACTGCAGTGCATCCGAGCTGGAGTCTGGCAGTCCAGCAGGAAGCAAATCTGATTATTTCCTTCGTGAAGAATCCTGTGTCTAAGATTGCCTGAGGACAAGATATTTTCCTAATCAAGCTGTTTAAAGATGCTAGTTATTACACACCTCCGGAGTTGAACCCAGACCTCCTGGTCCAGAGGTAGGGATGCTACCACTTCACCACAAGAGCCCATTGACGAATGATTTCTTTTGTATATTTCGTAATCAACCTGCTCAGACATGTTACAATACATGCCTGGGGCCTGTGGACTTGAACCTGGGTTTCCCAGCTCAGAGATAGGGGCACTACCATGGTGCCATAAACGCCCTACAATCTTTTCAAATATGTCATGACAAACCCCTGGGGTAAGTGGGATTTGAACCTGAAATTTCCCTGGTGCACAGGTATGGACGGTACCATTGTGTCACAGGAGCCCCTGTATGCCTGAGGACAGTTGGAACTCAGGAAGAGCTGATGGTTGTAAGTTATTTAAACGTCCTTGGGTGCGAAGTGAATCTTGTGGCACAGTGGTAGTGTCCTTACCTGGAGGTCTGGGTTCAAGTTCTATCTGTTCCAGTAATGTGCAATAATATCACTGAATGGATTGATGAAAAACAAATCATTGGGAGAGAACTGAGTTTTTATATATTCTATATCTATCTGTCTGTCTGTCTGTCTGTCTATCTATCTATCTATCTATCTATCTATCTATCTATCTATCTATCTATCTATATCTTGTGTTCATATAGGAAACAAATACGCAGCTTGTGGAAACTTTGTGACTCGCAAGTTGAAATAAAACACTGACCAGAAAATGTTTATGACTGGAACCTGTCTAACCAACCTTTTAACTTTGCTGTATAATATTGACCTGGCAGTCTGAAAGGAATGACACAATAGGGGAGAGAAAGAGTTTGTAAACATTATACTCAACACCTTGGTGGAAGGGATGGAAAGAAGGAGAGGTAGTCCCGTATCTGATCATGGAAGCCCTTTTAGGCATTCAAAACACAGTGGAGTTAGATAGACGTATAGGTCCAAGCAAGGAATCGAACTCTGAGGACGTGGTTGCAGAGCTGCAAAAATTCAATAACCTCAAATCAATGATCAAGGTCAGTGAGAGTGTTAAGTGTTAAGCCTTTCACTACTGTCCTCCACCATATCTCAAGTCAATTATATCCCCGATCACTGACCTGTTAACAATCTCTCTCAGACAGTACATTGATTTAACATTCATATCCCTCATCCCTTAAGTACATTTAAGTCATCATTGAACAAGCATATGGGCGAACATGGAATAGTGTAGGTTGGATGGGCTTCAGATTGGTATGACAGGTTGGCGCAACATCGAGGGCCGAAGGGTCTGTACTGCGCTGTAATGTTCTATGTTCTATATGTTCTATGTTCTATATCTCACCCCTCACACGCTTCATGCTACTCTAAGCCTCGACCCCATACCTTTCAGCTTGCATGCCCGGCCAGCTATTCAACTATGATAGGCACATCATCACAACAGATTGCCCAACACTCACTGCCACTCTTACCCACCTCCTACAGGACAAGGTGGAGCTCAGTTAGAGCTTTGTGGTCAAATGGACTGCATTACAGTCAACAATGGAGGGGAAGTATGCAGTGGGGCTGTTGGTGAATGGGAAATTGGGGTTGCATTCAACTGGATCTTCCTCAGATGAGTTGCCTTATGGCCAGCCTGGGGAGATAGAAAACAGGCTTGTTTACCTCATCCTTTTTTCTATCTCCTCCTTCCCTCCCTGCATCCAAAACAATAGGCTCCCACTCAACTCAGATTCCCTCCATTATCCTTCTGTGCCTTGCTCCTTCCTCTACCTTCTTCCTTTGATCCCATTAGATGATGCTGTAATAACATAAAGGTATAAACTCACAGAAAAGGCCAGAAAGTTCGGGCATGATTGGGTTATCATAGGATGATACACCTCAGAGAAGGTAATCTGGCACATCACGTCCCTGATAGGCCTTTGAAAGAATTATGTCTCAACTTTTTCATATCACCTCTGAAGTGTTTCCTCTTTAAGAATTTTTCCAATTCCATTTTTAAATAAAATGTTGAATCTGCATACATCACCCATACAGTTTGGGCATTCCAACATTCTGCAACAAAAACTCGAAAGAAATCTGACCCCTCCCTAAAAACAAAATGTCTCCTCACTCCACCTCTGGATCAAAGGCTCAGGCATTGAAAGTAGGGCTGAAGGTAATTTTATATATGTTTTTTAAATTCATTTGTAGGATATAGGTATCACTGGCAAGATCAGCATTTATTGTCCACCCTTAATTGCCCAGAGGTAGTTAATAGTCATATGTAGGCTGAACCGGGTAACAATAGCAGTTTCCTTCTCCAAAGGACATCAGTGAACCAACTGGGTGTTTTCCCCAATAATAGTTTCATAGTCATTATTAGATTCTTAATTCCAGATTTTAACTGAGTTCAGATTTCACCACCTGCCATGGCAGGATTTGAACTTGGGTCCTGGGAACCTGAGTTACTGGACTGGTCTGGCAATGATGCCACTAGACTATCCCCTCCCCATGATTATGTGATTGTGATGACTCCTAAATATTGTATGCTCAGGATAATCTTTCGACAAAGGCTCATGTTCGGTGATTTTCCGCAAACATTAAGTTACTAGAATATTGAATACCTTACTACAAAGTACTACAGGTATGGATATGGTAAAAGAATTAATAAAATGAGTTGAACAAATGCTTATAAAGGAACAATAAGAAATGGATGCCAGAACGGGCAGTTTCTCATACCCAATTATTTTGTCTTTATAAATATCAAGTTCCTCTTAACTTGTTATTTTCCCTGTCTCGGTTGCTAGGGTAGAATTGAGCTATGGCACTGGCACAAGTGGGTTTCTTTATTAACATAAATTCTATGTCTCTAACTGAGATCATATGACATAGCAAAGATCCCATGACCTCCTCAACCCTGAAATCCTAACCCCTCGATTTTGAGGTCAGCTTGCCTTGGGCTAGGCGCTGCTTTTGCGAAATGAATCATCTCAGGAGTCGTATTTTTATCTCAGCTGATCCAATTCTCTCAGAGTCCTCCGAAATGTCCCGGAGGCTAGAAATTGAAACATTTTCACTCCCCAGTTAAACAAATATTGAATATTCATCAAATCTACCGACTTGAAATTACAAAATGAAAATAGGATAAATAAATATATGAGACAAGAGGCGATTCAATTTAGTTACACAGAGATACACGCTTACAAGCAAAGATGCCTCCTCAAGAATAAGATATTGATTGCTGACATGTTCCAATACAGCTAAGCTAGTCACTACTAAAAACAATTGCTGTTTAATTTTGTTAATTATTAAAATTGTTCATCCCTAAAAATGTCTCAGAAGAGTGAAAGGTTTGGGATCTAGAACATGCAACATAGAACAGTACAGCACAGGAACAGGCCCTTCAGCTCTCAACGTTGTGCCAAGCATGACATCAGATTAAACTAATCCCTTCTGCCTGCCCTTGGTCCATATCTCTCCATCCTTGCATATTCATGTGCTTACTTAAACAGCCCTTAAACACTCCCTTCATGTCTGCCTCCATCACCACATTTGAATCATGTTATAAACACTTAGCACTCTCTGTGTAAAAATCTTGCCCTCACATCTCCTTTGAACTTGCCCCCTCTCATCTTAAATGCATGCCCCCTAGTTTTAGACATTTCAACTCTGGGAAAAATATTCTGACTGTCAACCCTATCTATGCATCTCATAATTTTATAGACTTCTATCAAGTCTCTCCTCAGCTTCCACCACTCCAGAGAAAACAGTTTTTCTAGCTTCTCCTTATAGTCCATATCCTCTAATCCAGGCAGCATCCTGGTAAATGATTTCTGCACTCTTTCCAAAGTCTCCACATCCTTCCTGTAATGTGGTAAACAGAATTGAACACAATCTGTTTACTCTTTAATCGAATGTGGATATCACTGGTGAGGCCAGCGTTTATTGCCCATCCCTAATTGCTCTTGAGTGGGTTTCCAGGTTATTTCAAATGGAAGTTAGGTGACAGGTGGATTGTTGTGTCTTTGGAGTCATACATAGTTCAGTCCAGGTAATGACAGCAGATTTCCTTCCTAAAAGGACATTAGGAAATCAGATTGGATTTTGCAACAATCAGTGATAGTTGTCATGTGGTCTCCAACTCACTCTGTATTCCAGATTTACTCAGTGAATATAAATTCCACCAACTGCTGTGGTGAGATTAATCCCCCCAGAGCATTAATGTAGGCCTCTGACATTCCCACTTTCCCACTATCGCTCTGCAAACTGTAGTGGCATAAAAGGGAAACAGAATCCCTTTGTTGTCAAAGAGGTATGTTTGGACAATTTTTTTAAAGGAAAATCATGAATCATGATGCATCATGGGTGGCACAGTGGTTAGCACTGCTGCCTCACAGCGCTAGAGACCCAGGTTCAATTCCTACCTCAGGTCTGTGTGGCGTTTGCACATTCTTCCCTGTGTCTGCGTGGGTTTCCTCCCACAGTCCAAAGATGTGCAGGTCAGGTGAATTGGCCATACTAAATTGCCCGTAGTGTTATGTAAGGGGTAAATGTAGGGGTATGGGTGGGTTGCGCTTTGGCGGGGCGGTGTGGACTTGTTGGGCCGAAGGGCCTGTTTCCACAATGTAAGTAATCTAATCTAAAAAAATAAGATCAAAAGGACAGAGCTTTCTTAATGTAGAATCCCAGAACAGCATATACCAGTTAGTACAGTCTGTTGATGTAACATCTATGTACATTGATAAATGGGTTAACAACTCAACCGAAACACAACACCTCTGGCAGTGTACAGTTCCTTTGCACATAATCAATGGATGAGCTTTCAGCTGTCCAAGACTCAAGCTCCATAATTCACTTTCCTTTAAAAAAATTGTCCAAACATAACTCTTTGACAAAACGTTTGGTGATCTAGCTCCAATATCTCCTTATGTGACTTAGTATTGCACTCTGTTTTATAATGTTCCTGTGAGGCCTCTTGGATGTATTCAAGGCGCTATGTAAATGTATAAGTTGTTGTTGTCTCCATCAACAATTAGGGAGATGAATGCTGGTGTGAGCAATGAAAACGTGTCATGTTTCCAAAACAAGGGCACTCTTTCAAGCTTGGAGTTGATGTGCATTAATGGTGCCAGGGCAGAGAGACCATTACTCTGCACTGAACCATGCTCTAACTGACGTGGAAATGATTCAATGCTGTTACTGTATGACCATAAGAAATAGGAACAGGAATAGGTCGTTCAAACCCTCAAGCTTACTCCACCATTCAATAGGATCATGGCTGATCTAACGTTCTTCACATCCACTTTTCTGTCCTTTCCTTGATTCCCCAACTGATCAAGCATTTAAGGCATGGGCCCTTTAATATATTCATTCTCCAACAATCGCAGCAATCCTTCATCTCAAGGATGACAAAAATTCATTAAACAAACAGAAAAAGCACAGACTGTAACCTCTGCCATTCAAAATGGAAATATTGGTTTAGGTAAACATAGCTGTCAGACCTCTATTATATACTACTGCACCAATCTATGAAAAGAAATGTAAATGATCAAACACAATTTGGAAACCAGAGCATGGATAGGCTTCAGACCTCACGCTGATAATCTGACCGTTGTTTATCAGAATTGTTTGCTCCTTGAGCCATGACCAGCTAAACATGCAGATACCATATATTTTTAAACTGATTCTTTGTGCTCCTTCTGTAGGTTATATATGGCACTCAATATTCCCTCTACACTGCATAGCTGTGTGCATGGAGTCACTCCAATGTTCTGCTCATGGTGATCTGTGTCAGCACGCCAATGGTGGCACTGGCATCCAGTTTTGGAAGTTACTGCTGTATAAAGGACCTTGGAGACCCATGTGTCAGGGAGCCCTGGTATTACTCTACACATTTGTTGCGACACATGTATGGTGGCAGCTGTGACTCAGTTGGTAACCCTCTTCCCTCTCAGTCAGGGAAGTTGTGGGTTGAAGTCCCACTCCATGTCTAGAGCAGGCAGATCAAATCTGATGCTGCAGTATGATACTGTGAGAGTGCCACACTGCCAGAGATGTTGTCTTTGGATGAAGTATTGATCAATGGCCCTGAATGCCCTCTCTTGTGGATGCAAAACATTTACACAGACCTATTTCAATAAAGAACATAGAAGTTATTCCCAATGTATTGATCAATACTGATACTTCACTCAACGTTGCAAAGAAACGAATAGCTTTTTGCAGGAGCTTGGAGGAAAATTGGAGGTTGTCTTTTCTACTTTACAACAGTGATGACATTTCAAAATCACTTCATTGGCTATAAAGCAATCTTAAGTATCGCGTGTCATGAAAGATAATTACAGGTCTCTTAGATTAGACTAAAAGTTGCCCTTTTACCTCTAGAGGAGTCCTCCAGATGAACTTATGAGCCAGATACCTTTCCAGCTGAAGTCAAGTGCAGCAAATCCACAATGGCAGAAATGGAGAGCATCATCTCTCAGATTCAGCAGAAAGTGTCACTTTCTGCGGCTTACATTCAGTGACTTTGACACTCTGGGGGGAGGTGAGGAGATCAGTTCCATAGGAACAGGTCTGTTAGAGGAGGTGGGGGTGAGATTCTATGGAGGGTTGGAGTGGGACAGTTGGTTTGGCTTCCCGTGTTTATTGGGATTGAGTCAGGAGAGATTTGATTGTCTGTAGGGTTCAATTGAGGGGAGAAGGGGGGGTCAGTTTTATTGTCAGTTGGAAATCAGAGCAAGTTTTAATTCCCTTAGCCTTTTCCTGGCAAACTATTCAGGTAAGTGAGTTGATGCCCTGAAAGTCTCCAACTCTAACTCAGAGTTCGGGAATTTTCAGAGGATTCCAGGTGACTGCCCATCAGGAGTTTGAAGTTCCCAGGTAATTCCTGCCTCCACTGATGATTGTACAATTGTAAGATCTGGGCCATTATGAATGGAAGCCTTTCTTTATTTTTATTCTGTGCAGTTGTTCCCAGCTGCAAACCAATTCCAAGATATTTCATTTGACAAGGAATGGGTAATGGTCAGGAAGAAGGTGGACATTTTGGAGATCACTCCTCCCTCACAAACAATAGCCTACACCCTCAGGACACCCTCCCATGCAAATGCAGAATGTGTAACACTTATCCATTTACTTCTTCCCTCCCCACTATTAACGACCCCAGACATGTCATCGTGTTCCCTGGCTGACATCTCTATCTCGGGCTTGCTGCAGTGCTCCAGTGAAGCTCAGCATAAGCTGCAAGTACGGCATCTCATTTTCCATTTGGGAACTCTGCAGTCTTTAGGACTCAATATGGAGTTCAATAGTCTTAGGGCCTGAGCACCTTCTCCCATGCCCTTACCCCAACCCCCACACACTAGACTTTGTCATCACATGGGCTGCTACCACATGCAGCCCATTTAGCCGCTAATGGTCCCCATTAACAATTATTGATTCTTCCAATTTTCATCCAAGCTCCTGCAAAAAGCTATTCGTTTTTTTGCAATGTTGAGTGAAGTATCAGTATTGATCAGTACATTGGGAATAACTTCTATGTTCTTTATTGAAATAGGTCTGTGTAAATGTTTTACATCCACAAGAGAGGGCATTCAGGGCCATTGATCATATTCCTTTGTCTGCTCAACTGTTTTTCTCTCTCTCTGGGCTCCATCTCCACCTGTTGTTTCCTTCTGCCCCCTCCCTCCACCCTACCTTTAGCATATGTACCAATCTTTTCCCAGCTCTATCAATTCTGAAGAAGGGTCACTGGACACCAAACGTTAAGTCTGCTTTCTCTCCACAGATGCTGCCAGACCTGCTGAGGTTTTGCAGCAATTTCTGTTTCTGATTTCTAGCATCCACAGTCCTTTGATTGTTTTAAAACATGTTTATGCATTTAGCAGCATGCTTTCTACTCCTAGCAATCTAAGAGAACAAATTATACTACAGCTGTAAATTCTTCAAACTTATTATTATGTTTGGAATTAAAAATTCTCCCAGAATCACAAATTCTCGGGCACACCATTTGGTCCCCTGCACTGTGCAAACCCTTTAGTCCAATCTGTCCACTACTTTATAGCCTTGTATATTCTTCAGTTCAACACAGGAATCAAATTCCATTTTACATTTTGCTTCGAAAACCACACTGAGCAAAGCATTCCACATTGCTGTGACACCCTGTGTGAAAACCTTCTGACTGACTTTCCCTTGTGACATTGTAGTGGAAATCCTGACGACTAGCCCTTTCGCTGCCAGTTTACCAATCAACTTGAAAAATAAAAGTTAAACCCAAAATAAATCTGCATCATCGGAAATGCATCAAGAGCAAAACTGCATTGACAACGGCATATAATCCCCATTATTCTTAACTGTGATGAAATCTTGAAGTTTACATATTGTTTTAAGAAAATACAGAGACACCAAATTGCATCAAGAAATCTTTTTGTGAAGCCAGCAAACTTGTATACCTAGTCTGTGTTGAAAATGTGTTCCTGGAAAAGCGCAGCAGGTCAGGCAGCATCCAAGGAGCAGGAGAATCGACGTTTCGAGCATGAGCCCTTCTTCAGGAATGAGGAGAGTGTGCCAAGCAGGCTAAGATAAAAGGTAGGGAGGAGGGACTTGGGGGAGGGGCATTGGAAATGCGATAGGTGGAAGGAGGTTAAGGTGAGGGTGATAGGCCGGAGATGGGGTGGGGGCGGAGAGGTCAGGAAGAAGATTGCAGGTTAGGAAGGTGGTGCTGAGTTCGAGGGTTGGG
>NC_057728.1:56563996-56590231 GCF_004010195.1 Chiloscyllium plagiosum
AACCTCCTTCCACCTATCGCATTTCCAACGCCCCTCCCCCAAGTCCCTCCTCCCTACCTTTTATCTTAGCCTGCTTGGCACACTCTCCTCATTCCTGAAGAAGGGCTCATGCTCGAAACGTCGATTCTCCTGCTCCTTGGATGCTGCCTGACCTGCTGCGCTTTTCCAGCAACACATTTTCAGCTCTGATCTCCAGCATCTGCAGTCCTCACTTTCTCCTACCTAGTCTGTGTCCCTTGTCACACTGAATGGCACCCTTAAAAATATTATGGCAGACTTTGTTGTACAGTTAATCCATGCATTTGGAAGGTGTAATAAGGACAAGATGGCTCAGTACCACAGTTCACATGTCACAGTAAGAAGTCAAATCAAAAATATATTTCTACTAATCTTGACCTAAATGATCCTTCCAAGGTGCACTGTGAAGCTAAGTTTGACTCTTAGCTGCATAAGGAGATATTAGATCAGATGACCAAAGTCTTGGTCACAGAGATAGGTTTAGGTAACATGTTAGAGGTGAAAATGAGGGAGAGGGGTGAATAAGGTGGGTAGGGTCAGCCAGAACTTTGGGCCAACTGACCGAAAGCACAGCCACTAATGCTAAGGCAATCAAAATTAGGGATGTATCAGATATTAGGATTAGAGTTCAAATACCTCAAAGGGTTGAGGGTATGCAGAATTTTACAGAGGTAAGGAAGGTTAAGGCTATGGAGGGGTTTGAAAACAAGGGTGAGAAATTTAATGGCAATGCTTCTTTTGTCCCTTGGCAGGATGTTTGTGTTGCTGTTTAGTCCAGCATTTGTTCCTCATCCCTATTGTCCTTGAAAAGGTGTGGTGAGCTGCTGTCTTGAACTGTTGGAGTCTGTATGGTGTAGGTACACTCACTGTGCTGTTAACAAGGGAGTTACAGGATTTTGACTACCTGAGAGTGTGATTCTAGGCACTAGAGGTCATGGGTTTGGAAAGTACTGTCAAAGGAACCTTGATGATTCGCTGTTGCATTTTGTAGACAGTACACATTGCTGCCACTGGACATACATGGCAGAGAGAGAGTACACCACTGTGCCACCATGCCGCCCATGTGCCACCGTGCCCATGGGCTGCACGGTGGCACGTGGGCGGCACGGTGGCACAGTGGTTAGCACTGCTGCCTCACAGCGCCAGAGACCTGTGTTCAATTCCCACCTCAGGTGACTGACTGTATGGGGTTTGCACGTTCTCCCCGTGTCTGCGAGGGTTTCCTCTGGGTGCTCCGGTTTCCTCCCATAGTCCAAAGATGTGCAGGTCAGGTGAATTGGCCATGCTAAATTGCCCGTAGTGTTAGGTAAGGGGTAAATATAGGGGTATGGGTGGGTTGTGCTTCGGCGGGTCGGTGTGGACTTGTTGGGCCGAAGGGCCTGTTTCCACACTGTAATGTAATCTAATCTAATCTACATTGAAGGTGTTAGATGGGATGCTAGTCAAGTGAGCTGATTTGTCCCGAATGGTTTCCAGCTTCTTGAGGGTTGTTGTAGTTTCACTCACCTGGACAGATGGGAAAGTAATCTATCAAACTTTTGGAATTACACATAACGTCCACATGACAGTAATTTACATTAAGTGACAATCATTGGGATATCATGGAGTGGAACTCATTAAGTTTCCATGTAAATTCAATTATTTTAATCCATCCATTGTCATGAAGTCTTCACTTGCTTTTTACAGAGCCTTCTTAACATATTCTTTGTATTTTCTAAGTATGGCTGAATTCTTTTCACTTTTCCTAGCCCACATTCCTGTCACAACACTCCTTACCAACTTCTGAATGAAGTTCTGCCTTTCTTCTGATTCCTTGTTACTGCTCGCTCTCTGTTGGTAAATGCATTTCAGCTGCTCTTTGTCTGTGCCTCCTTAAAGTGATAAACTTACTTGCTTCAGTTTGTTTCTCTTTCTTATGCATGATCTGGATTTCTTCTCTGTCTAATGAGGGTTAGATCAGACCACAGCAATTGTGTGTTATGATTCTAGATGGTATGTGCTGGCATCTTTTGGTATTTTCCACATCTATCAGTAAGTGATATTGGATAAGGGTTGTTTGAGGTAGTTTTCTGCTGTCAATCCTTCTTTGTCTTTGGCAATATTCACGATAGTGGAAACATCACCACAGAAATTCTACAGAAGGGATTCTGCTTCTATGTCTTGTAGCAAGACAGTTCCATTGCATGATAGCAATCAGTAACACCTACATTTGGTTAGGTATAATGACTCGGAACTTAAAAAGCTAATACAGTTACTTCTGCTTTCTTTGAAAGCTTGAGTGGAACACCTTGTCTTCAATGTGACATCAATAGAATGGGTACAGCCACTGCAGTATGAAAAATGATTCCTTTAGAACCATTACCTTATACAACAATTGGCCACTTGTATTTAAATATTTCATATGCATTTTTAATATGTCAATGAAAATTAGTACATGCACAAAAGTAGTACAGAATACTGTTTATATCAATTTGTTTTCAGTATTCATTCATGGGACGTCAACATTGCTGGCTAGGACATAATTTATTGCACATCCCTAAGTGCCCAGATAATAGTTAAGAGTCAACAACATTACTGTGGGTCTGGAATCACATGTAGACCAAGCTACATAAGCACAAAAGATTTCCTTCCCTAAATGACATCAGTAAACCAACTGAGTTTTCCATTGCAGTGGTTTTGTGGTCATCATTAGACTCTTACTTGCAGACTTTTATTCAAACTCCACCATCTGCTATAGTGGGATTCACACCCAGGACCCTAAAGCATGACTTGGGTGTACGGATAAATAATATCGCTCGGCCATCACGTTCCCTGTATACAAAGCACAACAAATGATGATTGATAAAAACTTCAGTTCGTAGCCGTGCAAACTTGTAACTTGAATGCAGCAATATCTGACCAATCATTCAATTTGCTGAAATGCATTTCACTTGCGACTAAAGTTTTTAATACAATGTGACCTTAAAATGAGTCAGAAATTAAATGGATCTTGAGAAACTCGGAGTGTGTTTTGAATCATTGGGGTGGATAGATTACTGTAAACAAAGTTGACATTTATCTTAAAATGTGATTTCCAACATACATATTTAATCAGGCAACCACAGTGGCATCTTGAATTTCAGTGCCATTTTTCTGAGGTCTTCAGCAGCTCCACATTAAAGGTTAAAGGTTACTTCTCTGTTTCTTGCATTAGCCAGTTACATGCAACTAAAGCAGCTTAATAATCCTCTATTCATGGACAGTCAGTTATGTGGAACATTGTCTCAGAAGATTGTCAAAAGGTGGACAAATAGAATGCAAGTCCAGCATTTAGGTGAAAAAGAAACTCTAACTAAAAAGCTTTCAAATGTACTTATTTAATTCTTTTGTTGATTTATTACATGAGTTCCTAAATTGTTTTGTTCTACCTATTTTGTCCCTCGAGCTACCTCTTACAATTAATAATTTCCATTTGCTTGCACATACAGTACAAGTTCTTTTAGCTAGAGAAATCATTTTTACCAATACAGGTAATCTTCAAGGTGCTTAACATACCAGTGAACCTCATGAAGGTCAGCTAAAATAGAAACACTGCCTTTATTTCAATATAATAGAGTAGGACTCCTCTCCAATCAAGTAGGGGGACAACCCTTAAAAATTCATCAATATATATAAGGTGATACATAGACAGAGAATCATACAGCACAGAAACACACCCTTCTGTCCAACTAAAAATTGGTGGTATAGTGGACAGTGAAGAAGTTTTTTTAAGATTACAAAGGGATCCTGATCAAATGGGTCAATGGGCTGAAAAATCGCAGATGGACTTCAATCTGGATCAATGTGAGGTGTTGCATTTTGGTGCAACAAAGAAGGGTAGGGCTTGTACAATAAATGGTAGGACCTTGGGTAATGTTGTAGAACAGAGAGACTTCTGTTCTGATGAAGTTTGCATCACATATAGACAAGGTGGCCTTCATTGTTCAGCCCTTTGAATATAGGAGTTGGGAAGTCATACTGAGTTTGTACTGGACATTGGTGAGGTCTCTTCTGAATACTGTGTCCAGTTCTAGTCACCCAGTTACAGGAAAGATTAAATTGGAGAGGGTTCAGAAGAGACTTACCTGGATGTTGTCAGGTATAGAAGGTTTGAGTTATAAAGAAAGGCTAGAGAGGCTGGACTTTTCTCACTGAAGTAAAGGAGGCTGAGAGGTGACCTTTTAGAAGTTTATAAAATAATCAGGAGCATAGACAGAATTAGTAGTAGTTATCTTTTTCCTAGGATGGGGGATTTCAAGACTAGAGGTCACATTTTTAAGGTTAGCGGAGAGAGATTTAAAAAAGACACGAGGGGCAAATGTTTTACACAGAGGCTGGTTCATATGTGGAATAAGCTTCCCGAGAAAGTGGTGGATGTTGGTACAATTATAATGTTTAAAAGATACTTGAATAAGTACATGAACAGGAAAGGGTTGGAGGGATATGGGGGCCAGGAGCAGGCAGGTAGAACAAGTTTAGTTTGGGATTGTGGTCAGCACTCACTAATTGAAGGATTGTAATCAATCTAACATATTCCCATTGAACAAAGACAGAAATTACTGAAAAATATCAGCATCAGTGGTGAGAGAAAAAGAGTTAATATTTTGAATCTTGAATGAATCTTCTTCACAACACGCTGATGTTTTTTGTACTGAAAGACTGCTCCTGCTTAGAGAGCTGTCCCTCAGTGGGTAACATTCTCATGCTGGAGTCATAAAATCATGAGTTCAAGTTACACTCCAGTGGCTTGAGCACCAACTTTAGGGTGGCTTTCACAGTGCAGTATGGAGGAGGTGCTGCATTGTAGATTTTGGCTGAAGTTTTCAAGCCCCTTTCACATTTTCTAGCAAATTCATGAAGACTCCTAGGACAACACCTTTCAAATCCACGATCATTACCATTTAGAAGTTCAATGACTGCAGACACATCGGGAACACCACTGCCTTCAAGTTCCCCTCAAAGTTACCCACCATGCTAACTTGAAAAGTTATCACTGTTCCTTCATTGTCACTGGGTCAAAATCCTGGAACTCCCTCTCTAACATCACTGTGGGTCTGCCTACACCAAAAGGATGGTAGTGGTTCCAGGAGACTCTCACCACCACCTTCTCAAGGGCAACTAGAGATGGGCAATATATTGCTGACCCAGCCAGCGATGCATACATCCCCTGAATAGATTTTAAAAACACGAAAGATCTCACAATGATAGCCCCACCAGTAGCTGATCTTCAATTAACAACTAAAGTAAATTATCTGGTCATTGTTGTTTGTAACTTGCTGTTTGCAAATTGGTTGTTTCCTTTCTTACCTTACACCATTATGTGCACTTCAAAATGATCCATGTTCTATAAAGCCTGTCCTGAGGTTGTGTAGAATGCTGCATAGAGTGAGATCTTGCTTGTTTTTAACTTTTGCAGCCTCTCCTACAGAGAAACACACATGACCCCTTGGGTTATATATAAACATATGGGAACAGGATTTTGTTCTGGGCTTCTGCTTTTCTCCAACTTCCAGAGAGTCTAATAACATGTTGGAACAGAAGTAGACCGTTCAACCCATTGGAGTCTGCTCTGCCATTCATGCTGTTCTCATAATCTTCAACTCCACTTTCCTGCCTTTTCCCCATTTGTTCTCTTACTGATTAGAAATCTGTTTATCCCCGCCCTTAATGTAATTAACGACCCAGCCCTGACAACCCTCTGTGTTAAAAATTTCCCCAGGCCCTGGACTCTCCCACAAAGGGAATAACCTCTCCTTATCTCTTAGCTCAAACCCTCTAAGAATTTTAAACATTTTAAAAAGGTTGCCTCTCGTTCTTCTAAACTCCAAAGAGGCCCAACCTACTCCATCACTCCTCAGAAGACAGTCCCTCCATACCTGTGATCAACTTAGTCGACCATCTCTATCCCCATGATAACGATAAGGTTCCCCTGGTCCTCACTTTCCACCCCACAGCCTCCGCATCCAAAAGACCATAAGCCGACATTCCTATCACCTCCAGCAGGTTGCCAACCCCAGATGCACATTCTCCTCCCATCCTTTGTCAGTCCTCTGCGACACTCCCCCTCCATTCCTTGCACCTCTCCACACAGCCACTGCCCCTTCTCATGCAGAAGGTGCAACACTCCCCCATTTACCTACTCCCTCCTCACTATCTGAAGCCCCAGGCACACTTTCCAAGCAAATCAGAAATTTACCTGCACTTTTTTCAGTCAAGGCTGCTATATTCGCTGCTCTCAATGTGGTCTCCTGTCCACTGGGGAGACGAAACACAGGCTAGGTGACCATTTTGCAGAGCACCTACATTCTGTCCATTAAAAAAAAGACCTGAGATTCCTGTTGTCCGACACTTTAACACCCTGGCCAACATCTCTGTCTCAGGCTTTCTGCAGTGCCCCAATGAAGTTCAATCAGAGGAACACTTCATTTTCCATTTGGGGATTGTGCAGCCTTCAGGACTCAATATCAAGTTCAATACTTTTAGAGCCTGAACACCTCCTTCCATGTCTATTATCCACCCCCATACCCCATGCCATCTTGACATGGATTGCTTTCAGCACAGTCAGCTCATTGTCACCTACTCACAGTCCACAAGCTCATCTATCTAGCTTCGCTTCTTCCCTGGCTTGCTATCAACAACTCCTTTGTCTGCCTAACTTTATTCTTCCCTTTTTCTAAGCTCTGTCTCCACCTATCTGCTTACTCCCCCCAACTCAGGCACCCTCCCCAACTGCCCACCTCCTGCTATCAGCATTGACCTTCCTTTTTCCAGTTCCTATTAGATCTGAAGAAGGGTCACCGGACTTGAAAAGTTAACTCTGTTTAGTTCTTTGCAGATGCTGCCAGACCTGCTGAGTTTCTCCAGCAATTTCTTTTTTTCTTGGATTCTTCCTTGTGGTGTTTTGGAAAACTGTGTTCTTAGCAGAAATGATTTTCTTGCTACCTGCCACCAAGATGCCTGTGTGAGTTCTCTGGGTACCCCAAGGTGGAGTGGAACCTCGCAGAAAGACACACGCAGCTAAAAGTGTCAGCTTTTTCTGGAATTTCCACTAATCTCTCAAGTTCCAAATGGAGACTGAGAGAATCCACGTGGAAGTTCAAGGCCAAATGTTTTATAATCCTTCAATAATAAAAGAATGACTAGGGTAGGAATAGGTCCAGTCAAGGATAGTAGTGGGAAGTTGCGTGTGGAGGCTGAGATTGGGGAGGAGACACTGAATGAATACTTTTCGTCAGTATTCAATCAGGAACAGGACATTGTTGCCTAATGAATTCCTCAGATTTATGACCATTTTGAGAAAATAATTTCTCCTCATCTCTGTTTTAAATCTGCTTCCCCTTATATCCTAAAACTAGGCCCACTCATTCTTGATTTCCCCACATGAGGAATCATCTTCTTTACATCTACTTTGTCAATCCCCTTTAACATTTTTATACCTCAATTAGATCTCCTTTTATTCTTCTGAACTCCAGACAGTGTAGGCCTAAACTTCTCAATCTTTCTTCATAAGACAAATGCCTTGGAATCAATCTAAAGAACCTGCAAACTTCCAACATTCATTTAAATTCATATGTATCCCACAGCTATAACGATAATATTTTTCTCCATAAAAATACAGTTATGCACCTGCACCACCAGCTATGTTGATCTACCCAGATCCGTCAATGAGTTGGCTTTGGAATGTTTCTGCTCAAACTTAATTGCTGAGATAATACTGTTACAACCCAGCTGTACAAAATCTGATATATTTTTCCAGAAAGAAAAGAAAAGTAGCACTTGGAAATAATGGGACTGATCCAAATCTGTTTATACCTCAATATGGAACTCCAGTTTGGATCAGTTAATTCTACTTTTTGCAAGTTTCGTAAAAGAACATTGGATCAAAATGATCTCTCTATTTCTTTCTCTCCTCGGATATTGTCGTGTAGACTTGTTGAGGTTTTACAGCACGTTCACATGAAATATAGTGGCACACTGCACATATAGATCTTTGAAAGTTGCCACCCAGGTAAATAGTGCGGTGAAGAAGGCATATGGCGTACTGGCTTTTATTGGTAGAGGAATTGAGTTCTGGAGTACTGAGGTCATGTTGCAGTTGTATAAGACTCTGGTGCGGCCGCATCTGGAGTATTGTGTGCAGTTTTGGTCGCCATACTATAGGAAGGATGTGGAGGCACTGGAACGGATGCAGAGGAGGTTTACCAGGATGTTGCCTGGTATGGTAGGAAGATCGTATGAGGAAAGGCTGAGGCACTTGGGGTTGTTTTCATTGGAGAAAAGAAGGTTTAGGGGTGACTTGATAGAGGTGTATAAGATGATTAGGGGTTTAGATAGGGTTCACCGTGAGAACCTTTTTGCACGTATGGAGTCAGCTATTACGAGGGGACATAGCTTTAAATTAAGGGGTGGTAGGTATAGGACAGATGTTAGGGGTAGGTTCTTTACTCAGCGAGTCATGAGTTCATGGAATGCCCTGCCAGTAGCAGTGGTGGACTCTCCCTCATTATGGGCATTTAAGCGGGCATTGGATAGGCATATGGAGGATAGTGGGCTAGTGTAGATTAGGTGGGCTTTGATCGGCACAACATCGAGGGCCAAAGGGCCTGTACTG
Organism: Chiloscyllium plagiosum; assembly: GCF_004010195.1. Taxonomy (NCBI): domain Eukaryota; kingdom Metazoa; phylum Chordata; class Chondrichthyes; order Orectolobiformes; family Hemiscylliidae; genus Chiloscyllium; species Chiloscyllium plagiosum. The sequence continues at coordinate 56,572,644 of NC_057728.1, forward strand.
CGCTGTATTCTTCTATGTTCTATGTTCTATGTTCTATAACTTTGAAACACAACTCACTGGGAACTGGAATTTCTTCTCTTTGATATGAAAGATGGTCTTGCAGAATTGGTTACCCACATCCCATTTCCAAGAAAGTACCTACTTTGATAAGCATGAAAGCAATACTGATGACTTAATTGTGAGATAACCATTGAGATTAGCGTGAGTTTGAGAGATTTCCACAAGTGAACGCAGTTTTAAAGGATCAAACGAGTCACATTCTTAATTAGTTATTTCAAAGCTTTAGGAAAATTACAGGAATGAAATGATTTTATATTGAGCTGCATCATTATCTTTATTTGCAGATGTTCTACCAAGGATGTGTAAATGTTATCCAGAAAGTGTCTCACTGGGTTGGCTGTCTCTCTGTGTTATACAAACAGTCAGAGGGTTGACATTAAACAGATGTTCGGGTCAAATAATAGAGATTTGGTGCCACTGGAGAGACGAGCAATAGGTGGTGAATAAATCAGTAAGTGCTGGCAAGAAACCTCACATGTCTGACAGCACAGCTATTCCTATTTATCGCCTTCTGGAGTTGGCATTAGCACAATACAGGTAACCAAGGGGGAGCAAGTCAACTGAAAAGGTTCTCTCCAAAAGGGGCAGGAAATGCAGGAGGTTAGTTGGCTCATTTAAATTCAAATATTTATTAAGAAGTATATAGCACAGATAAGCTGCTGTTTAGGCCTGGGAAAACCTAGCAGTAAGACTTCTGGAGTGCCAACAATGTAGGACATATGGGAGTGAAGGTATGATTCTAACATGATACTCAATGCGTTTATCCTGCTTCAGTTGCAATGATAATGTCCTTACCTCCTATCTGCTCTGGGGATGACTAATACCACATCTAGATGGGCCCATTATAATTGTTTTCAATCTTTTATTAGTATACCGGCAGCACAGACTTATAGATTTGGAAAGAATCTAGAGATAAAAATGGAAAACGCTGGAGATCTGTCAAGTCAAGCAGCATCATCAAAGTCATCATGACCTGAAGTATTAGCTTGGCTTCTCCCACCGATGCTGTCCGAACTGCTGAGTAATTTCAGAAAACTCTGTCCATGTTTTAAGATTTCCAGCACCTGCTTTTTTGCTGTAATGAGTCTTAGAATGCGGGATAGAAAATTAGATGGGCCCAATTATAATGGGCCCATCTAGATGTGATGTTTCGAGGAAATGGAATTGAAGTTGCAATCTGACAGTGGTGGTTGATGATAGCATTGTGTGTGTGTGTGTGATAATAAATATACTGAGGTACAGGAAACTGATGAAAAATCTTGCTGCAATTGCAAATGTAGAGACAGAATGCTGCAGAGAGAAATGGTTACAAGGGGGTCTTGGAAGCATTAGGGTGGAAGTGGACAGGAGGAAAAGTACCATGGCTCCACAAGTTACTAGGAGACCATTAAAGACAGCACTTGGAAGGTAGCAGGAGCAGCAAGACAGAGAAGTCAATTGCTGGAGCCTGACCCAAGGTCCAGATAGCAGTACAATAAGACATCTAACAAACGAGACTATTGATTAGGATATCATAGGCAAGCTGGAATTTTAATCCTTTTAGCTACATTTTGGGGAAAAACACATCTTAAATTCAATCACACCAAATGACCCTACAAGGAAACTCTCAAAAGTTGCCCATTCAACTCTCTCAACATGCTAACTTCAGAAAATGTGCTGCCTCATGACCATGGTAACAATATAGAAATAGGTTTGTGCTCTTAACATTACCTCCTCTCAATCAGCGTCATGATCCATCCTTAGTTCTATACCATTTGTCTTTTTGATTTTTATGTGATGTGCTAACGTGGACCATAAGATCTATTTCTCTCATTGCCCTACCCCTGCCAGCACACATACCATGAGCCGAATGGCCTTCCTCCAGGCTGTAAATTTCTATTAACCTACTAGTTTTTCCACTCTCTCTCTGGTAGCTGTATGGGATTTTAATGAAACAACTAGTAGCAATTCTTTAAATTTAATTTCAAAACTATGGGAGGAAAACAAGCTTCTATTAAGAATGTGTTTTTTACGTATTTAGAAACGTATAAAAACAAAGATCAATTAGTTGTTCATGTATGTCTTAAAATGCCATGGGTGGATTTCCACACTAAGCCCTAACCAAGGCCTTCTCTTCCCCTTTAACTCACTACTAAATCCCACCTCTGGTTATGTCACTAAACTGGGACTCCATAAGCCCAGCCTTATTCTCTGTGAGAACACACAATTTTAACCCACCACAATAGCAGTTGGTGGAATTCAACAAATGAATATAAAGGTAGTAACAATGCCCACATACTAATATCACTTACTGTGTCTTTTAGGGAAGGAAATCTGCCATCTTTACAATAAAACAAAGAACTGCAGATGCTGGCAATCTGAAGTAGAAACAGAAAGTGCTGGAGAAACTCAACATAGCATCTGTGGAGAGAGAGAGAAACAGCGTTAATGTTTCATGTCTAGGGACTCTTTATTAGAATCTCCCTTCCCTTCGTGGTCTGACCCACAAGTGACTTCAGACTCGCAGCAATGTGGTTGACTCTTAACTGCTCTCTGAAATGGACTCAATTAAAAGGCAATTAGAGAGGTAAGCAACAAAAGCTGGTAATGTTCAAGCATGTCTGGTGAAGGAGTATGGGAAAGACAACCCATTGATCTTGTTTTAATCCACAAATTCTTGTACCTGCATGATTGTAATAAGGACATATCCGGACACTTGAGAGAGTTGTATTACAAATCCAAAGCCAAGTGCTTGTACAAAGTTTGATCCAGTCAAATAATAATAAAACAAAGAACCTCAGTTGCTGCAGACCTGAAACAAAAACAGAAGTCGCTGTAGAAGCTCAGCACATCTGGCAGCATCTACTGAGAGAAAGCTGAGTGAATGTTTCAAGTCCAGTTCTGAAGAAGGGTCACTGGATTTGAAACGTTAACTCTGCTTTCTCCCTGTAGATTCCGTGCTGTAACATCTCTATGACTCTATGTTGCCCGACCTGCTGGGCTTCTCCAGCAACTTATGTTTTTGGATTCAATCAGGAATGGGCTACATAAGTCGAAAATGTTTCATTATCTCTTGCACTGAGGGCTTTCACTGTTTGTACAGGATGTATCTGTACTGTGCAGCAATTAATACAAATCATCATTTGGGAGCCATATGGTTTTTGAACTCTGAGAGGTTATCACACGGGTAAGCACATACCAATGGTCTGACTGTGTGCCATGTTCATTACTGGTGCAGATGCGGTAGCAATCCTTCTCATAGTTTGCTAATCTCGTTGTGATTCTTTTGAGTACTGACTACGCCAGAGTGCTTTTATCACAAAACATTCCAAGGCTTTTAAATGGCCGGAGTGAATGATCACCCCCATAGAACTAAAACTCAATAAATAAGAAAATAAAATACTGTGAGTTCAAGAAATGGAAATACTCAGCATGTATCTGCGGAGAGAGAGAGAGAGAGAGAGAGAGAGAGAGTGTTAACAGGCAGAGTGTTACTAGCAGGAACAATGGTGAGTGGTGGGGCAGGCCAGCATTGAAAATCTTGAGGTGAGTGGGGGCCATTTTGCAAAGACCCACTTGGAGGCCATTTTATGAAGCCAACAGATTCATGGAAGTGATCCACGCTAGACAGAATCTCCAACTCCCCTCCCCCCAATCCCTAAAAGAAGCAGGAGTCATGGGCATGTGGAACACTTGAATTTTAATTTTTAAATGTTAATTTTTACACAATTGTAAATACATGGTTTCAAAGATGATTTGCTATTGGATGTCAACCTGAGAGCAAATATTCTAAGGTCTCATTAATTTTGGAAGCACTACATTTTCTGCCAGCTCTTGTACCAGATTTATTTGCAAAGTATTGAATCTGCCCCTCAATTCATTGCCCTGTTGTTACATTTTATTATGACATACTTCTGGTACATATGAGACTTGAAACGGGCTTTCCAGCCCAGAGGTAGGGACACTACCACTGAGCCACAAGGTATTTTCTAATCATCTGGTTCAGAGAGGTTACCACACACCTCTGGAGCAGGTGGCACTTGAACTCAGATCTGCTGGATCAGAGGTAGGGACATTACCACTGCACCACAACAGCCTCTCTCTTAGCCTCTAGATATTTTTAATCATCTAGTTCAGATATAATCTAACACACATCTGGAGCAGGTGGGGCTTGAACCCAGGCCCTCTGGCTCAGAGACAGGCACATACCTTTGTGCCACAAAAATCCCATCTTTCTTATTGTCTCAACCGTAACACCAGATAATTGATGAGTGACGACAGTCAACTAACCCACCTGGGCTCATCTAACCCGAAAGATTCAAAAGTGGCTCCATTACAGCATAAAATAATTTTTGAAATGGTTCCAGGAATGTTGCTTCCTCTACTTTTCCTGGAGCCCATTCCATTTTGTAATCTGTCTGTGAACAAAATATTCTAAACAAAATGACCTCCTTCTACTCAGTGACATAACAAACAGGACACGAGTCTTGCTGTATCCAAGAGCAATGCCAATAAACTGGTGAGGTTGTGCTAACAATTCCAGGAGAACAGAAGAAAAATCCTAGAACTGACAAGAACCTTTTAATTAATTATTAGATTTTTTTTGTTTCTTTGGAAGAATCAAAACTTGATTTTTGAAGTATCACAGGGTGAGGCCATTTGAAAAGAGCTCGTAACATTCGATAATCTAATGTTCAATTCCTGGCATGGTAGGATTGACTTATGAAGAGAGACTTGATTGGTTAGGATTATATTCACTGGAGGTTAGAAGATTGAAGGGGGAATCTCATAGAAACCTCTAAAATTCTAACAGGATAAACACAGGAAGGATGTTTTTGATGACCTGAGTGTCCGGAACCAGGGGGTCACATTTTAAGGATCCGAAGTAAGCCTTTTAGGATTGAGATGAGGAGAAATTTCTTTAACCAGAGAGTTGTGAGCCTGTGGGATTCTCTACAAGAGAAAGTAGTTGAGGCCAAAACATTTAATTTTTGTCAAGGAGTTAGACATAGCTGTTAAGGCTAGAGGGATCAAAGGGTACATGGGAAAAGTGGGAACAGGGTATGAGTCGGATGATCGACCATGATCATGTTAAATATTGGAGAGGCTCAAAGGACCAAATGGCATCTAGTTTCCTATGTTTCTAAACAACAACATCTGTGAGCCCTCGCCTGTGAACAAACCCCCTCTCCCATTCCCATCTATCTCTCACTCATCTTTGGTCTGGTGTTCTCTCAGCATTGCTGGGTCCCTGGTAGGGGCAGTGTTGTTCAGAACAGTTATTCCAATAGATGCTGATAGTTGTCAGCCCCTGATTGGCCAGCAGCTGTTGGTGGGTGGGACCTCTGCTGTTGAGCATCTCAATTACAGGGAAGGCCTGAAAATTATTTTCAAAGTGAACAGTACTTAGAGTAGTTAAAATTAACTTGACAAATAGGTGTTGGAAATTAATCAGTTAGCTGTATTAAAATGTATAAATCCTAATTTAGATTATTAATGCCTCCTTTTTTATTACACTGTGGCAGACTGCTTTTGTTTTGCTTTAATTTTCTTTCTTTTGTATCATTTAGTTTAATTTAGCTTTTGTCATTTGATCCTCAAATAACTTTAAAATGTGTGTACAAATAAATGGCCAAGAGGCCCACATGGTGTATTTGGAAGTATAGTAAGCTCATTGTGAAGAAATTAGATCTTCCAAGATATATTGGCTTCTGTATGGGCTTCACAAATAGTTCAAGTCACCTTTAACTGAAGTGAAATTGACATGAACTTCAGATTATTTTCCTATCATCATGATCTTTTATTGATAGCATCTGAAATATGAGAAGACTTTACTCTTCCTAACCCTCAAGCATCCTAACCAAGAAGTTGTTTGATTGCCTGTCATTTGTTTTGTCAATTATCTGCTAATCCATAAAGTAAATATTAATTCTTTAAACAACTAAAATTCTGATAGAATGTCAATGGATTGCCAGTCATGGTGAGATGGTTGCTTTCCATCTTTCCTGTGTAGATTTACGCTCTTGGGAATGCCAATATAATTACCTGTAGTAAAGTATAATCATGTCCCCCTTTTTGTTTGTTGTTAACATCTCTTCTCTATAATTAAATGTAGATGCTCCTTTTAAACTTGTAGGCTTGTGTCTGAAGTCCTGATGACGGGCTTTTGCCCGAAATGTCAATTTTCCTGCTCCTCGGATGCTGCCTGACCTGCTGTGCTTTTCCAGCACCACTCTAATCCAGACTCTGATCTCCAGCATCTGCGGTCCTCACTTTTGCCTTGTGTCTGAAGGTGGCATTTGTGCCAAAACAAAGTACTACTGCTGATAGGTACATTTTTATTTCACTTTCACATTGTTTTGGAGAAAGAATGTTATGAAATTGACTGATGTGCAGTCTCAAGTAAGGGTTTTTTAAACATAGAACCCTTTGTGTGTGATTGTTTCTGTCCTTTGCACCAGGATTATTTTCTTTGGTTGAGACTGCCCTTCATCACCTTTGTATTCCTAAAAAATCAGATCAACAATAATCTCTTAAATTATTTTTCTACAGAGAGAGAAAGGTAGAGTATTCACTGATTTGGCACAGGTCTATAGCAATGTATTGGGATTAAAGGCAGACAAGTTCTCAGAGTCTGATAACCTACATCCCAAGGTCTTAAAGGAAATGGAAGCAGAGATAATGGATGAATTGGTTAGAATATTCCAAAACTCCCTGAATTCTGAAAGGTTCCAGCGGATTGGAAAAAATGCTAATATATGCCTTTATTCAGAAAGGGAGGGAGGCAGAAACTTGGAAGCTATTAGATTACTTAGTTCAATATCTGTCATTGTGAAATTGTTGCAGTCGCCTACTGAGGACGTAGCAATGGGACATTTGGAAAGTTAAAATGCCATCTGTCAGAATCAGCATGGTTTTATGAAAGGTAAATCATTTTTGAATCATTTGCTCAGTTCCTTGAAGGTGTAACAAGAAAAATGGATAATCAGAGTTCTGTAGATGCAGTACATCAGGATTTCTGCACAAAAGGTTAATGCACAAGGTAAGATCACTCAGGGTTAGGGTAATATATTAGTTTGGATAGAGGAGTAGCTAACCAACAGAAAGCAGAGTTAGGTTAAGTGGGTCTTTTTCTAGTTGGCAAGACATAACTCGGTGGCATCCCTGAACACCAACTATTTACAATCTATATTAACAACTTCGACTTGGTGATAGAATGAACTTAAGCTTTCATCTCCTTGAAAATCAAGAATTTATCTACCTCTGCCTTAAATATTTTTAAATATTTTACATCTATTGTTTTTTGAGGAAGGGAATTCCAAAGACTCTGTCTTAAATGCGTGATCTCTTACTTTTAAACTTGACCCCCTAGTTCTAGATTCTCCCTCAAGAGGAAACATTCTTTCCACATCTACTTGGTCGATACACTCAGGGTCTTATATCTTTTAATTAAAGCTATCTCTAGCTCTTCTAGGCATTGGAGGATACAGCCTAGTTTGTCTAGCCCTTCCTCATATATCTGCTCAATCCAGGTATTAGAATAGGAAAAAGTAAGGTCTGCAGATGCTGGAGATCAGAGCTGGAAATGTGTTGCTGCGCTTTTCCAGCAACACATTTCCAGCCCAGGTATTAGAATAGTAAAGCTTCTCTGAACGTCTTCCAACTCATTAATATACTCTGCAAGTACAGTGATTAGTACTGTACACAGTAACTTAGATGTGGTCTCACTAATACCTTGTGTAACTGAAACATAACCTCTTTGTTCTTGCATTCAATTTCCCTCGACATAAAACAATATTCTATTAGCTTATTGTATCTGCATTCATGCAATAAGGCACACAGATCTTTCTGCACCTCAGCTCTGCAACCTCTCACTATTCAAATAATATGCTTCTTTTCATTCTTTCTGCCAGTTGCAACGTATGACTTTAAAAAAAAAAGCATTCAGGGAATGTGGGCTTCACTGGTTGGGCCAGCATTTTTTGCCTGTCCCTAGTTACCCTTGAGAAGATGGGGGTGAGCTGTTTTCTTTAACTGCAGCAGTCAATTTGTTTTAGATAGATGCTCAATGTTGGTGGGGAGGAAGTGCTAGGACTTGGACCCAGTGCCACTGAAGGAATAGCAATCAACACTTGCAAGTGTTGGTGTTCCCATGTATCTGCTAGCAGTGTCTTTCTAGATAGTAGAGGTTATGGATTTGAAAGATGCTGTTGAAGGAGCCTGAGTGCATCTTGTAAATTGTTCACACTTTGCCAATGCATTGGTGGTGGACAGAATAATTGCTTGGGGATATGGTGCCAATCAAGCAGGCTGCTTAATCTTGTAATATTATAAATCAAAAGATATAGCCTGAAAAAAATCTAATGAACTTTCCAACTGTAAGATTAACTGGTGAAAATAATTGTTTTCTCTGGTTTCAATTATTGCAGTCTCTTGAAAACTTTGATCTTCACCAACTAGCCTTCTAAATTCCTCGGAATATAACCTCACTTATGCGATCCTTTGAAGTATAGTTATCAATATGGCAAATCTGTGTTGTGCTATCTTCAGGGTCAATATATCTTGCAGCAACTTTGAATACAGCAATAGGTTTATAGAGATTTGTGGGCATGAAAATCTGTAACGTTTTATAATATTAGATACAGGGAATGTGTGAGCCACAATGCTGTAAGTCTTCCACAGCAGCATTACTGTTTGAGAAACTGTGTCCTCTTGCTGTTGGAGAGGAAATAAGAAACAACATTTCAGTTTCCAGAGCCATCCATGTTCATGAGTCACACTCATTCATGATGAAGATAGATGAAAGACAGATGGTAGGACGCTGATATTAGGCTGTTCAATTTATAGTCAATTCTCTTTTTGAATAAACCAAATCATGCTAAAATAATATTATAATCTTAAAAACCTCTGGTTTCATTTTTCCTTTGCAAAAGAGTGAGAGAAATGCCTATTTTTCTATGTCATTGTGAAATAAAACCACAGAAATGCACCACTATGATGCATGCAGCTTAATGAACAGAAATGAAATCCATTGCAGAGTCGTGATATCTTTAATGCAGTCAAGGCATGAATCAGCCACTAATTAGCAAAAATGGTCAATTTCTTTGGGCTTTCTCAGAAGTAACATGTTCATGAAATAATGATGGTAAATCGTGACACCTTTGCATGATACCTTAACCGTGGAAATATTGTGGCTGTGTTCATAAAAGTATTGCAGCATAGCATTTATATACCAAAGTAATGTTCATAAATAATATGTAATAAATGAAATGTTAAAGGTAAAGTCATCATGGGGCTGCTCTGTCAGTAGAGAGCGAGATGACTGGTAGTAAGATTGAGAAGGAGGGTTATTTATTCTAACTGCAGCTGGTAGGGGAAATGCTGTTGGGGTCCCTCTGAATTTTATTAAGAATATTACTAAGCTGGAGAGGGTTCAGAAGAGATTTATGAGGATGTTGCTGGGAATGTAGGATTTGAGTTATAACAGAGGATGGATAGGCTGGGTCTTTTTTTTACTGGAGTGTAGGAGGTTGAGGAGTGACCTCATAAAAGTTTATAAAATAATGAGGGGTATGGATAAAGTGAATGGCAGGTGTCTTTTCCCTAGGGTGGGGAATTTCAAGACGAGGGGGCATATTTTTAAGGTGAGAGGAAAAAGATTTAAAAGACACAAGGGACAATTATTTTTACACCGAGAGTGGCTTGTGTATGGAATGAGCTTCCAGAGGAAGTGATAGATGCGAGCCTAGTTACAATATTTAAAAGGTATTTAGATAAGTACAAGAATAAGAAATAGTTGGAGGGATATTGGCCACATGCAGGTGGGACTTAGTTTGGAATTATGGTCAGCATGGACTGTTTGAACCGAAGGGTCTGCTTCTGTGCTGTATGACTCCATGACTCTTTGCACTGCAAACCAGCCGTGCAGCCAACTGAGTTAACCTACCTCCTCTTAGGGGTCCAATGGAGAGAAACAACTGATGTTGGTATAATAGTAAAGCACTATAATGTAAACCACTGCTATAGTTGTTCCCAATAGAATTGCAACTTTTGGAAGCTCTTGGTGAACAAATCAAAATTTCCACACCAATATGTTGCGTGTTTATACATCTGGATTATATATTTGGCGTTTGAATTGTAAATGATGGATGTTAATAACCACAATGCCATCTCAAAGTCATTGGAAAAAAACTGCAGGCAAGTGTCCAAATTGCTACACAAGGGGAGACCCATTAAACTGATAGTGGCAGTGCTAGCATCACTGTGAATGCCAACTTCAGTGTCACTGGCAGTGACAGCTCTTAACTTGGAACTGTCTTTCTTAGTGTTGTTTCTCTATGCTTTCACCGTAACATTCTTCATTTAAAAATGTCCAGCCAATACCTTGTAAACAATATATTCTCTGCACTAATTGGCCACTTGTGGTAAAACAGTCTTGGAGCTGTTTCCCACTGGGATGGAATACATATGTCAACATTTCTGCGCTAATCTGGGAAGGATGAATACTGCATTTCCAGCATTTGCCCAGTACTGTATAACAGATCCTAGAGTGCACCTCGACAATAACATCAAGTTACATTTAAGCTGAAGTTTTATTGTTCCAAAGTGCCCTGAGGCACTCACCAGGTCTTTATCTAGTGAAGATTAACATCGAGCCAAATGAGACTTCAATCAGACGAGGAAAATGTTTAGTCAAGGAGCTGAGTTTTTTGGGCTACCACAAAGAAAGACAGAGAGAAGAAAAGACAAAGAGATTTAGGGAGGGTTTTCCAGAGTTAAAGTTTAAACGGCTGAAGAGCTGGTGGTCAATTGGAGCAGAGGGGACTGTAGGCTTCAGGAACAGAAGAACATGCAGAGATATCTGCTCACCAAAACAGAAAATCAAAGGGAGAAATTTAATTTTATCTCTCCTGGCAATTCTGTGGCTGCCTTGATCCTATCTGTCATCACAGAAGAATATGGAAGTTTGTTATTATTCTGTTGTTAATCACATTGTTGGAAATGACAACGATCAACCGCGAGCTGGAAATTAGTCTACATCCAGTATTAATGGTGGTCATGTTACACAGCCAATTAAGTCCCTTGTGGTTACATCAATGAATTGTTTTTAAAAATTGCCTTCATAAATTGCTGTAATTTTGTGGTTCAATTGCAAAGCTGAAATTGCTCAACATGTACTACTTCTGGACAATGGTCCTTTAAGTTACTTTCCTATTTCAGACTCTTTTACAATGTCACTAGTACAAATTGAAAATGGAAAAGAGATCTTTAAAATGAAAACAGATATCCTGAACTGTAAAAATGCACATTGAGATGCTCAATATTTTTGTCCTGCAGTCGTGTTTGTACAACCAAAATTCTGCTTGTCCTATTACCCATCAGCCTTTGCTTCCTGACCCACATCGGCTCCCATGTTGCTACACTTCAAAATTCTCACAGCAGTCATAGAGTGATAGAGTTGTACAGCACAGAAACAGATCCTTCGGTCCATCTGGTCCATGCTGACCAGATGTCCTAAATTAATGTAGTACTATTTTCTAGCATTGGGCCCATGTCCCTCTAAACCCTTCCTATTCATATACCCATCCAGATTCCTTTTAAATGTTGTTATTATATCAGCCTTTACCACTTCCTCTGGCAGCTCATTCCATATACGCACCGCGTATGAAAAGCTGCCCCTTAGGTCCCTTTTATATCTTTCCCCTGTCACCCTAAACTTATGCCCTCTGGTTTGGACTCCCCTACCCTGGGAAAAAGACCTTGGCTATTCACCCTAACCATGCTCCTCATGATTTTGTAAACCTCTGTAAGATCACCCCTCAGCCCCCGATGCTCTAGGGAAAATAGCCTCAGCTGGTTCAGCCCCTCTTAGTAGCTCAAACCCTCCCTGGCAACATGCCTCTAAATCTTTTCTGAACTCTTTCAAGTTTCACAACATCTTTCCTATAGCAGGCAGACCAGAACTGAACATTGTATTCCAAAAGTGGCCTAACCAATGATCTTTAAATCCCTCCTTGGCCTCTCCCCTCCCCACTGCTGTAGCCTCCCCCTGCCCTACAAGCATTCAAGATCTCTGTGCTCCTCCAATTCAGGACTCTTTTGCACCCCCAATTTTCATTGTTCTGCTAATGGCTTCAAGTGCATTCACTTCTTAAGCACTAGAATTTTTTCTTCAAGCCTCTCCTCCCTATGCCTGTTCACTGCTAGAAGATGGGCTTTATAACGTATCTGTGTAACTAAGGTTTGGGCCACCTGTTCTTCTATCTCATAATGTGGCTTGGTGATAAAATTTGGTTCATAGTGCTCTTGTGAAATATTGCACAAGAGATCCCCAATTTACGAACAGCTGAGTTGTGAGCACTGATATTTAGGAACATGATTCCATACAGAGGTGTAATTTTAAAGATTTGACGTACAAAGATTTCCTATACTTACAAACCATAATTTTACATTGCCTGGCACTGCATTCCAACTTGGGTAGAAGTTGACTTGTGAATGGACTCAAGAATAGAACCCTTATGCAAGCCGGGGAGTGCTTACAGAATATCATATTACATTAAAGACACAAGTTGTTGTTATTTTAAATCAGATGTTAATTCATTTGTTTTGAATGATTTAGAACTTACACAAAAATAACGGACATGGTGTAGAGAATAAATTATTGGTTGTAATGTGAAGACAAACTATTTCAATTTCTACTTTTATCACTTCAGGCTACTGTTGAGAAATTATTCTTTGTATATTCACTGATAAGCACTTAACATGCTCCTTTGACATTAGGCTGGTCTTTCTGCAATTCATCCATTTAATATGGATTTCCAACTCCATTACAATCCACGACTGTAGTCACTGGGGTTGAGAAGAATGAAGGGGGATCTGATAGAAACTTACAAAATCTATCAGGACTAGACAGAGTAAACACAGGGAAGATACGTCCCATGTCAGGGGAATTCAGAACCAGGATTCACAATCTAATGATAATGTAGTGAAGCTGCTTCTTGAACAAGGTTATGCTGTCCTTGGCTTTTTTTTTCAGAGAAGTTGTAAACAACACAGACTCTGAAACGTCTGGGGTTTGAAGGGTTTTAGGGCCAATTTGACAATAGCTAACAGATACTGCCTCAGGCAGAACGATTTCAAGTTTAAAAAAAACCCTTGTACAATGAAGGGGGAGTGGTCAGTTCTCCCTGCTCGGCTTTTCTCTGGTTTGGTTTGGTTTTTAGCAGTGGTGTGGAAAAAGCTGTTGGACCCAAAGAAGCATGTCCAGACTGGTATCTTCTCTCTGACTTCTACTCTGTAAGGACCTGAGTTTGATTTTACCCTTTTGTGCCAAGGGGTGTTTATGAGAATTGTTGCAATTATTTGGAACAGCATCATTAAGTTGGGATAATCTGTTGGGTTTTCGGAGAGGCTAAGCTATTCTGTATTCTGTTTTCTCTTGTTTGTGTTTTATTCAGTAATCTTGTAGATAAGTTCTATTTTGTTTAAAATGAAGTGGTTTGGCCAGTGGCATTTTTCCAGGAATACCCACTCTACACCTGCTTAAAACAATGCACAGAGTTAGGGTCTGGGCTACCTTCTTGAAATGTTTTGAGGGGGTCTGGCCTGGTCCATAACAATAAGGTATAGACCATTTAGGACTGAGGTGAGCATTAATTTCTTCAGCCAAAGAGTGGTGAAATTCTCTGTCACAGAAAGTAATGAGGCCAAAATGTTGAATATTTTCAATACAGAGTTGGATATAGGCCTGAGGGCTAAAGGGATCAAAGGGTATAGGGAGAATTTTGAGAACAGGGGACTGAGTTGAATGATCAGCCACGATCATATTGAATGGCAGAGCAGGCTCAAAGGGCCGAATGACCTACTCCTGCTCCCATTTTTGATGTTTCTATATTTCTGTAAATGGAGAATAATCGATGTAGGAAGTGTGATAGTAGATATGTTGGGATGAAGATATGTTAGAAATGAAGCTGTGGGAAGTTGGGAAAACCTGAACTTATATGAGGACTCTGGGTCGACACTCAATGGAGTTTAAAAGGATGGGGGGATCTAATAGAAACTTACAGAATGCTGAATGGCCTGGAGACAGTGGATGTTGGGAAGATGCTTCCATTCTTAGGAGAGACAAGCACCCAAGGGCACAGCCTTACAGTAAAGGGAAGACCCTTTAGTACGAAGATAAGGAGAAACGTCTTCAGCCAGAAAGTGGTAAATCTGTGGAATTCATTGCCACAGAAGGTTGTGGAGGCTAGGTCATTGAATATATTTAAGACAGAGATAGATAAGTTCTTGATTGTCATGGGGATCAAGGGTTACAGAAAGAAAACAGGAGAATGGGCTTGAGAAACTTGTCAGCCATGATTGAATGGAGGAGCAGACTTGATGGGCTAAATGGCCAAATTTCTGCTCCTATGCCTTATAGTCTTAGGGCCTTGTTTGGCAAAAGTAAAGAAACTGGGAGAACGGGACAAAGTCCTTTCAGGAAATGCAAGTGTGAAGAAGTGTAGTCAAGTTAGTTAAGGTTGTCAAGGAGTTTGCAGTGGACACTGGTCAATAACCTCCTCTGAAATGGAGACGTGAAAACAGGAGTTCATAAAAATAAGATTGTCATGAATAAATCCAATGAGGAATTCAGGGGAATGGTGAGAATGTGGAGCTTTCTAATGCATAGTCTGGCTGGGGGTGGCAAGCATGGAGTCATCCACAGAGAAGCTAGACAACCATGTAACAGACACAGGAATATATGGAATGGTTAATAGGGTTTGATGGAGTGCAATGGATGAGACTAATGTGGGGTGGAAACATCAGCATGGGCCAATTGGGCTGACTGACCAGTTTCTGGGCTGGAAGGTGAACGTTGAAGATAACAATATCACAAGAAGAAAGGGAAGAGTTAGAGATGGAACACAGGAATCTGTGCCTGGATCTTTACTGCTACTGGTAGCTCAGAATGCCAAGACAAAAATATGACTTATAATGTGTGATTCATGTGATTGTCAACGAGCGTCTGTTTATTTTCCTGAAATCTGATCTCAAACTTTGTGACAGTACTAACAGACATGATGAAGTATGAACCTCAATGGTGGGGCCATCTTATAGTTTTTCACAGGTTATCTCAAGAACTTAAAGTAAATTTTGGTCTGTTTCATAATGGGGTACGTACTTAATGACGAATATTCCATCATCATCTGCTCATATTACTGGTTGAATAACTATTGCATTAAACAATAAGTTTCAGATTTGAAACATGTGAATGATATTGATATTGGGAATGTCGAGTGAATTTTGTTACACCCTTGTGAACCTTTTTTACCACTCCTGCTCTCATCTGTTCTCCATTATAAAATGATCTGCTCTAAGTGTATATATATTTTATAACGGCAACAATAACATCACATATGGTATAAATTAGGGCAGCGTATTGAGAAACAGCACAGGATACCTCCACAGAGCCAATGGACGACCAAAAGATGAGCCAAGAAATCACGTTTTGAACATTGTCTGCCAGATTGGTTACTTGCAGTTACCATATATGGTTTGTCCTAGTTTTAAACAAATACTTATCCTTATTAACACATGACGAAAAATGGAAAAATATGCTGTTCGCATCATGTTTAAAGAACTGCAGTTCAGAAAAGAACTCATAGATCGCATGCGCCTCTCCACCACCTAAATGGCTCAAGCCAGATGTGTGATGGATTACTCTCCACTTGCCAGAATTTTGCAGCTCCAACACCCTTCAAAATATTTGGCACCTTGCAGGAGCAAACAGCCTGTATGATTGGCAGCTCACTCTTTTACCTTAAAATCCATTCTCTCCTTCAGTGCCTCACTATGGCTGGGGTGTGTATGATCTACAGGATGCACCAAGTCATTTTTGAAAAGTAGCTCCCAAAACGTGACTTCCTCTACTTGGAAGGACAAGAGCGCTTAGAAGTCCCCTTCCAGCTCATAAACCATTTGACTTGGATGAATATCGTTGTCCATTTGCAGTTGCTGATTCAGTCACTCAGTAAAATGTTTTGTTCATTTTAGAAAGAAATGTTTTAATTAAAGCACTGGATTTTAAGAATTCTTCTGGCAGAACCACTATAAGAACCTAAATGGATGTATTATTTTAAGTGTGTTTGCTTTCTACAATGTTTGGCCTACAGTTTATATCAAAATGAAAACAAACCAAAGGTGACACAACCTCAAAACAGTGGGCAGCTCAAACACATATCCTCAGCATAGGCCTTACAAATAAAATCAAGACGTTAGACTGTTAGTGCAGCCAGATGTTGACTTTCATTGTTTAAGCAGCAGGTACATCCATCCAGCATTCAACCCTTCAAAATAGCAGCGTGAATGACACATTTTTAATGCTGCTAAAACACAACAACAAGTGTGAAATAACTGCCCAGTATTTGTTTAAAACTAGGCAGCCACCTCGTAATTAGTCGCCTGAACGGAGGAGATTCTAATCTTCTAGTTATATACTGTTTTCTTTTTTAAAGTACTGATCCAAGGAGATTCTAATCTCCTCTTTATTTTCTCTTTTCTTCTCTCTTTACCCCTACACTACTGCCCAACTACAGTAGAGCTTATATTTTCTCCTTTTACAACCCCAGGGTGTTGGTGGACACCGCGTGCTCCCTCCCCAAGGACACCCGGGCTCTAACGTAACCGCGGAAGAGGGGCAGGCAGTCGGCCCTAACGACCCCCTCCACGGCCCGCTGCCTGGACCTGTTGATGGCTCTCCTCTTTATATATTTTTTTTTCTTTTGTTTTCTTGAACAGCTACCAAACCTTTGTTTTAGTTTAACCCCCACACTACCACCTAACCGTGGTAGTGCTTATTTTTTCCCCAGCACCCATGGTGTGTGTGTGCAGGTGTGAGACATAGTGAAAAACACAACGTGCACGAATCTTTATTCAATTTCCACCACCAGGAGGATAGGAAAACACCCGGGTGGCCAGTGACAAGCACTGCCCTTCACATCAAAGGGTAGTGCTGTGTGATCAAAAACAGTGAAGGGGAGGGTAGGCACTAAATCAAAATGGAGTTGGAGGGAGAAATGATGCACTCCACTCCCTGCGGCGCCCACCTCTCCCTGAACAACTCCAGGGTGTTGGTGGACACCGCGTGCTCCTCCTCCAAGGACACCTGGGCTCTAAAGTAACCGCGGAAGAGGGGCAGGCAGCACACCTGTTTTTTTTTACCCCCACACTACCACCTAAGTGCAGTAGTGTTTATTTTTTTCCCTAGCACCCATGGTGTGTGACACAGTGAAAGACACAAAGTGCACGAATTTTTTATTCAAATTCCACCACCAGGAAGATAGGAAAACATCTCCTCTTTATATTTTTCTTTTTTTTTCACCCCACATCCCCGAGAGAAAGGGGGAGGACTCCCGCATAGAGAGCCCTCCACTGGGGATTCCCACCGCCCAGTGGCAAATGGGCACGCCAAGGCGTGAGCGGACGGTGGATGAGGGAGAAGAGGTGGACGGTGTGCAGCAGCAGTCTATTTTTTTTTGTTTATATTTTTTTTTCTTTTTCTTTAATTT
>NC_057728.1:56590731-56621261 GCF_004010195.1 Chiloscyllium plagiosum
ATCTTCTGTGGAGAAATTGAGCCAGCGTGGGGGACAGCGAGAGTGCACGGGGAAGGGGGACAGAATGAGGCCAATGTAGAGGAGAATGAGCCCAGTGCAGCAGCAATGGAGGTACCCTGGCAGTGAGAGCAGGCAGCCCAATGTCTCTCAGCATCTGGGGTGGCATCAAACATGGGGAGACTGATCACTGCATGGGGAGATCGATTACAACACGGCGAGAATGATCACAACACGGGGAGGTTGATTACAACACAGGGAGATCGATCACAACACGGGGAGGTCGATTACAACACAGGGAGATCGATCACAACACGGCAAGAATGATCACAACACGGGAAGATCGATCACAACATGGGGAGACTGATCACAACACAGGGAGACTGATCACAACGCGGGGAGTTCGATCACAACATGGGGAGGCTGATCACAACATGGGGAGACTGATCACAACATGGGGAGACTGATCACAACACGGGGAGATCGATCACAACACGGGAAGATCGATCACAACACAGGGAGACTGATCACAACATGGGGAGACTGATCACAACGCGGGGAGTTCGATCACAACACGGGGAGGCCGATCACAACACGGGGAGACTGATCACAACACGGGGAGATCGATCACAACACGGGGAGAATGATCACAACACGGGGAGACTGATCACAACATGGGGAGGTCAATCACAACACGGGGAGACTGATCACAACACGGGGAGATTGATCACAACACGGGGAGATCAATCGCAACACGGGGAGACTGATCACAACACGGGGAGATTGATCACAACATGAGGAGACTGATCACAACACGGGGAGATCGATCGCAACATGGGGAGGCTGATCACAACACGGGGAGACTGATCACAACACGGGGAGATCGATCACAACACAGGGAGATCAATCAAAACACGGGGAGGTCGATCGCAACACGGGGAGATCGATCACAACACGGGAGGCTGATCACAACATGGGGAAATTGATCACAACACGGGGAGACTGATCATAACACGAGGAGATCGATCATAACACGGGGAGACCGATCACAACATGGGGAGACTGATCATAACACGCGGAGACCGATCACAACACGGGGAGATCGATCACAACATGGAGAGAGCGATCATAACACGGGGAGACCATTCACAACACGGGGAGATTATATCACAACACAGGGAGACTGATCACAACACGGGGAGACTGATCACAACACAGTGAGATTGATCACAACACGGGGAAACTGATCACAACAAGGGGAGATTGATCACAACACAGGAAGATTGATCACAACACGGGAGATGGATCATAACACGGGGAGAGCAATCATAACATGGGGAGATTGATCACAACACGGGGAGATCAATCACAACACGGGGAGGCTGATCACAACATGGGGAGATTGATCACAACACGGGGAGATCGATCGCAATATGGGGAGACTGATCACAACATGGGGAGGCAGATCACAATACGAGGAGATTGATCACAACACGGGGAGACTGATCACAACACGGAGAGGCTGATCACAACACGGGGAGATAGATCGCAACATGGGGAGACTGATCACAACACGGGGTGATTGATCACAACACGAGGAGACTGATCACAACACGGGGAGAGTGATCATAACACGGGGAGACCGATCACAACATGGGGAGACTGATCACTACACGGGGAGATCGATCATAACACGGGGAGAGCGATCATAACACAGGGAGACCGATCACAACACGGGGAGACTGATCACAATACGGGGAGATCGATCATAACATGGGGAGACTGATCATAACACGAGGAGAATGATCATAACATGGGGAGATCGATCACAGCACGGGAAGACTGAACACAAACAGGGGGAGATCGATCACAACATGGGGAGATCGATCATAACACGGGGAGATCGATCACAACATGGGGAGACTGATCATAACACGGGGAGAATGATCACATCATGGTGAGAATGAGCATAACACGAAGAGACTGATCACAACACGGGGATATCGATCACAACACGGAGAGATTGATCATAACACGGGGAGATCGATCACAACACAGGGCGATCTATCACAACGCGCGTAGACTGATCACAACACGGGGAGAGCGATCATAACGTGGGGAGATTGATCACAACACGGGGAGATCAATCACAACATTGGGAGACTGATCACAACATGGGGAGACTGATCACAACACGGGGAGATTGATCACAACACGGGGAGAGCGATCATAACATGGGGAGACCGATCACAACACGGGGAGATTGATCACAACACAGGGAGACTGATCACAACACGGGGAGATTGATCATAACACGGGGAGATCAATCATAACACGGGGAAACTGATCACAACACGGGGAATCAATCACAACACGGGGAGACTGATCACAACACTGGTAGATCGATCACAACACGGGGAGACTGATCACCTCACAATATGGGGAGATTGATCACAACACGGGGAGGTCAATCACAACACGGGGAGACTGATCACAACACGGAGAGATCAATCATAACACGGGGAGGCTGATCACAACACGGGGCGATCGATCACAACACGGGGAGACTGATCACAACACGGGGAGATTGATCAAAACACGGGGAGACTGATCACAACACGGGGAGACTGATCACAACACGGGGAGACTGATCATAACATGGGGAGATCGATCATAACACAGGGAGATCAATCACAACACGGGGAGAATGATCACAACACAGGAAGATCGATCACAACACGGGGAGACTGATCACAACATGGGGAGACTGATCACAACACGGGGAGATCGATCACAACACGGGGAGATCAATCACAACACGGGGAGATCAATCAAAACACGGGGAGGTCGATCAAAACACGGGGAGGTCGATCACAACACGGGGAGACTGATCACAACACAGGGAGACTGATCACAACACGGGGAGATCGATCACAACACATGGAGGCTGATCACAACACAGGGAGACTGATCACAACACGGGGAGATCAATCGCAACATGGGAAGATGATCACAACACGGGGAGGCTGATCACAACACGGGGAGACTGATCACTACACGGGGAGACTGATCACAACACGGGGAGATTAATCGCAACATTGGGAGATGATCACAACACGGGGAGATCAATCACAACACGGGGAGGTCGATCACAACACGGGGAGATCAATCGCAACACGGGGAGGCTGATCACAACACGGGGAGGCTGATCACTACACAGGGAGACTGATCACAACACGGGGAGAGCGATCACAACACGGAGAGACTGATCATAACACGGGGAGATCGATCACAACATGGGGAGACTGATCACAACATAGGGAGACTGATCATAACATGGAGAGATTGATCACAACACGGGGAGACTGATCACAACACGGGGAGATCAATCACAACACGGGGAGACTGATCACAACACGGGGAGATCGATCAAAACACAGGGAGACTGATCACAACACAGGGAGATCAATCAAAACACGGGGAGACTGATCACAACACGGGGAGATCGATCACAACATGGGGAGACTGATCACAACACAGGGAGATTGATCATAACACGGGGAGATTGATCACAACACGGGGAGACTGATCACAACACGGGGAGATTGATCACAACACGGGGAGACTGATCACAACACGGGGAGATCGATCAAAACACGGGGAGACTGATCACAACACGGAGAGCTCAATCACAACGCGGGGTAGCTGATCACAATATGGGGCGATCGATCACAACACGGGGAGACTGATCACAACACGGGGAGACTGATCACAACACGGGGAGACTGATCAAAACACGTGGAGATCGATCGAAACACGGGGAGGCTGATCACAACACGGGGAGATCGATCAAAACACGGGGAGACTGATCACAACACGGAGAGCTCAATCACAACGCGGGGTAGCTGATCACAATATGGGGCGATCGATCACAACACGGGGAGACTGATCACAACACGGGGAGACTGATCATAACATGGGGAGATCGATCATAACACAGGGAGATCGATCACAACATGGGGAGAATGATCACAACAAGGGAAGATCGATCACAACACGGGGAGACTGATCACAACACGGGGAGACTGATCACAACACGGGGAGATCGATCACAACATGGGGAGGCTGATCACAACACGGGGAGACTGATCAAAACACGTGGAGATCGATCGAAACACGGGGAGGCTGATCACAACACGGGGTGATCAATTGCAACACGGGGAGACTGATCACAACACGGAGAGACTGATCAAAACACGGCGAGGTCGATCACAACACGGGGAGACTGATCATCTCACAATACGGGGAGAGTGATCACAACATGGAGAGCTCAATCATAACACGGGAAGGCTGATCACAACATGGGGAGACTGATCACAATACGGGGAGATCAATCACAACACGGGGAGACTGATCACAACACGGGGAGATCGATCAAAACACAGGAAGATCGATCACAACATGAGGAGAATGATCACAACACAGGAAGATCGATCATAACACGGGGAGGTCGATCACAACACGGGAAGACTGATCACAACACGGAGAGCTCAATCATAACACGGGGAGGCTGATCACAACACGGGGAGACTGATCACAATATGGGGAGATCAATCACAACACGGGGGAGACTGATCACAACACGGGGAGATCGATCAAAACACAGGGAGATCGATCACAACACCGGGAGAATGATCACAACACAGGAAGATCGATCATAACACGGGGAGATCGATCATAACACGGGGAGATTGATCACAACACAGGGAGATCGATCATAACATGGGGAGACTGATCACAACACGGGGAGATCGATCATAACACGGTGAGGCTGTTTACAACATGGGAGATCGATTATAACACGGGCAGACTGATCACAACACAGGGAGATTGATCATAACACGGGGAGATTGATCACAACACGGGGAGACTGATCACAACACGGGGAGATTGATCACAACACGGGGAGACTGATCACAACACGGGGAGATCAATCACAACACGGGGAGATCAATCACAACACGGGGAGGTCGATCACAACATGGGGAGACTGATCACAATACGGGGAGATCGATCACAACACAGAGAGGCTGATCACAACACAGGGAGACTGATCAAAACATGGGGAGATCAATCGCAACACGGGGAGGCTGATCACAACACGGGGAGACCGATCACAACACGGGGAGACTGATCATAACACAGGAAGATCAATCACAACACCGGGAGACTGATCACAACACGGCGAGGTCGATCACAACAAGGGGAGATCGATCGCAACACGGGGAGACTGATCACAACACGAGAGCTCAATCACAACGCGGGTTGGCTGATCACAATATGGGGCGATCGATCACAATACGGGGAGACTGATCACGACACGGGGAGACTGATCATAACACGGGGAGACGTTCACAACACAGGGAGACTGATCACAATACGGGGAGATCGATCATAACACGGGGAGATCGATCATAACATGGGGAGGCTGATCACAACATGGGGAGGCTGATCACAACATGGGGAGATCGATCACAACACGGGGAGATCGATCATAACACGGGGAGACTGATCACAACACGGGGAGATCAATCATAACACGGGGAGATCGATCACAACATGGGGAGACTGATCATAACACGGGGAGATCGATCACAACACGGGGAGATCGAACACAACATGGAGAGACTGATCACAACATGGGGAGACTGATCATAACATGCGGAGATTGATCACAACATGGGGAGACTGATCACAACAGGGAGAGATTGATCACAATACAGGGAGACTGATCACAACACGGGGAGATCGATCACAACACGTGGTGATTGATCACAACACGGGGAGATCGATCATAACACGGGGAGATCGATCACAACATGGGGAGACTGATCACAAAACGTGGAGATTGATCACAACACGGGGAAATCGATCACAACCCGGGGAGATTGATCATAACACGGAGAGATCAATCATAACACGGGGACACTAATCACAACACAAGGAGATCGATCATAACACGTGGAGACCGATCATAACATGGGGAGACTGATCACAACATGGGGAGATTGATCACAACACAGGGAGACTGATCACAACACGGGGAGATTGATCATAACACGGAGAGATCAATCATAACACGGGGAGACTGATCACAACACGGGGTGATCAATCACAACACGGGGAGACTGATCACAACACGGGTAGATCGATCACAACACGGGGAGACTGATCACCTCACAATATGGGGAGATTGATCACAACACGGGGAGGTCGATCACAACACGGGGAGACTGATCACAACACGGAGATTTCAATCATAACACGGGGAGGCTGATCATAACACGGGGAGATCGATCAAAACACGGGGAGACTGATCACAACACGGGGAGACGGATCATAACTTGGGGAGATCGATCATAACACAGGGAGATCGATCACAACACGGGGAGAATGATCACAACACGGGAAGATCGATCACAACACGGGGAGACTGATCACAACACGAGGAGACTGATCACAACACGGGGAGATCGATCACAACACGGGGAGATCAATCACAACACGGGGAGATCAATCAAAACACGGGGAGGTCGATCACAACACGGGGAGACTGATCACAACACGGGGAGACTGATCACAACATGGGGAGATCGATCGCGACACGGGGAGGCTGATCACAACACGGGGAGGCTGATCACAACATGGGGAGATCGATCGCGACATGGGGAGGCTGATCACAACACGGGGAGACTGATCATAACATGGGGAGATCGATCGCAACACGGGGAGGCTGATCACAACACGGGGAGATCGATCACAACACGGGGACACTGATCACAACACGGGGAGATCGATCACAACACGGGGAGATCAATCACAACACGGGGAGATCAATCAAAACACGGAGAGACTGATCACCTCACAACACGGGGAGACTGATCACAACACGGGGAGATCGATCACAACACAGGGAGGTTGATCACAACACGGGGAGACTGATCAAAACACGGGGAGATCGATCGCAACACGGGGAGGCTGATCACAACACGGGGTGGCTGATCACAACACGGGGAGATCAATCGCAACACGGGGAGACTGATCACAACACGGGGAGGCTGATCACAACACGGAGAGACCGATCACAACACGGGGAGACTGATCATAACACAGGAAGATCAATCACAACATGGGGAGACTGATCACAACACGGCGAGGTCGATCACAACACGGGGAGATCGATCACAACACGGGGAGATCGACCGCATCACGGGGAGACTGATCACAACACGGGGAGCCTCATCACAACACTGGGAGGTCAATCACAACATGGGGAGACTAATCACAACACAGGGAGACTGATCACAACTCGGGGAGATCGATCATAACACGGGGAGACTGATCACAACACGGGGAGATTGATCATAACACGAGGAGATCGATCACAACATGGGGAGACTGATCATAACACAGGGAGATCGATCACAACACTGGGAGACTGATCACGACACGGGGAGATCGATCATAACACGGGGAGATCACCACACGGTGAGATCGATTGCAACATGGGAAGGCTGATCACAACACGGGGGAGATCGATCATAACACAGGGAGACTGATCACAACATGGGGAGACTGATCATAACATGGGGTGATCGATCACAACACGGGGAGACTGATCATAACACGGGGGAGAGCGATCACAACACGGAGAGACTGATCATAACACGGGGAGATCGAACACAACATGGGGAGACTGATCACAATATGGGGAGACTGATCATAACATGGGGTGATCGATCACAACATGGGGAGGCTGATCACAACATGGGAGATCGATTATAACACGGGGAGACTGATCACAACACAGGGAGATTGATCATAACACGGGAGATTGATCACAACACAGGGAGGCTGATCACAACACGGGGAGACTGATCAAAACGTGGGGAGATCAATCGCAACACGGGGAGGCTGATCACAACACGGGGAGGCTGATCACTACACGGGGAGACTGATCACAACACGGGGAGATCAATCGCAACATGGGGAGATGATCACAACACGGGGAGACTGATCACAACACAGGGAGACTGATCACAACACGGGGAGATCAATCGCAACATGGGGAGATGATCACAACACGGGGAGACTGATCATAACACAGGAAGATCAACCACAACACAGGGAGACTGATCACAACACGGCGAGGTCGATCACAACAAGGGGAGATCGATCGCAACACGGGGAGACTGATCAAAACACGGGGAGACTGATCACAACACGGGGAGACGTTCACAACACAGGGAGACTGATCACAACACGGGGAGATCGATCATAACACGGGGAGATCGATCACAACATGGGGAGACTGATCATAACGTGGGGAGATCGATCACAACACGGGGAGATCGATCACAACATGGGGAGACTGATCACAACACGGGGAGATCGATCACAACACGGTGAGATCGATCACAACATGGGGAGACTGATCACAACACGGGGAGATCGATCACAACAGGGAGAGATTGATCACAACAGGGGAGATTGATCACAATACAGGGAGACTGATCACAACACGGGGAGATCGATCACAACACGTGGTGATTGATCGCAACACGGGGAAATCGATCATAACACGGGGAGACTGATCACAAAACGTGGAGATCGATCACAACACGGGGAGATCGATCACAACATGGGGAGACTGATCACAACACAAGGAGATCGATCATAACACGTGGAGACCGATCACAACATGGGGAGACTGATCACAACATGGGGAGATTGATCATAACACGGGGAGATCAATCATAACACGGGGAGACTGATCACAACACAGGGAGATCAATCACAACACGGGGAGACTGATCACAACACGGGTAGATCGATCACAACACGGAGAGACTGATCACCTCACAACACGGGGAGACTGATCACAACACGGGGAGATCGATCACAACACAGGGAGGCTGATCACAACACGGCGAGACTGATCAAAACACGGGGAGATCGATCGCAACACGGGGAGGCTGATCACAACACGGGGTGGCTGATCACAACACGGGGAGACTGATCACAACACGGGGAGATCAATCGCCACACGGGGAGACTGATCACAACACGGGGAGGCTGATCACAACACGGAGAGACCGATCACAACACGGGGAGACTGATCATAACACAGGAAGATCAATCACAACACGGGGAGACTGATCACAACACGGCGAGGTCGATCACAACACGGGGAGATCGATCACAACACGGGGAGATCGACCGCAACACGGGGAGACTGATCACAACACGGGGAGCCTCATCACAACACTGGGAGGTCAATCACAACTTGGGGAGACTAATCACAACACAGGGAGACTGATCACAACACGGGGAGATCGATCATAACACGGGGAGACTGATCATAACACGGGGGAGAGCGATCACAACACGGAGAGACTGATCATAACACGGGGAGATTGATCACAACATGGGGAGACTGATCACAACATGGGGAGACTGATCATAACATGGGGTGATCGATCACAACACGGGGAGACTGATCACAACACGGGGAGATCGATCATAACACGGGGAGGCTGATCACAACATGGGAGATCCATTATAACACGGGGAGACTGATCACAACACAGGGAGATTGATCATAACACGGGGAGATTGATCACAACACGGGGAGACTGATCACAACACGGGGAGATCAATCACAACACTGGGAGATCGATCACAACATGGGGAGGTCGATCGTAACATGGGGAAATCGAGCCATCGTTGGCTATGCAAGCCACTAAGTAAGCACTTAGGAATGATTGTAATGTTGAACATTTAACTATATTGCCTTATTTTTCTACATTGTACCTCAGAATCTGTACCTAGGTAATTCTATACCTAAGGTGGCACCAGGAATGGCAACTTTGTACACTTTTAACTGTACTCCTGTATACCTGGACTTGAGTACATGTGACAATAAAATCTAATTCTAATTCTAAATATAGTTTAATGGCTGGTAGGTGCGCTGAGAAATACTGATGTCATAAAAAGGGCTGTACTAATACAGGTCTCCAATTTACAAATATCCAACTTACAAATGCTCACACTTATGAATAAGATCTCCTGTCAATATTAATTTTAAAGATCTGACATGCAAACATTTTTTCATTTATGAACAGTTATTTTAATATTGTATTGTGTTCTTACCTGTACAAATGTCAAAAGAATGTATTCAAGAACACAACACATTCGTAACCTGGGAAACGGCCTGTAGAAGGTTTGTCTTTGGTGGCGAGTTGAGTGATTGTTGCTGTTAACTGAGCACTACTGCACTGGCAAGAACACTGAGGGCAGCTGGATTAAAAATTACAGCTAGTTCAACCGCAGCTATGAGCCGCATACAGAGTTTGGCAGCTGTTTCTTTTCACTAGGTGAATGCACAAATGCTATGCAAAATTGAAAGGGATTTATTTTTAATCTTTGATGCATCAAATTGTTGAGTGTATAATCTTCTAGAGTACGTGTTTATCCGTTCAAGGGTTGTGGGCAGTGTTGGTTAGATTGGCTTTTTTGCCCATCCCTAATTGCCCAAAGGACTGTCAGGAATCAACCACATTTTTGTGCGTCTGGAGTCCATAATTGCTTGGGACACCTCTCCACCTGCATCACCAGTAATAGCAGTGCTACCCATTTTCATCTCCCCTAATTCCATTACAAACTTCCCCAAATTAGGGCAGAGAGGGTCAACATGGATGGTATGTTGCCTGACATTCAGATCCTCATCCTCAACCTTACAAGCAGAGGATCTGGATTCTGTTTGGCCTGAACAGGACTTTGATCAGTGCGTCAGAGGCTGCTGTTCACTCACTGTGCTGGGAATCCCAGAGCGAAGGCTATCCCCCTTGACCTGACTGAGGCTTTGCTGACTCTATGATAAGGTCCCTGGCTTTGTGTCAGTGCTAAATGACATGACAAGAAAACAATATTGGCGTCACTGGCTGAGTAGAAAAAGTGCAAAAACGCAAGGCACTGCAAGCTACGGAGGCTGTGAGCATCCAGGTAGGTTCAGAGACAGCGAGTACTGTGACAGTGAGTGAAGAGCCTGGAGGTATAGCCTGGTCCAGTCCCTGAGCTGGTTGTGTGTCCCTGAGCACAGCATCGCCTTGTTGCAGCGTTACAATGAGAGTTACCAGGGCAGCCCAAGGTGAAGCATTATGTGTAGAAGAGTACTGAAATTGGATTGGAGATGTGGTTCTTAGGGGCTGGCACATCAGATGCCAATGTCTACGGATGTGGGGTGCATGTGGCTGGTGTCCACAGAGCGTGCCCTGAGATATTGGTGTCCAGGGTCCAACATGAAGATCATTCAGAGCAAGTGGTGAGCTGAATCCACCAGGAACTCACTCTGGTTTCCTGTCAAGTCTTTCTGATGTCAAGTTTGTTTGGCTAGTTTGGTGAGAAGGGAGCCTGAATGTCAATTGAGTGAGTTGGGCTGTTAACAAGGCTTTTAACAAGCAATAATGATGGTCAATCAGCCATTCGCTACCACCGGTGAGAAACCCGTCTCATTGCTCATGGGTTGCTCCTGACATTGAGATGTGCCTTGCTGCACTTGTCTACCTCATATCTCACCAGTCCATGTCATTCAGCCTTGATAAAATTCTGCCATATTTCTTATCAGTGGTAAGTGATTTAGCAGTTAACTTAAGTATGGCCAATGTGGGTTGAGTTTGATCATCTGAGAGAGGCATCAGGCAACAATTCTCCAAATGTTTTCTCTCCATTATTGACTTAGGGGCTTTTCCTTTGAATTTTCTCATTAATCACAAAATTATAGAATCCCTACAGTGTGGAAGCAGGCCATTCAGCACATTGAGTCCACATTGAACCTCCGAACACCATCCCACCCAGACCTAACCCCCCCCCCCCCCCCCCCGCCCCCCTACCCTATCACCCTGCATTTCTCATGGCTAACCTACCTAGCCAGCACATCCCTGGGCATTATAGACAATTTCACAGAGCCAATCCACCTAACCTGCACATCTTTGGACAGAGAAGAGAAACTGGAGTATCTGGAAGAAACCCACGCAGACACAGGAAGAATGTGCAAACTCCATACAGACAGGTGGAATTGAACCCAGCTTTCTGGCACTGTGAGGCAACAGGGCTAACCACTGATCCACCGTGCCGTCTTAACTATAACTAGTGGAGTGGTATGAGAATGTGGAATCAATGGATAAGAAGTTGAGCAGACGATGTATATGAGGTATGTGCCCCCATGGTTGAATAGCCAGCCCACGCCCTCCTGACAAGAAGCTGTCTTCCAGGAATGCCAAATGTGAAACTTCTGGGTCTTGCACATTACTAACAAATGGTGATCTCTTGGGATCTGACAGCTAGATCCAAATGGCAGAAACATTAATGCAAGGTGAACTTAAATTCCTCCTCTTTAATTTTGAATAACGGATAATACAGAATCTTTTTTTCCAGAATTGAAATATCCAACACTAGGGGGACATACATTTAAAGTGAAAGGGAAAAGTTCAAAGGAGATGTGAGGGGCAGCTGTCTTTGACACAGAGAGTGGTAGGAGTCTGGAACATACTGCCGGGGTAATGGTGGAGGCAGATACAATAGAAGCATTTAAGGAACTTTTGGATAAGAAGATGAATAGGATAGGAATGGAGGGATATGGACCGTTGGCTAGAAGAAGAGATTAGTTTAATTTGGCATCATGTTCAGCACAACATCGTAGGCTGAAGGGCCTGTTCCTGTGCTATACTGTTCTATGTTCTACAGTTTGATCCGTCCATCTCACTAATTCTCCTTGAATTAATACTTTCCATGTCCAGCTGCATTTGAAGACAACCTATAACAGTTATAACATTGTATATTTTATCTCTCAGACCAATGGAGAGATAATAATAGT
Organism: Chiloscyllium plagiosum; assembly: GCF_004010195.1. NCBI lineage: Eukaryota > Metazoa > Chordata > Chondrichthyes > Orectolobiformes > Hemiscylliidae > Chiloscyllium > Chiloscyllium plagiosum. Next base: position 56,603,663 of record NC_057728.1, read on the forward strand.
TTCAAAGCATACCACAGATTTATTCATGAGAGTTTTAAAATATGTCTGCACTCAGCTTCTGAGGTGTTCGTTTATTTTGCTCTGAATTCTCACCCAGGCTTAACCAATCAAGCACAGTCAACATCGATCAGTTAGCAAGCTCACATAATTAAACACTGAATAACCAAACAATTGAATTCTACAGGGTTAAAGCCTCATCTGGAGTAAATAGTGATTATATTTCTAAAATACTTTGTTAGTTGTGAAGACCTTTGGGCATCCTGCCGTTGCGTAACAAGTTTGAACAATTAAAATTGTTCCCCTTCTGAGCCCTAGAGATCGATAGGCTTTGCATCAATAATTATTATATTGTTAATTACTTACCTATCTTTCCATGTTGAGCGTAATGGGCAATTCATGGGAAATCAATCAAGTTCTTTAAAATAACAAAAGGCTGAGGGTGTAATACTGCTTAAAACATGGAGAGTCATAAACATGCTTATGAGATTTCCAGATCACAGTTCATCTCTTTATCACTGTAACCTGTTAGCCAGCCTGTTTCATTGACATGCTGTTAATTTTCTAGCACATTTCAGTCCATTATGAAGGCAAATGTGACTGGGCTGGATATTTCAGTTGTTAGAGGGCTGGAGCAGCAGCGAGGGCTAGTGAGTATCTTATAGCTTAGAGCAGTGTTGAATCACTCCTACTTAAAGGAACAAATAAAATGCCTTTAAAACCCAGTAGGCTGTATTTACTTAAAGAATGTGTGATTTAACCTTTAACAGAGACATTGTTCAAATATTAACAAACATCTATTAAATTTACCAGTGCTGATAAAAGTACAATTACTTGATATATATGATTAGAAATGCAAAAGTTAGTTAGGTCCCTTTGCTTCAATTTGCTTCTAAACAGTTGAATATCTACAGGCCCTTAATTACAAAAGTGAAAAGCTAGAGGCCAGTTTGGCTAACCCCTGAAAAGTAGTGGGATTGTAATTCCCTAATGCCACTTCTACATAATACGTCAACATTCTGCTCACTGCATGCAGCCAGAAATAACCATTCAGCTTGCTGGCTGCAGGAATCAACTGGGTGCTCACGATTGCAATTTTCTAGCATCAGCTAAAGCAGACCTATAGAGCCACCTTCCATCTCACTTGCACATCTTAAAGGGAAGACGCATTGTAAGTCATTCAGGGGGTGCATGTGACCCAATAAATTATTAAGAGTGGCAGAATCTGGGCGAAATAGAGGTGAAAGGTTTTCTGACACAGCACCGGTGGAGAGATTAGAGAGAGGGAGTGATGTCCTATAATCAAAGGGGATCTAGAATCTGTCCAGTGTGATTCATTACTTGTGCAGGTCAATGCATCATCACAAAGATCCTGACAGTCCAATAAGAAGCTCAATGACCTCACATGAAGGGCTAAGGTCAGTGAATCATTTTCAAATGCCATATCTGTGTATAGGTCGTTCTACTATAACGCATTAATGCAAATTTGCTATAACGCGGTTAACAAATTGGAGACATGGTTTCTATAGCACAAACTTTTAAAGCATATATTGGTTCTAATGCAATTCTGGCCCCATTAGTTCAAATGGTGCTGCTATTACATAATTTTCTTATAAATTGCATGAGAACGGAACTACTGTGTTATAGCAGAACTGACTGTACTTCTCACTAACATGTGAGACTGCTCAGTACAGCACATCCCCACGGCTCACCAACAAACTATCTTGATCCATTAGGTCTCATATCTAAAATTCATTTGTTGAACTTGAACCTCAGACATTCAGCAAAGCTGCAAACTGCACATCCAAATCCCACAGCTTGTACATACTGCCAGCTATTTAAAGTATATTATCTAAACTGACACATTTTCCCTTTTTCTTTTCAAACAAGATAGCGCAGAACAGTAAAGTGATGGAAGTGGCTGTCAACAACACTGTCAAGCGGTGCTTGCTCAGTAATGACTGTTATGGAGAGACTTCCAGGAGTTTGACACAGGCAGTAAGTATCAGTGAGCTGAGTTATCAGTTTAATTTAAGGGTCTCAGGGAGAGACATTGACCGAAGAAAATAGCATCAAGTGAATGAGCAGAAAGTTGCCGAAAGGAAATAGATTCCAGCTGGACCTGCTAAGCAACAAACTTGAGAATGGAGGTAGAGGAGACCCTGCACTAAGGTTTGAGTGTGTCTAAGTATATTGCTTGGATAAAAGGAAAGATTTTTTTGTTCATGTTTATAATGAGATTGCTCCAATACCTCCTGTGTAGTGTAATACCATTTATGTTTCACTTTTGTGTAATAACGTTCTACATTCTATTGTTAAAAGTACATTGGCAGCTTCTTGTCATGTTTGATCACCTGGATAAACAAAAAAGGAAATGAAACTTATGGTCAATCAAGATAAGTTTTACTCTGACTTATCCATAATTATAGTCAACTGAGATCTCCAGGTAGCTGGCATGGACTCAATGGGCTGACTGGCCTCTACTTGTGATGTAATTGACTTGATATCTCTGAATGGCAGCTGTCAAGTAATGGATTTAGTTATGGGTATTGAAGGTTTTTGGTAAATATATTTCTGTTCCAGTAAGAACAATCTTGGATTTGGAAAATGTCCTTTGTAGGCCTAAGTCTAAACCATTTAGTGCAACCTTGTGTGAATTTTTAGAATTCTAACTGCAATTTTCCACTTTGCTGCTGATTTAATGCCGACCAGAGGTGAATATCATTGTCATTGCTTGTCACTTTTCAATTATTAATATGAACGAAGAGTGAAGTGACACAGTGCAGTCAGCTTTTGAGAATAATGGTCAGAACTCGCAGGTAGAGAGATTTATCACATGTGGTATTTCCCAATATACAGTGTTGTGAGTAAATCCACACAAGCTACTCTTAATTCGGCTATTTATTAAGAAATCTCACCGACAATTAAGTACTGAAACAATGATTTAAACTTTACTGCATGTAGCAACCTAAATAACCCCCTTCAAGTAGGTAAATTAAATGTCACAACTCGAGTTGGCTATAACCTGATTAATGGTTGAATTTAGCGATGATTCTAACCAACAGTGTCTATCTGTGGAAGTGTCCAGGGTTCAATCCTTGTGCAGTGCTGTTCTTTGGAGTTTACCTACTGAAGGGTTCTGGTGTTGGATTCTGGTGTTTTTTTTATTCTTCAAGTCCATGATGTGATATTATTGATACTTTAGAGTCTTTCATCCAAAATATTGATTACTGTAAACCATCAAGGCTGCAGCTTGCTTTCTTATCAGGAGTATCTTCTTTGATCACTGTGACATTGACCATTGACTATCTGTTTGACAGCTTTCCTGTGATTAACTGCTTAATTCTTCTGCGTGGTAATTGGTATAAATCAGTCAGTTACGAAGCAGATGGCAGAACAGTTTTGTTTATGTAACTTCGACTCCTTCTTCTCCCAGTCATGACAAAGATGGTTAAGAGCGTCAAGATCCTCGGAGTGGCGATCATCAACAGGGTGGCATGGTGGCTCAGTGGTTAGCAATGCTGTCTCATAGCACCAAGGACCCTGGTTCAGTTCCACACTTGGACGGCTGTCTGTGTAGAGTTTGCAAATTCTCCCTGTCTTAGTGTGTTTCTGCCAGGTGCTCTGGTTTCCTCCAAGAGTCCAAAGATGTGCAGGCTAGGTGGATTGGTCATAGTGTTGAGGGATGTGTGTGTTAGATGCGTTAATCATGGGAAATGTAGAGCTACAGGGAAGGGTTGGCATAGGATGCTCTTCAGAGAGTTGGTGTGAATGATTTGTTTCCACACTGTAGAGATTCTATTCTATTCTAACAATCTGTCCTCGTCTACCCATGTTGATACAACAGTGAAGAAAGAACAATGCCTTCACTTCGTCAGGAGGCTAATAAAATTCAGCAAGTCCATACGGACTCTTACCAATTTTTATAGATGCACCATAGAAAGCGTTCTATCCGGATGCATCATGGTTTGGTAGGGCAACTGCTCTGTTCAGGACTGTAAGAAACTACAGAGTTGTGAACCCACCCAGTCCAGCACACAAGCCAACCTTCCATCCATTGACTCCATCTATACTTCACTCTGCCTCGGGAAAGTAGCCACCATCATCAAAGATCCCTCCCAACAAGGTTATAATCTCTTTCAACTTCTTCCGTCAGGCAGGAGATACAAATGCTTAAACACATATCACAACAGGTTTAAGAACAGCTACTTTCCTACTGTTACTAGACTTCTGAATTGACCTGTCAAATTTTAAATTTAGTATTGATCTTGTTCTTTGTGTACCTTTTCTGCAGTGGTAACATTGTTCTGTTCTCTATTACCCTGATGCACTTTGTATGGAATGATCTGCCTGTCCTGCACACAAAACAAAACCTTTCAGTGTACCAGGCACATGGAAATAATAAAACAAATCAAATCAAATAATTGCTTTCAATTCCTGTATAGGTTTGTCTTTGTTCCTTAATAGTTTATTCCAGGAAGAGTTATTGTTGCTTCATTCTGTGTGTAAGAATTTATTTTTGTTGATACTTTCATGAACAGTCATTCAAGTTCTGAAATCAATAGTATCACAGCCCCTCCTCTTTGTTCATTATTCTTAATATGATGAACAAACATGAATACAATTGATTATTTTCCACCATCTCAGTTTATATCCAAGCTGAGTTGCTATGCTATGTACAATTTCATTTCACCATTTCATTATGTGGTACAGATATATGCAAACCAATAACCAATAAATGAGTTACAGATTAATGATCAGTAATTAAATCACCAGATTAGTAAGCATGCCAATGAAGCCAATAAAGTATTTCTCTAAGGAAAACCGAAAGAACTGCAGATGCTGTAAATCAGAAACAGAAACAGAAGTGGCTGGAAAAGCTCAGCAGGTGTGGCAGCATCTGTGAAGAGAAATCAAAATTAATGTTTCGGGTCCTGTGACCCTTCCTCAAAACTATTTCTCGAGCAGAATCAGTCAGGTCAAAAGGCACTGATTTTCTCCTCCCTGATGTTAACCAATTCCATTGTTCCAATGTCCATAGGCATTTTGAGAATGAATGCAAAATGTTGAATCAGTGATGGAACAAAACAAGTTATAATAATGATATTCTTTTAAAGATGTGTGATACAGTGTTTTCCTTTGCCTACATATCTTATTATGTTGGGCGAAAGTGGGTACTGCAGAGGCTGGAGATTAGAGTCAAAATTAGGAATGAGGCTGGGAGCCTCGGGATGGAGGGATAAATGGGAGGGGGATGGGGCTGAGGGGAAGGTAGCTGTGAGTGTAATAGGTGGATGGAGGTGGGGGTGAAGGTGATAGGTCAGAGAGGAGGGTGAAGTGGATAGGTAGGAAAAAGGATGGACAGGTGGGACAGGTCATGAGGAGGGTGCTGAGCTGGAAGGTTGGAACTTGGTTAAGGTGGGGGAGGGGAAATGAGGAAACTGGTGAAGTCCACATTGATGCCATGCAATTGAACGGTTCCGAGGTGGAAGATGAGGCATTCTTCCTCCAGGCGTCAGGTGGTAAGGGAGTGGCAATGGAGGAGGCCCAGGATCTGAATGTCCTCAGCAGAGTGGGAGGGGGAGTTGAAATGTTCGGCCACGGGGTGATGGGGCTGATTGGTGCGGGTGTCCCAGAGATGTTCTCTGAAACGCTCTGCGAGTAGACGTCCATTCTCCCCACAGAGTCATAGAGATGTACAGCACAGAAACAGAACATTCGGTCCAACCCGTCCAGGCCGACCAGATATCCCAACACAATCTAGTCCCACCTGCCAGCAGTTGACCCATATCCCTCCAAACCCTTCCTATTCATATACTCATCCAGATGCCTTTTAAATGCTGTAATTGTACCAGCCTCCACCACTTCCTCTGGCAGCTCATTCCATAAATGTACCACCCTCTGCGTGAAAACATTGCCCCTTAGGTCTCGTTTATATCTTTCCCCTCTCACCCTAAATCTATGCCCTCGAGTTCTGGACTCCCCCACCCCAGGGAAAAGACTTTGTCTATTTATCCTATCCATCCTCCTCATAATTTTGTAAACCACTATAAGGTCACCATCCAGTAGGCAGTGTGAGGACATCATCAGCTGAAAATGTGTTGCTGGAAAAGTGCAGCAGGTCAGGCAGCATCCAAGGAACAGGAGAATCGACGTTTCAGGCATAAGCCCTTCTTCAGGAATGAGGGAAGTGTGTCCAGCAGGCTAAGATAAAAGGTATCTTAGCTGCTGGACACACTTTCCTCATTCCTGAAGAAGGGCTTATGCCTGAAACGTCGATTCTCCTGTTCCTTGGATGCTGCCTGACCTGCTGCGCTTTTCCAGCAACACATTTTCAGCTCTGATCTCCAGCATCTGCAGCCCTCCCTTTCTCTCTTGAGGACATCATCAGTCAAATTCTCCAATTCAGGAACCTGCAAACACAAATTCCCTTTTGAAAATGTTAAATTGCAGACTATCATCTACAATTCCATTCTAATCTATTTGTGTGAGAACTGTGGAAAGTTGAAAATCAAATCAAAATATGAGTCATTACACACCATAATTTAAGACTGACTAAGACTCAATCAGGAATATTAGTTCTTTCTGAACTTTATGTAAATCTGTCCATTCAGTTGTGTGTGTGTCTGCGTGTGTGAGTGTGTGTGTCTGTGTCTGTGTGTCTGTGTGTTTGTGTCTTTGTGCGTGTGTGTCTGTGTGAGAGTGTATTCTAAGCTGATTAGTTTACTTTTGCTGGATCTGAGTTTTTTCACTGTCTCCCAGTTTGAAGTGAATTGTAAGATAGAACAGAATTGCAAAAATGAAATCATTATATTTATCCACTCTACTTAATTATTATGACTAACTTCCATCTGTTTATTTTTAAGTCAGAGCACAACAGAGTAAAGTCAGAAAGTGGAACATTTCTCAATATTTTCTTTTAAAGAATTTATGGAAGCCTGGAGTGGTGAAATTCTAGATCACAATGCTATGTGATGACCTTGGGATGTGTTCCTACATGGAGCGTGAGGAGGCAGGAGAATCCCCTACTCCACAAATCTGACTTTTATAAAAAATGGCTGCCCGTATTTACAATTGTCAGTCCAGTGAGGGCGCACTGGGTTGGGAGTTGGGCAGGCAACCTGGAAAATGTCTAAGAGGCTGCCATTTCCTGAGGTGGGATGGGCAGAAAGTCTGCTCCAGTACTCCAGCATCGTGCTCAAAGTTTAAAACTACAGATTGAAAAAAATAAAACATTCCCCTCGCTTCCTTCATACCAAACCCCAGCACCTCGAATAGCCCATCCATGCCTAATCCACGCTACCAATTTTCCACTACTCATTCCCCTTGGAATCTCATCCTCCTGTACTAACTTACACCCTACTTCCACCAGTAGTTTTCTCCCTGCTTCACCTGTCTTTCCAGCTCATTGAGTATCCACAAGAACAAATACACAAGAGAAAATATAGCTCTTTTACATAAAGTTCTGTATTGCAACCAAAGAATTATAGAACAGTTAGAGTACAGGAGGGAGATATTTGGCCCATCATGCCAACGCCATTTCCATTTCTTGTGCCTATCTCCTGCCTTTGTCTCCATGTCCCTGCACACCATTTCTATCCAAATAATTATCTATTACTCTCTTGAATGCCTCGATTGAACTTAGAGTCATAGAGTCATAGAGATGTACAGCATGGAAACAGACCCTTCAGTCCAACCCGTCCATGCCGACCAGATATCCCAACCCAATTTCGTCCCACCTGCCAGCACCCGGCCCATATCCCTCCAAACCCTTCCTATTCACTTCCTCTGGCAGCTCATTCCATACATGTACTACTCTCTGCATGAAAAGTTGCCCCTTAGGTCTCTTTTATATCTTTCCCCTCTCACCCTAATCTTATGCCCTCTAGTTCTGGACTCCCTGACCCCAGGGAAATGACTTTGTCTATTTATCCTATCCATGCCCCTCATAATTTTGTAAACCTCTATAAGGTCACCCCTCAGCCTTCGACGCTCCAGGGAAAACAGCCCCAGCCTGTTCAGCCTCTCCTTATAGCTCACATCCTCCAACCCTGGCAACATCCTTGTAAATCTTTTCTGAACCCTTTCAAGTTTCACAACATCTTTCCAATAGGAAGGAGACCAGATTTGCACGCAATATTCCAACAGTGGCCTAACCAATGTCCTGTACAGTTGCAACATGACCTCTCAACTGTACTCAATACTCTGACCAATAAAGGAAAGCATACCAAACGCTTTCTTCACTATCCTATCTACCTGCGACTCCACTTTAAAGGAGCTATGAACCTAAACTCCAAGGTCTCTTTGTTCAGCAACTTGCCTCCACCATATTTCCAGGTAGTGCATTCCACACCCTAGCTACTCACTGAGTGAGAAAGTTTATTCTCACATCACACTTGCTTCTTTTTGACAGCACTTTAAATCTATGGCCTCATTCTTTTTCTTTGAACAGGGAACAGCTTCTCCCTATCTACACTATCAAGAAAACTCATGATCTTGAACACATCCATCAAATGTCCTCTCAGTTTTCTTCTCTCAAAGAAAAAGAGTTCCGAATTCTTTAGCCTAACCTCAAAGCTAAACTTTCTCTTTCTGGGAACCAGTCTTGTAAATTGCTTCTTCATTCTCTCCAATGCATTCACATCTTTCCTACAATATGGTACTCACAGCTGTACACATGGTCCAGCCTATGTCCAAAAAGCATTTTGTACAAGTTCAACACCACCTATTTGCTCTTGTACCCTTTGCCTCTAGTCCACATTCTGTTGAGAAAAGCACTCACACTCATCAAGCCACATCTTGACATTTCTTGACAGGTTTTGACAATAGCTGATGTTCTTGACAGATTGACGCTTATTGACAATCCTAGATACTTTTTGACAACTCTTAACACATTAGACTATTCCAAAGTCGTTTTGCACATTTGATGACTATCTTCTTCATAGTTGACAGTCCCAAAGGATATCTTTTGGCCCACAACCAACTCCAAAGGATACCTGATGTTGTCTTTTCATGGTGCCCTGGAACTATATCTGCAGGAGTTCATAACTCCCCAGTAGGTGCTCTGCTATGCAAAGGAAATGCACTGAGAAGAGAACTACTGTTCCATGGCCTAATCCTCACATTCTCGACGCCAGTGGTAAAATCCTATTTCAGTGTTCAGTTGCCCTTTGGAACTATGCATGTGAAACCTCGGTTAAATCCACCTATACCTCTGCACAAATGCAAATGAATTGAATTGAATTGGCTTTATTGTCACGTACTCAAATGAGTGTGGTGAAAAGTTTATAAGTCGTCATTTATAGCTCCATCTTATCTACAAAGGTACCTAGGTACAATCCTAAGTTACAGGATAGAACATAGAACATTACAGCGCAGTACAGGCCCTTTGGCCCTCGATGTTGCGCTGACCTGTGGAACCAATCTGAAACCCATCTATCCTACACTATTCCATTCTCATCCATATGTTTATCCAATGACCATTTAAATGCCCTTAAAGTTGGTAAATCTACTACTGTTGCAGGCGTACATTCCACACCACTACTACTCTCTGAGTAAAGAAACTACCACTGACATCTGTCCTGTATCTATTACCTCTCAATTTAAAGCTATGTTCCCTCGTGCTAGCCATCACCATCCAAGGAAAAGGTCTCTCACTGTCCATCCTATTGAACCCTCTGATTATCTTATAGGTCTCAATTAAGTCACCAGTCAACCTCTCATACAGGATAAAGAAATGAAGAATAGAAGCTACATTACAGCTATGCACAGTATAACCATAGGTCAAAAAAAGCAAGAAGTTAAGTTAAAAAAAGACAAACATCACAGTCTCTCTCCAAAGGATCTCCACAGTAGACCAACGCAGGGTGCCTCCGTGTGGTCTGACCGCTGGCTGCTGCCACACTCCGCATTGGGCCTTTAGTCGCTGGTGTCCGTGCTCGGGCCGCTGGTGTCCCTGCTAACTCAGTTTGGAGGCTGGGAATCAGAGGCTGAGAGAAGGGAGGGAGAGAGGGATAAAAAAGCAAAAGGAACGGGTGGAGTGGAGGTGGATCAGTCTGTGGACAGGGCCCTCAATTATTTGTCACTTCCACCATCCTTGCTACAACAGAGACGCTTTCTGAAACACTGAGAATCTGTGTTTGCGTATAGGAGTTGGGAAGTCATGTTGAGGTTGTACAGATTATTGGTTGCCCAGTTAGATGAAGGATATTATTAAGCTGGAGAGGGTTCAGAAGAAATTTACCAGGATGTTGCTGGGTATGGAAGGTTTAAGTTATAAAGAAAGGCTGAATAGGCTGAGCCTTTTCTCATAGGAGCATAGGAGCGTGTGAGGTGATCTTATAGAAGTTTATAAAATAATGAGAGATATGCATAGAGTTAATGGTAGTTGTCTTTTCCCTAGGTTGGGGGATTTCAAAAGTGGGGGGCACATTTTTAAAGTGAGAGGAGAGAGGTTTAAAAAAGATACAAGAAATACATTTTTTACACAGAGGGTGGCTCAAGTCAGAATGAACTTCCTGAGAAATGGTGGATTTGGGTACAATTGCAACATTTAAAAGACATGTAGATGCGTGCATGAATAGAAAAGTTTTGGAAGGCTATGGGTCAGGAGCAGGCAGGTGGAACCAGTTTCGTTTGGGATTATGTTCAGCATGGACTGGTTGGACCAAAGGGTCTGTTTCTGTGCTGGATAACTCTATGACTCAATGATTATGAGCCAGTGGCTCAGTTATTTGCACTCTTTTATAGTACTCTCTTGTGATCATTTGTGTATCTGTGTAAATAAGAAAATTGGAATAAACCAATGTCAGTACAGATATTACAATCTCTAAGTCAGGTCCGAATTTATGTTCCTTTCCAAGACTTAAGTGTAAAAAATCAATGTTGCAGCTCCATTGAGGGAATGCTACTCTATTGGAGGTGTCACCTTATGAATAAGATGTTATACCATTGCCCAGCAGGCTGTAAAGATCGTATGGCATTATTTTGAAGAAAGTATTGGAATTGTTCCCAGCATCCTATTAATTATTTATCTCTCAATCATTATTGCTGAAGCAGATTTTCTAGTCATTACCACAATCCTCTTTGTGAGCACTTGCAATGCCCAGATTAGCTGTCGGATTACCCAGATTCCCTACTGTGCCCACACTTCAAAAATACCTGATTGGCAGTAAAGTGCTTTACAATGTACAGCGGTCATGAAAGGCATTATACAAATGAAACTGCTACTTCTCTTTGCTGTGCTGTAGTGTTAGTCTGTTTGTACCCACAACCTCTGTCTCAAAAGGATGGGTTTTATTGAGTTTAAATCTAGAGAAATCTTGTCTTGATATTGCAGCAATGATCCACATGCAGAAAATATGAAACTATGGCTTCTCATCAATAGGCTCTTTTGATGAGTGAATATTGGTTGTTGGGCCACCATAGGGACAATCCTTTTTTTAACAAATAGTTTAAATGGTCCATTGTCAGTGCACCCCAGTTATCCTTTGATGCAGATAGTTGGCTTCAATCCTTCTGCTTTAAAAATGTGGTTTAAATTACAGTCTTTGTTTTGGTAATATCTGTTGTTAAAAAGTTTTGTTCCCAGGGGCACTTGAAGATCTCATTGTGAGCTATACTTTCCTGATGATGTATTTCAACGCATCAGGTAATTACCGTGTGGATAACTGTTATCAGAGTCTGGAAAGACAGTTTCAGTCATGTTAGTTCAACATTCCTTTGCAGAATCCTATTCTCCTTGGCTGCTTTCAGATCTAGAATCATAGAATCCCTACAGTGTGGAAACAGGTTATTTGACCCAACAAGTCCACATCAACCCTCCAAAGAGTAACCCATGCAAACTCATTCCCCTCTACCCTATTACTCTACAATTACCCCTGACCAATGCATCTAACCTAAACATCCCTGAAGACTGTGGGCAATTTAGCATGGCCAATTCACCTAAGCTGTACATCTTTGGATTGTGGGAGGAAACCGGGAACATCCAGAGGAAACCCATGCTGACACTGGGAGAATGTGAACACTCCACACAGACAGTCACCAGGGAATTGAACCCAGGTCCCTGGTACTGTGTGGCAGCAGTGCAAACCACTGAGCCACCATGCCCCTGTTCAGATAGGTGACTATGGTGGCCATTTTAAAGTGTCCTACATCATTTTTAACCATTTTCACTCAAAGCAAGGTTCTTAAATTAATCATTGAGATTTAGGGATTTGCCATCCACATTTTATACCATAAATATCAATATGAATAAGAGAGGTTAATTGCAGTTGGGGTGGAGTACAGTTGAACAGAGTAAAACTACTTTGAGATTGGTGAGAGAGTGATTTGTTTTTCATCTTAAAGAGTAATCTCTTTTTATAAAGTCTAGGATTATTTGTTTGCAATTTGCATTTAACTGAAATTTTGTTTTGAGTTACTTTCAGGCTTGGCAAGGGCAAGTCAAACTCTCCGCTGAAGAGAAGATGTGGTCAGATAATTAACTAACTGGCCAAATCTAGCCCACTAACTGGACTTATCTGAATCTCAGTAAGGTAAATAAGGGAGGTTAAAATACTTTGGCACAGAGAGCAATGGAACAGATTGAAATTGCTGTAAATTTACTAAATAAGGGGGGGGGGGGGGGGGGGTAAGGAGATGAAGGAGATGCTTTTTTTTCTTTTTCACCTTCCTTTTCTTCTCCTTCTATTTCTTCTTCTCCTCCTTCTAAGTTTGGGAGAAGATTTGTAGCTCGGGTGCTCCTTGTTGTGGTTCTGTTCACCGAGCTGGGAATTTGTGTTGCAGACGTTTCGTCCCCTGTCTAGGTGACATCCTCAGTGCTTGGGAGCCTCCTGTGAAGCACTTCTGTGATGTTTCCTCAGGCATTTATAGTGATTTGTATCTGCCGCTTCCGGTTGTCAATTCCAGCTGTCCGCTGCAGTGGCCGGTATATTGGGCTCAGGTCGATGTGCTTATTGATTGAATCTGTGGATGAGTGCCATGCCTCTAGAAATGCCCTGGCTGTTCTCTGTTTGACTTGTCCTATAATAGTAGTGTTGTCCCAGTCGAATTCATGTTGCTTGTCATCTGCGTGTGTGGCTACTAAAGATAGCCGGTCGTGTCGTTTTGTGGCTAGTTGGGGTTCATGGATGCGGATCGTTAGCTGTCTTCCTGTTTGTCCTATGTAGTGTTTTGTGCAGTCCTTGCATGGGATTTTGTACACTGCATTGGTTTTGCTCATGCTGGGTATCGGGTCCTTTGTTCTGGTGAGTTGTTGTCTGAGAGTGGCTGTTGGTTTGTGTGCTGTTATGAGTCCTAGAGGTCACAGTAGTCTGGCTGTCAGTTCAGAAATATCTTTGATGTATGGTAGTGTGGCTAGTCCTTTGGGTTGCGGCATGCCCTCGTTCCATTGTCTTTCCCTTAGGCATCTGTTGCGCGGGTATCTGTTTTTGGCGAATACATTGTATAGGTGTTCTTCTTCCTCTTTTTGCAGTTCTGGTGTACTGCAGTGTGTTGTGGCCCTTTTGAATAGTGTCTTGATGCAACTTCTTTTGTGTGTGTTGGGGTGGTTGCTTTCGTAGTTCAGGACTTGGTCTGTGTATGTGGCTTTCCTCTATACCTTTGTGGTGAATTCTCCGTTAAGTGTTCTCTTTACCATCACGTCTAGGAATGGGAGTTCGTTGTCCTTTTCTTCCTCTCTAGTGAATCTGATTCCTGTGAGTGTGGCATTGATGATCCGGTGTGTGTTTTCTATTTCTGAATTTTTAATGATTACAAAGGTGCCATCTACATATCTGACCCCGAGTTTGGGTTGAATTTGCGGTAAGACTATTTGTTCTAATCTTTGCATGACTGCTTCTGCTATGAGTCCAGAGATGTAGCCAAGGAGAGGGAAACACTAAAATCACTAAGGAACGATAAGAACATAATCATACTACCAGCAGACAAAGGCAGAATGATGGTCAACCTGGACAAAGCAGACTACATCCAAAAAGCACAACAACTACTTGTAGATACTAACACCTACCAAAAGAGAGAGTTTGACCCCATCCCACAGCTCACCAATAGGATAAACAACACACTGAGGAACCTACAAAACAAGGCGAGTCTGAGGGTTGGGACTGAGATAAGATGGGGGCCTCCCCCCACCTTATCTCAGTCCCAACCCTTGGACTCAGCACTGCCTTCTTGACCTGCAATCTTTTTTCCGACCTCTCTGTCCCCCACCCCCTCTCTGGCCTATCACCCTCACCTTAACCTCCTTCCACCTATCGTATTCCCAGTGGCCCTCCTCCAAGTCCCTCCTCCCTACCTTTTATCTTAGCCTGCTTGGCACACCTTCCTCATTCCTGAAGAAGGGCTTATGCCCGAAATGTCGATTCTCCTGCTCCTTGGATGCTGCCTGACCTGCTGCGCTTTTCCAGCAACACATTTTTCAGCTCGATTCCAGCCTCGGGCAACTGTCTGTGTGGCGTTTGCACATACTCCTTGTGTCTGCATGGGTTTCCTCCGGGTGCTCCGGTTTCCTCCCATAGTCCAAAGATGTGCAGGTCAGGTGAATTGGCCATGTTAAATTGTCCATAGTGTTAAGTGCATTAGTCAGAGGGAAATGGGTCTGGGTGGGTTACTCTTCAGAGGGTCGGTGTGGACTGGTTGGGCCGAAGGGCCTATTTCCACACTGTAGGGGATCTAATCTAAAGACCAGCTTAGACCCTGCAGGACACCAATTATCACACCCTGACAATCAACAAGGGCTCATTTATGTCTACTCAATGCATTCTGTCAGCTAGCCAATCTTCCATTCCCATATGTAACCCCATTTCAACACACCGACTAGTGGAATCTCAACTCTGTTCATGAATCTGGAATTCAAAGCTGAACCTGATGATCATGAAACTGTTATCGATTATCGTTTAAAAATCCATACAGTTCCCCAAAATGATTTAAGGAAGGGAATCTGCCATTTTACCTATACTACAAGCAACTCCAGGTCTACAGCAATGTTTTCGCATCTTAACTTTTCTCTAGTTTAACAAACCACTCCTTTGTGGCATTTGGGGATAGGCAACAAATGTTGGTTGTGCCAGTGATGTCAATGTTTCATGAAGGAATGAGGAAAACAAGAATGCTGGGAAATCCAGCCTGGCCTACACGTGACTCCAAACCCACAACAGTGTGGTTGACACTTCACTAACTTCTGAAAAGCTGAGTAAGCCTCTCAATTTATGGTAGTTTGAGATGGGCAGCAAGGGCTGTCCTTGCCAGTAATGCCCACGGCCCATGAATAAGTAAAGGACACCATGAGCTCCTTCTCTGCACAATAACCTTCGATGCAGCACCATGTTAAATATCTGCTGGAAATCCCAGTACACCACTTGTGTTCTGCTGTGACGTGTATCTTCTGACTTTTGTTCAAAATTTGCCCTCTTGTGCAGATATTCCCCTCCTGAACTCCAGGAGGCTGACAAAGATATAAAAGGAGGAGAAGACTTTTTGTCTCCTGTCGAGGTGACATCCTCAGTGCTTGGGAGCCTCCTGTGAAGCGCTTCTGTGATCTTTCCTCCGGCATTTATAGTGGTTTGAATCTGCCGCTTCCGGTAGTCAGATCTAGCTGTCCGAGGCTGGAATTGAACCTGGGACCCTGGCACTGTGAAGCAGCAGCGCTAACCACTCTGCCACCCAGCAGTGCTGCCCTAATCTGAGCTGGGGCCTCAGATATTTACATTTTATATTAATAACTTTGTTTAGGGGAGTAGATGGCTCTTTGTGGGTCAGCGTTGAAGCCCCTACCTCTGACCCAGAGGCCTAGGTCTCAACTGCTCCAGAAGCATATCATCACATTCCTGAATAGGTTGATTTAAAAATACCTAGATGAGGAGAGTGAACTAGGGTCACTAAATTTGCAAATGACTCAAAGAAAAGTAGGCAAATATGTTGTGAAGAGAACATAAGAAAGATCCAGACCGATATAGATAGGTTGAAAAATGTGTAACTGGAAAAGCGCAGCAGGTCAGGCAGCATCCAAGGAGCAGGAGAATCAACGTTTCAGGCATAAGCCCTTCTTCAGGAAGGGCTTACGCCTGAAACGCCGATTCTCCTGCTCCTTGGATGCTGCCTGACCTGCTGCGCTTTCCCAGCAACACATTTTTCAGCTCTGATCTCCAGCATCTGCAGTCCTCACTTTCTCCCCGATATAGATAGGTTGAATACATGGCCAAATAAACAGACAGATGAAGTGTAATGTGGAGAAAATATGAACATTTTCAATTTGGCAGGAAGAATAGAAAAGTAGAAAATACCTTAAAGGGAAAACAGCTGCAGAATTTCAAGGTGTAGCGTGTTCAGTGCCTGGGTCACAACAGGTTAGCGTGCATACAAGTAATTAAGAAATCAAATGGAATACTATTCTTTATTTGTATTTTGAATTGAATGTAAATGTAAGGATGTTTTCTAAGGTATTGGTGTCACCACATTTCAAATACTGTGTGCGGTTTTGTCTCCTTATTTAAAGGAAGATGTAAATACTTTGAAGGAGCTTAACTGGATTGATACCTGGAATGAATGGGTTGTCTAATGACAAAACATTAGACAAACTGGGCTTGTTTCCACTGGAACTGAGAAGAATGAAGAGTGACTTGATTAAGGTATGTAAGATCCTAAATGGTCATGACAAGGTACATGTGGAAAGGATATTTCCTCTTTGTGTGAGTCCGGAATTAGAAGGGACTGTTTAGAAGGTAAAAACTGCCCTTTTAAGATAAAGATGAGGAGAATATTTTTCTCTCAGAGGGTTGTATAACTTTGGAACTCTGTAACGGAAGGCGGAAGAGACCGGGTCATTATAAATCTTTAAGGCGGAGGGAGCTGGATTCCTGAGGGAATGAAAGGTTATCAGATGAGAATGTGGAATTCAAAACAAACAGATTAGCCACACTCTTATTCATGCCTTAACAACTTGGAAATTCATTTAAATACTCTCTAGGATCTTTGGATGGAAGGGTGGTTATGAATTTCTCTGTTGGGTAAAAACAAGGGCTGCAGATGCTGGAAACCAGCGTCTAGATTATAGTGATGCTGGAAAAGCACAGCGGGTCAGGCAGCATCCGAGGAGCAGGAAAATCGACATTTCAGGCAAAAGCCCTTCATCAGGAATAGAGGCAGGGTGCCTGCAGAGTGGAGAGATAAATGAGAGGGGGGTTGAGGTGGGGAGAAAGTAGCATAGAGTACAATAGGTGAATGGGGATGGGGATGAAGGTGATAAGTCAGAGAGGAGGGTGGAGTAGATAGGTGGGAAGGGAGATTGGCAGGTAGGACAGGTCATGAGGGTGGTGCTGAGCTGGAAACCCTACTGTGCATCCTCTTGCAAGGATGCCTGCCTTGAAGAAGATTTCCTCCTCTCTCTACAAGAATCTCGGTGAGTCTCTCTCTCACCCCAACCCCCAGGTCATCTCCTCTGCCCTGAAGCTCTTCAACCATGTCCTGAAACAGACTCGCCAGGAGGAAGAACGCCTCGGAACACTTCAACCCCATGGCATCAATGTGGATTTCACCAGTTTCCTCATTTCCCCTTCCCCCACCTCACCACAGCTCCAACCTTCCAGCTCAGCACTGCCCTCATGAC
>NC_057728.1:56621275-56639270 GCF_004010195.1 Chiloscyllium plagiosum
TATTGTACTCTATGCTACTTTATCCCCACCCCCCTCTGATTTATCTCTCCACTGCAGGCACCCTGCCTCTATTCCTGATGAAGGGCTTTTGCCCAAAACGTCGATTTTCCTGCTGCTCAGATGCTGCCTGACCTGCTGTGCTTTTCCAGCACCACTATAATCTAGCCCATGAATTTCTCTGTTGATGAGTACATGTCAATGGCAGTAGATCAAGTTCCCATAAAAATCAATGGGAAGCAAAGTACTTTGAAGGCCTGCTCACTGCTGCATTGAGTTAAGTTAATGAGTTTCACTTTAATGCCTGATCCTCTGAGCAGAACTTACAGCAATTCTTCAGTTCTGGGACTACGTGCACAAGACCTTGAGAGCACCTTAAACAGATACCCCCTGAATATTGAATTCTACTGTGTGTGTATATCTAACCAAACCTTGAAGGCATGTCTACAGCTCTATAAAGGCAAGTATCACGTTTAATTACTTCTAATTATAAAATACATTTATATGACTAGTCATTCAAATGTAATCACATTGAAACATTTTTTCTATTAAATGTTTGACAGCAATACTATACCATTTCTAAAAGCAGCTTATAATTATTTGAGCTTATTTCCATGCTGTACATCTCTATGACTCTATGCACGTCCCAAATTGCCTACACTAGAATGGGATTGATCGTCTAGTCCGGTAATGTTACTGTTAATCTGAATCATGTCCTAGCCAGCTCAGCTAACCATGCCCCCACCCTCTTCCCTCTGAGTAGCTTTGGTTTCCCAAGTGTTCTCAAAAATAGTTGCCTGCTGCTGCCTTAGTAGAGAAACTTACAACAAAAAATTTAGTTAAATAATTATTCTTATTATTTTTGTGGTTAACACATCAGTATGGTCAAGGTAAACACATTAAAGAGTTGTACGGTACACTTAAGTCATAAGTTAAATTTCTGAAGTACTTTGCAATTGGAAGTGATTGAGCAGCAATTGCAGGCTATTCACCAAAGTAAATGAGAAACAGAAGTGAAAATGATGACAAACAATGAAAAGAAATGGAAATTATAAGTTGAGTGGTAACAATGATGAATGCAGCCTGAAAACCCTGATCTTGCTTAATAAAACTGACATTGGCACTCAAAAAGCATCTTTAACTGAAGGGTATGAGGAATCTTAGAGAGGACCAGAGTTGTTTACAACACAGGAGGCAACCATTCAACTCGCCGTGTACATTTCAGCTCTTTGCTATATCAATGCATATTCTCTGCTGAATACAAATCAAACCTGACTTCAAAAGGAGGCACATAGGAGGAGGTCAGTCAATACCTCAAGCCTGGTCCACCATTCTGGATCATGGTTAATCATTATCACCGAACCACTGCATTATTATGGTGCAGAGGAGGCCACTCGGCCCCGCACTGACTCTATTACTTAGTGCCAATCTCCTGTCTTTTACTCATATCCCTGCACACTGATACTATCCAAATAATCATTTAATGTCCCTCTTGAATTCCTCCATTGAAACTGCCTGCGTCACATTTCCAGACAGTGTGCCCCCTATCCTAACTATTTGCTCTGTGACAAAATGTCTTCCATCACCCTTGCTTCATTTTAATATTGCTTTAACTTTTTTCCATCTCATTCTTGTTTGTTTTACAAGCAGGAGCAGTTTCATCCTATACACCCTGTCCAGTCAGTTTATGATTTTGCAAACTTCAATCAGATTTCCTCTCAGGCTTGCTTTCTCCAAAGAGAACTGTCGCAAATTCTTCAAGCTATCCTCATAGTGGAGGTTTCTCATACTTGGAGCCATTCTAGTGAATGCACTCTCTCTAATGTATTCGCATCTTTCCCATCATGTAGATAATACTCAAGCTGATGTTTAACAAGTTCCTTGGACATCAACAGCATAGTTCTGTGCTATTCTGATGTCTTTCATGTCATTTGTAACTAGAAATGTATCAATCTCTCTCTCTTGCATTTACTTAATGGCTGATCGTCCATGTTCATCAGTCCCAGAGACCTATCCTTCCCCAATAACAGAAATCAACAGTCTCAAGAGACAGAACTTCACCCTAGGAAATAAGAGATGCCAGGTGAGCAGCCAGGGACAGCATGCAAGTGTACCCCTAGAACATAGCGTGATTTAAAGATTCTGTATGCGATGCATGTGTAGACGCTGCTGAAAATGGGATTGCTCAGAACTAACTGTTAATGATCTAACATTTTCTTTTGTTGACAGTGGATATTGATTAAATAATAACTTGTAGGTGTAAATAGCAGTGCATGCAATTATTCTATGATAAAGGAGATGTTTGGAGAAATGCTTTAATACATAGTGTACTTTTTGGTTGACCATCATTATGTGACCCTTACCTTGAACTGTATATTTGTACCAGCCATTAAAATACATGAAATGAAACTTGTATACGTGAGATACATTTGGTTTCAGTGAACTAGAAGGGCACAGCCAAAAATCTAGGATTCTTTGGAGGGAAACCAGTTAATAACATCTGTGTGTTTGACAGATTGTTTACATTACAGACACAGCCGCAGTTCTATTGTATCTTAGCACTTGGCTGACCACTTGCCAATATACTTACTTTAAGCAGCCCAGTGAGAATAGGGTAATCATGGTTTAGAACTCGCACATTACTCATATTTTTCTATTGATTTGAAGTTTGCTGAATGGAAGAAGTCTTGATGCCATCCTATTCATTTGCTTTGTAAACAGCTTATCCATTTACCTGAACGTGGAATTTGCAAATGGCTGTGACTTTTCATCTTTTTGTTGTCAACAGCTGTGTGGGATGACTGAGACAATCAACAATGTTCCCTGTGATGTTTAAATCACTGACGTGTGATAGAGATGTAACCCTAAACCTATATAATTTTACATTTTGTTTTCTTGTTGAGAAAAATGACTAATGTTCTATTCATTAAGGGAGACAAAAACAAACACCATGTAATATTGCAGCTAATTGTTTAAATGTCCATAAGTTTGATGTTATTTTTTGATATTGTTTGCCTTCAGGAGTTTTCTTTCTCATTGCCATGCTTTGGTTCAAATTGATGACCATTTATCAAAAAAGCTGAAAATATCCTTTTCAGCTGCATCACACTCACTTCATCCATCTTTCTCTCTATTCTTCTCTTCTGTCTTTGCTCAATCAGATCATTCTGAATCAGACCATGTAAATACTTGGCAAACATTTTGACCCTGAACAGCATAGGATAGAATCCCTACAGTATGGAAATGGACCCTTCGACCCAACAAATCCACATCGACCCTCTGAACAGTAATCCACCCAGACCCATTCCCCTATCTTATTAAAGTGCCTTTCAAATCCCACCTCTTAACCATTTCCAAGACTATCTTTATTTCCATTGCTGACCTACTTCCCACCCTGAACACTGATGAACGTTTAAATGTGTGTTGTAATAGTCTCCAGTTTGGTACCCTCACTACCAGTTCCCCATTCTCTGCCGTCTGGTTTGAGTTGACATGATGGATTAATCTATCACCTTGGCTACAGCCTTTGGCCAATCAATCCTCATGGGATAAAAGCTGAAAGTTCTGGAGAAACTCAGCAGATCTGGCAGCATCTGAGGAGAGAGAAACTGAGTTAACGTTTCAAGATCAATGAATCTCCTTCAGAATTTGGATGTTGTATGAGGTTGGAGTCTAGTCGTCTATTATAGAGACTGCTCTCTAAGACTATACCATCCTTACTCTAATCTGCTGCATCTCTGTCTCTGCCTTGTCTAAAAGTGACCATTGACACTGTGGAGTTCCAATGTAGTCACATACTGTTATACAGAATACTGACCTTTGTATTGCAACTCTCTACTCCAGTAATCTTCTTAGAGGCTTGATCGTGTGTGACTGCTGCTGTAAATATAGACTTATAGAGTCATTAGATTAGATTAGATTAGATTACTTACAGTATGGAAATAGGCCCTTCGGCCCAACAAGTCCACACCGACCCGCAACCCACCCATTCCCGTACATTTACCCCTTTACCTAACACTTCGGGTAATTTGGCATGGCCAATTCACCTGACATGCACATCTTTGGACTGTGGGAGAAAACCGGAGCACCCGGAGGAAACCCACGCAGACACAGGGAGAATGTACAAGTTCCACACAGTCAGTCGCCTGAGTCGGGAATTGAACCCGGGTCTCTGGCGCTGTGAGGCAGCAGTGCTAACCACTGTGCCACCGTGCCACCCACTCATACAGCATTGAAACAGATCCTGTGGTCTAACTCATCAGTAAACTACTCACATTTGCCTGCATTTGACTTTAAAAGGCATTTGGATGGATATATGAATAGGAAGAGTTTGGAGGGATATGGGCCTGGTACTGGCAGGTGGGACTAGATTGGGTTGGGATATCTGGTCAACATGGATGGGTTGGACTGGAGGGTCTGCTTCCGTGCTATACATCTCTATGACTCTATATCTCTTCAAGGCGAAAATGAGGACTGCAGATCAGAGTCAAGATTAAAGTGGTGCTGAAAAAGCACAGCAGGTCAGGCAGCATCCGAGAAGCAGGAAAATCGACGTTTCAGGCAGGAGCCCTTCACTAGGAAACAGCCCTGAAGGGGTAAGTCATTTCTTAAATTTTCCATCTATATCATTAATGTATATTTTAAACAGCTACGGTCCCAGCACCGAACCTTGTGGTACCCCACTGGTCATCACTTGCCATTCCGAAAGGGACCCATTTATCACTACTCTTTGCTTCCTATCAGTCAGCCAATTTTCAATCCAAGTCAGTATTTTGCCCCCAATACCATGTGTCCTAATTTTGCTCACTAATCTCCTATGTGGGACTTTATCAAAGGCCTTCTGAAAGTCCAGGTACGCTATATCCACTGGCTCTCCCTTGTCATCTTTATAGTTACATCCTCAAACATTTCCAGAAAATTAGTCAAGTACGATTTCCCCTTCATAAATCCATGCAGGTTCTCACCTATCCTGTTACTGCTATCCAAATGAGTCGTAATTTCATCTTTTATAATTGACTCCAGCATCTTTCCCACCACTAAACGTCAGGCTAACTGGTCTATAATTCCCTGTTTTCTCTCCACCTCCCTTCTTCAAATGTGGGACAACATTAGCTACCTTCTAATCCACAGGAACTGCTCCTGAATTGATAGAACATTGGAAAATGATTACCAATGCATCCACGATTTCTAGAGCCACCTCCTTAAGTACCCTGGCATGCAGACCATCACGTCTCGGGGACTTATCAGTGGCGGCAGCAACTCGAAGGATGGGAGCTTACACCAGAGGCCTGCTGGAAGTAGTGAGTCACTGATTTGTGCTTTTAAATTTGAAGTCAGAGAGCAGAGGTTTCTGGGAAAGGAGGGACTTCTTATTTTTATTTCTGTCCAGCTATATAAGTCAGTGTTTTCTCAACCCAAGACACTACATTTGTAGGGCATCCCACCCAACCACCTCCTCTAACCTTAAAGACCAGGGTCATATCAGGTAAGCATCTCTTCTTTTTTACTTTGTGACTAGGGGACTAGCAGGGATGGCAGTGCAGGGAGAGCAATGTTCCTCTTGCATGATGTTTGAGGTGAGGGACGCCATTAGTGTCTCATCCAAGTACATCTGCAGGAAGTGCACCCAACTCTCGCTCCTCCAAGACCGTGTTAGGGAACTGGAGCGGGAGCTGGATGAACTTCGGATCATTCGGGAGTCAGAGACTGTGATAGATAAGAGTTATAGGGAAGTAGTTACTCCTAGGCACGAAGAAAGCTGGGTGATTGTTTGAAGGGGTAAAAACAGTCAGTGGAGGAATCCCCTGTGGTCGTTCCCCTCAAAAACATGTATACCTTTTTGGATACTGTTGAGGAGGATGACTTACCAGGCGTATGCAGTGGGGCCCAGGTCTCTGGCACAGAGCCTGTCCCTGTTGCATAGAAGGGAAGGAGGGAAAGGAGGAGAGTGTTAGTCACTGGGGACTCGATAGTTAGAGGCTCAGATAGAAGGTTTTTTGGGAACGAACGAGACTCACGGTTGGTGCCAGGGTGCCAGGTGCCAGGGTCTGTGATGTCTCGGATCGTGTCTTTGGGGTCCTGAAGGGAGAGGGTGACCAGCCTCAAGTCGGTGTCCATGTAGGTTCCAAAGACATAGGTAGAAAGAGGGATAGGGATGTAAGGCAGGATTTCAGGGAGCTAGAGCAAACAGAGTTGTTATTTCTGGTTTGTTACCCGTGCCATGTGATAGCGAGGCAAGGAATAGGGAGAGATATCAGCTGGACATGTGGCTGCAGGGATGGTGCAGGAGGGAGGGTTTCAGGTTCTTGGATAATTGGGTACATTCTGGGGAAGGTGGGACTTGTACAAACAGGACGGTCTTCACTTGAACCAGAGGGGCACTAATATCCTGGGTGGGACAGTTGCTGGTGCTATTCGGGTGGGTTTAAACTAGCTCAGCAGGGGGATGGGAACCGGAGGTGTAGTTGCAGTGCACAGGAGGATGAGAGTAGGAAGGACAGGGACAGGATTTCAGGGTCACAGGAATGTGCTGGCAGACAGCGAAGTGGTTTGAAGTGTGTTTACTTCAATGCTAGAAGTATCCGAAATAAGGTAGGTGAGCTTGCAGCATGGATAGGTACCTGGGACTTTGATGTTGTGGCCATTTCGGAGACATGGATAGAGCAGGGTGAGGAACGGATGTTGCAGGTTCTGGGGTTTAGACCTTTCATTAAGAACAGGCAAGGTGGTAAAAGAGGGTGAGGAGTGGCCTTGTTAGTCAAAGATAGTATAACAGTGGCTGAGAGAACGTTTGATGAGGACTCGACTACTGAGGTAGTGTGGGCTCAGGTTAGAAACAGGAGAGGAGAGGTCACACTGCTTGGAGTTTTTTATAGGCCTTTGCAGAGTTCCAGGGAGGTGGAAGAGAGGATTAACAAAATCATTCTGGGTAGGAGTGAAAGGAACAGGGTGGTCATTATGGGGGACTTTAATTTCCCCAACATTGACTGGAAATACTATAACTCTAGTACGTCGGATGGGTCAGTTTTTGTCCAATGTGTCCGGAGGGTTTCCAGACACAGTACTTCGAAGGGGCGACAAGAGGGGAGGCCATACTGGATCTGGTGCTTGATAATGATCCAGGCCAGGTGTTTGATTTAGTTGTAGATGAGCACTTTGGAGAGAGTGACCATAATTCAGTTACATTTAGTTTAGCAATGGAAAAGGATAGGTACATGCCACAGGGCAAGAGTTATCGATAGGGCAAGTGCAATTATAATGCAATTAGGCAAGAATTAGGATGCATAGAATGAGGTAGCAAAATGCAGGGGATGCAGACAATGGAAATGTGGAGCTGGTTTAAGGAACAGATATTGCGTGTCCTTGATAGGTATGTCCCTGTCAGGTAGGGAGGAAGTGATAAGGTAAGGGAACCGTGGTTCACAACAGAAATCGCATCTCTTGTTACGAAGAAGAAAGAGGCTTATGTGTTGATGAAGCAAGATGGTTCAGATGAGGCAATGGAGAGTTACAGATCAGCTAGGAAGGATTTAAAGAGAGAGTTAAGAAAAGCAAAGAGAGGACACGAGCAGTCTTTAGCAAATAGAATAAAGGAGAACCCTAAAGCTCTCTATAGGTATATGAGGAATAAAAGGATGATTAGGGTAGGAATAGGGCCAATCAAAGACAGAAGTGGGAAGTTGAGTGTGGACCCTGTGGAGATCGGAGAGGTGCTAAACAAACACTTCTCATTGGTTATCACTCAGCAAAAAGAAGAATATTGTAGAGGAGAAGAATGAGGTACGAGATTTTAGACTAGAAAGGATCGAGGTTAGTTACGAACAGGTGTTATCAATTCTAGAAGGAATGAAAGTAACAAGTCCCCTGGGCCAGATGGGATTTATCTGAGGATTCTCTGGGAAGCTAGGGAGGAGATAGCAGAGCCTTTGGCTTTGAAATTTGAGTCATCATTGTCTACAGGTTTGGTACCAGAGGACAAATGTTGTGCCCTTGTTCAAGAAGGGCAATAGAGATGACCAGTGAGCCTTACTTCTGTTGTAGGAAAGGTTTTGGAAAGGATTATAAGAGATAAGATCTATAATCATCAAGCAAGCAACAATTTGATTTCAGATAGTCAACATGGTTTCGTAATAAATGACTTAGATGCAGGCATAAGTGGATGGATTAGTAAATTTGCAGATGACACTAAGGTTGGTGGAGTAGTGGACAGTGTGGAAGAATGTTACAGGTTTCAGGGGGACTTGGATAAACTGCAGAATTGGGTTGAGAGGTGGCAAATGGAGTTCAATGCATTTGGAGTAAATGTGAGGTGATGCACTTTGGGAAGCATAATAGGAAGGCAGAGTACTGGGTCAATTGAAAGATTCTTGGTAGTGTGCACGTGCAGAGGGATCTTGGAGTCCATGTACATAGATCCCTGAAGGTAGCCACCCAGGTGGATAGTGCTGTTAAGAAGGCATACAGTGTGTTAGGTTTTATTCATAGAGGGATTGAGTTCCGGAGCCGCAATATCATGCTGCAACTATACAAAACGCTGGTGCGGCCACACTTGGAATATTGTGTACAGTTCTGGTCCCCATATTTCGGGAAGGATGTGGAAGCATTGGAAAAGGTGCAGAGGAGATTTACCAGGATGTTGCCTGGTCTGGAGGGAAGGTGTTATGAGGAAAGGCTGAGAGACTTGAACCTGTTCTCATTGGCAAGAAGAAGGCTAGGAGGGGATTTGATAGTGACATACAAGATGATCAGAGGATTAGATAGGGTAGACAGTAAAAGTCTTTTCCCTAGGATGGTGATGTCAGCATGTACAAGGGGGCGTAACTACAAATTGAGAGGTGATAGATTTAAGACAGATGTCAGAGGCAAGTTCTTTACGCAGAGTTGTAGGGGCATGGAATGCTTTACCTCCTAATGTAGTCAACTCAGCCACATTAGGGAGATTTAAACAATCCTTAGATAAGCACATGGATGATTTTGGGATAGTGTAGGGGGATGAGCTGAGAAGAGTTCACAAGTCGGCGCAACATTGAGGGCCGAAGGACCTGTTCTGTGCTGTATTGTTCTATGTTCAGACCTAACAGTCTATCCAACACCATTTCCTGCATAATATAAATTCCCTTCAGGTCATCCATTACCTAGGTCCTTCAGCCACTATTACGTCTGGGAGATTGCTTGTGTCTTCCCCAGTGAAGATTGATCCAAAGTACCTATTCAACTCTTCTGCCATTTCCTTATTCCCCATAATAAATTCACCCTTTCTGTCTTCAAGGGCCCAATTTTAGTCTTAACCATTTTTTTCTTTTCACATACCTAAAAAAGCTTCTATTATCCACCTTTATATTTTTGGCCAGTTTGCCTTCGTGCCTCATTTTTTCTCTGCATAATGCCTTTTTAGTTATCCTCTGTTGCTCTTTAAAAGTTTCCCATTCCTCTGGCTTCCCGCTCATCTTTGCTATGTTATATTTCTTCTCGTTTATCTTTATACAGTCCTTAACTTCCCTCGTCAGCCACGGCCGCCCCTGCCTCCCCTTAGGATCTTTCTTCCTCTTTGGAATGAACTCATCCTGCACCTTCTGCATTATATCCAGAAATACCTGCCATTGTTATTCCACTGCCATCCCTGCTAGGGTATTGAACCATTGAACTTTGGCCAGCAAATCCCTCATAGCTGCATAGTTCCCTTTGTCAATTGCAATAATGACACTTCCGATTCTCCCTTCTCCCTCTCAAATTGCAGATTAAAACTTATCATATTATAGTCACTACCTCCTAATGGCTCCTTTACTTCAAGGTCCCTGATCAAATCCGGTTCATTGCACAACACAGATCCAGAATTGTCTGTGTAGAGTTTGCATATTCTCCCCGTGTCTGCGTGGGTTTCCTCCGGGTGCTCCAGTTTCCTCCCACTGTCCAAAGATGAGCAGGTCAGGTGAATTGGCCATGCTAAATTGCCCATAGTGTTAGCTGCATTAGTCAGAGGGAAATGGGTCTGGGTGGGTTACTCTTCAGAGGGTCGGTGTGGACTTGTTGGACCGAAAGACTTGTTTCCACGCTGTAGGGAATCTAATATAAATCTAATATCTAATATAAATATAAATTGCCTTCTTCCTGGTAGGCTCCAGTACAAGCTGTTCTAAGAATCCATTCCCTTTCCTGGGGTCCACGTATCATCCTGATTCTCCCAGTCTACCTGCATGTTGAAATCCCCCATAACAATTGTAGTAATACCTTTGCAACAGGCCAATGTCAACTCCTTATTCAACTTACACACTACATCCAGACTACTGTTTTGGGGGCCTGTAGATAGCTCCCATTAAGGTCTTTCTACCCTTAGAATTTCTCAGCTCTATCCATACTGACTCTACATCTCCTGATTCTATGTCCCCCCTCGCAAGGGACCTAATATTATTCCTCACCAACAGGGCCACCCCATCCCCTCTGCCCATCAGTTTGCTCTTTTGATAACACGTTTAACCTTAAATATTCATTTCCCAGGCCCTGTCCACTTGAAGCCATGTCTCAGTTATCCCCACAACATTGTACCTGCCAATTTCCATGAGAGTCTTAAGCTCATCCATCTTATTTCTTATGCTTTGTGCATTCATATATAATATTCTTAATTTGTTACTCCCCTCACCCTTCCTCTCAATCCCTATTTCACTTGACCATACTGTACGATCCCTTCTTGAGTTTTCTGCTCCGTTGATTCTGTTGTCTTTCTTAGCTTCACTTATTCTCACTTTCCCTTTAACTTCCTTCTTAAATTTCCAGTTTGTCCCCTCCACCCCACTACTTAGTTTAAACACTCCTGTGTTGCAGTGGCAAACCTGCCTGCCAGAATGCTGGTCCCCCACCTATTAAGGTGCAACCCGTCCCTTTTATATAATTTATCCTTACCATGAAACATACCCCAGTGATCCAAGAATTTAAATCTTGCTTCTTGCACTAGTTCCTCAGCCGCACATTCAAGTCCATTATCTCCCTGTTCTTGCCCTCTCCAGCCCGAGGAACAGGAAACAAACCAAAGATAGCCACCGTGGAAGTCCTGCTTTTCAGCCTTCTTCCGAGTTGTCTGAAGTCCCGCTGCAGAATGTCCGTCCTCTTCTTCACGACGTCATTTGTGCTGACATGCACCACCACCTCTGGGCTCTTCACCTTCGCCCTTGAGAATTCCTTGCACTCAGTCGGTGATGTCCTGGATCCTGGCACCAGGAAGGCAACACACCATCCTCAAATCCTGCCTGTTGCCGCAGAAGCCCCTTTCAGTCCCTCTCACTATGGAGTCCCCTATTACCTCTGCATGATGTTGACTCCTCGGCTCTGCCTCCACGCCAATTTTCGATTGGCAGATCTGTCCGCCTCTCGGACTGGCATTGTCATCTGTCTGGACGGTTTCCAAGAGATTCAACCTGTTCATGAGAGGTACTTCTCCTCGGGGTCTCTTCTACTTGAATCATCTCTTCCTTCCTCATTGTCATTTCCCTTCTTCTCTCTTCTGGTATGCTCGGTGTAATGACCTTGCTGAAGGTTCTGTCCAGAAAATTCTCATTCTCTCAGATGAGCCTGAGATCATCTAGTTCTTTCTTCACTGCTGCAACATGGTCCTTCAGAAGCTGAATGTGTACACACTTTCCACAGCTATAGGAGCCAGAGACACATCTACTTAAATAGAACTCACTAACCTTCCCAACAGTCTCTGTGCTCCGACCTCACCTCCGCCCAGCTCCCGCTGTTCTCTGCTGCAAAAAAGACCATTGGCTTTGAGATAAATATTTAAATAGAACTCACTAACCTTCCCAACAGCCTTTAAGAGTAAAGATCCAAAGTGAGTAAAGATTGACTTCTGGTCTCTTCCTTCATTAAATACTTGTCAGAGTTTTAACAGTGAGAACAAGTTCCTTTTTCCTCTTGAGTTTCCAGTGATTTTCAGGTTTTTATTTTTAACTGTGAAGTCTTGCCATTACCTTGTTTCCCCAATGTCACCCACTCATGGATCAGTTTCAACTCCTCTTTTCCTTTTTTTGATACACTTGAAGAGGTGTTGGTGAGTTGCTGTCACTTGAAAGCACAGTTGATGACAGTCCACACACTGCTGATGACTGGGATTAGATTAATGGGGTGGTAAGTGGACTCATCTTGCTTTATGTGCTTGGGATATACTTGGGCAATTTTACTACTTAGCCAGTTTTGAGAAGATTTGTAACTCAGGTTGAGGTTCTGGATGTAGGTTTGCTGGCTGAGCTGGAAGGTTCATTTCCAGACCTTTCATCACTCTACTAGGTAACATCTTCAGTGGGCCTCTGGGCGAAGCACCGCTGATGATTCCTGCTTTCTATTTATATGTTTGGGTTTCTTTGGGTTGATGATGTCACTTCCTGTGGTGATGTCATTTCCTGTTCTTTTTCCTAGGGGGTGGTATATGGAGTCTAACTGGATGGGTTTGTTGATAGAGTTCTGGTTGGAATGCCATGCTTCTAGGAATTCTCATGCATGTCTCTGTTTGGCTTCTCCTAAGATGGATGTGTTGTCCCAGTCGAAGTGGTGTCCTTCCTTATCTGTATGTAAGGATACTAGTGAAAGAGGGTCATGTTGTTTTGTGGCTAGTTAATTTCATATTTCCTGTTTTCCTAGGATACATGAACATCAACTAGCCAGCAATGCTTCGTCCGGAGGCTAACTGATGATGTTACCTAGTAGGGTGACAAAACGTCTGGAAACGAACCTTACAGCTCAGCGAGCAAACCTACATCTATTTTACCACTTTGTCAGACCAATACTGTCATTGTAGCTAAACTAGAACAGTTCGGCTTAGTTCTGAACTACAAGTCTTCAATGCATCTGTCAGGTTGTTGTAATGATTCATGGCCTTTGCTGTATGTCATGCACTTTACTCTCTCTTCATTTCACATTGAATAGATTGAATTGGCTGAGGAATGTCTTCTTCAGTGCTCAGGGCCTGAAAGCAGGCCAAGATAGATCACCCAGTGGGCATCTCTGGCTGACGATCTTTGCAAATCCATTAGTCAAAATTATACTTGCTTTGTGTCAAAGAAATAAAACTTTGAAGGAGGTGGTCAGTATTTTCAGTACTGAGCAGTCTAAAATATCTCAATAATTTACTAAATGTCAAACAGTAGATAATGCATTCTTTCTTTCATATATAATTCCTGATAAAATAACCTTACTTCTCTCCTAGATTTGCTGTAGTGTAATCATTCTGGGGAGGAATGTTGAATATCACACTTTTGCCCTTGCTAGACAATATCACGGGCTTTCAGCAAAATTGCTTCTGGCCAGAAATTTGATCCTTAGATTAGAGTTCCAAGATAGCCATAGTCTGTTAGGGTTAATGTTCATTTCTGTAGTTAGTTGGAAACTGATCAAAAGTTGAGGAGTCTTGTCATGACAAGGTTTACATGTATGATAGAATTGCTACCTTACAGCACTTTTGTGTCCTGTAATTCCCAATGCTTTTCAGAATCTGTGTTGGTATACAGCTGGTTTTCTATTGTTTATGTCTTGATTGAAGATGGCAAAATATTTCGTGAACACTACCAGAGATACTGCTGTAAGGATTCTTCATAAAGTCATTGGGAAATTTTCTGATCTTTAAAACATTAGTGAAGGTTCAGGTGCATCAAGAACCCTACACTATTTTAAAGTTAAAAATCACAACACCAGGCTATAGTCCAACAGGTTTAATTGGAAGCACTAGCTTTCGGAACGCTGATCCTTCATGACCACCTGATGAAGGAGCAGCACTCCAAAAGCTAGTGCTTCCAATTAAACCTGTTGGACTTTAACCTGGTGTTGTGTGATTTTTAACTTTGTACACCCCAGTCCAACGTCAGCATCTCCAAATCATGCCTACACTATTTGATATGCTTGTGAACTGTTGTTTTAATCTTAAAGAACACTGTTTAATTATTGGTGATATTGAGCATCAAAAAATGACAGAATAGATTTCACCAAAAACACTTGACCTTTGTACAGTTTTGCTATCCACACAAGTTCTTATTGAGCAATATATCGAAAATCAATATAAAATATTAAGGAATCGTCAACCTGCTCAAATACATGTTCTGCCAAGCTTTTCTATTGTTATTATTTTGTATGTAAACTAATTCCACTCTATTGACAATATAGCACCACGATTTTTGTAGCTCTCAGCTGCTCAACCTATAGCATAGGGAAGCATCATTGGTTCCAACCATACCTATTTCTTTGCTTGTAAAGTTTCGACAGTATTTGTCACTTGTCCATATATAAAATCAAAGTGACTGTTATAAAAAATGCATTAGAATATATGGCTTTGAAATTGAGACTGAAGAATTATAGAGTAGAATCCCTATAGTGTCGAAGCGGGCCATTCGGCCCTTCAACCCTCTGAAGAGCATCCCACCCTGTCACCTTGCATTTCCCATGGTGAATTCAACTAACCAGCACATTCTGGACACTATGGGAAATTTAGCATAGCCAATCCACCCAACCTGCACACCTTTGGACAGTGGGAGGAAGCCAGAACAAACCAAAGGAGAATGTGCAAACTCCATATAGACAGATATCCAAGGCTGGGATTGAACCCAGGTCCCTGAACCCAGGACCCAGTGAAGCAGCAGTGCTAATCACTGATGAACCATGTTGCCCAATTGCACCTGTCCACCCTGATCCAGTAACCCTCCACCATCTAAACTCACATCACACACTATTCTTGGTGCATTAACAATGGAAATGTGTGCAACATTAAAGAATGGCTATTTTAAATGGTTTTACAATATTGACTGAGACCATTCAGAAGCTTTCTTCTTTATACCTCTTTATTCACTTACCGTGCAGACAAAAACTACAGATAAATGAAAAAGAATAAACCATCGTCAAACATTAGTGAGCATCAGGTTTGTGATTTCAGTCTTGCGGAACATAACTAATTAAACTTTCTCGTCCATCCGCTTGACATCCTCACGTTAATTCCTCTTTCTCAGTGGAATGAGGTCAGGGAACATTCGACCTTCTCTGTTTACATTTCTTAAAATGCACTCAGCAGTTTTGCATAAGGGTGCCAAGGCCTTGACATAACATTACTTTGTCTTCCTCCACTAACACAATCTGACTTCTGAAAATCATTTGCACAATTACATCCGCTTGACATATAAAAGTCATTTAACTACACAATGCATTGAGTCGGCATCAAGAAAATTATGTGGCTGACGATCTAAAAAAAATTACCTGGTGTCTATAATAATTGCAGAAAAAATTACGAATTGAATTTAATGAGTTATTATAGTAATTAACTTTCTATGGTTATGCAATTTTATTAGTTGCATGTTTTTGGTGTTTGTCATGCAATAATTATAAATTTGCAGATCATCTGAAACTCCTTGATTTTGCAAAGTGTCACTTCTGTAATAAACCGAAGCCTATTCATTAGAGGACAGATGACTTGAGTTTTGTCTGTATGCTATGTAACAAGAAATGAATTTAAGGTAAAGAAATATTATTAAATATTGCTGAAAATAGAATTTTTTGTCACCAACTCATCTGCACAGGCACAAGAATGCCAAATTGTGAGCATTTTCAAACAATTATTGCTACAGGGGAAAAGGGTGCTGATTGGTTGACAATTTGATTCTGACTTGCAGAGGCATTGCTGTGCAGAAAGCAACAAAAAAACTATTGGCTACCTATGCTCCCAGGTCATTCACAAAAGATGCAAGATTTGCAAATATTCTTCATGTTTGAAGTCCCTTTATGTGAGTGTATGTTGCTTTGAACAACTATAATGAGCCATGGGTTATCATCAAATACATAAAACCAACATCACATGAGGGTACCTGAGCTATAACGTGCTGGGTAAGTGACAGACATTTGTGGATCTAGTAGTATTAGTCTGAAAGCTTCAAACAAACTTATACAATTTTCATTCACAGTGAGCTGTAGACCTATATGTTGAAATTATTGATTTCGCCGTTTAATTTTGCAAAACCAAAGGTTTTATTGTTGCCTTTTCTCTTCACATTGAGTTGCCCTTCTAGCTTTGTTCATATAAGTATTTTACAGAATGAGAAAATCAAACATCTTAGCTTTGATCATCCTGATTAGCTCTATGTTCACAACCTACTCTAGAATAATTAAATCAAGTATTTCACTGTTCAGCAGACTTGAACGCCCCAGTACAAAGATGTGCAGGTTAGGTGGATTGGTCATGCTAAATTTCCCTGTAGTATCCAAGGATGTGCAGGATAGATGGAATAGCCATGGGAGATGCAGGGTTACAAAGATAGAGTGGGTGGGGGTGGGATGTTCTTTGGAGGGTCAGTATGAACTCAATGGGCTGAATGGTCTGCTTCCACGCTTTAGGGATTCTACGATCCTCTCAATTGTATGGTATCCAGAACTGTACATATTTCTTCAACTAAGGTCGAACAAATGTCTTATATAAATTCAGTACAACCATCTTGCTCTTGTATTCTATGCCCGTTAATAAAGCCCAGGATACTGCATGGTTTATTAACTGCTCTCTAACTGTTTTGCCACCTTCAATGGTATTTACACATATATAGCCAGGTCTCTTGCTCCTGCACCCCATTTAGAATTGTACTCCCTATTTTCTGTTGTCTCCCTGTGTGCAACAGGTGCAGCACTGCATCCTTCCTTCTTGGACTAGACACTGGCTGCTGTAGGAAATTCTCCTCAACACATATAGGAAGAGATACCTTTCAAATATTCTAATCCTTTTATCATTATTAACCTTATGAATGAATCTTATTCAGTTCAAGAGCTTTACACCAACAACAAAAGATTTTTGCTAATTTTCATTTTGTAAAGGTGTCTGTCCTTCAAAATGGTATCATGAATCTTCCATTGAGATTGTTCCATTCCATCCCAATTTGTTGTTGAAATTTATTGAACAAATCAATAGCAGAGGACATCAAAAATAATCCACATTTTCAACAATGTTGAGCATGTCACCACTGTCCACTTAAACATCTTTTCTTCCTTTTTCTCCAAGGTCCTAACAATAAGTTACAAATCATTTACTCAGTAAAACATGCATGCAATGTTATTTTTTATTGATAAAACCAATTCTATCAGCAGATTTTATTTTCCAATTTACTTGTGCAAAATGTGGTTTAGAATTCTCCAACCAAACCAAGCTCCTGCAATGTAACAACACATTATTTTGCTAAGATTGTTAGTGGTCTCCTGAATTTGATGGACTGAACTGCACAACTGGCTGAATGGACTCATTCTGTGCTGTAATATTTGATCACTAATTTCATTGTGCAAGCAAACAAACAGAGATTCTTTGAAAAAAATTGCAATGAGGGAGAGCATACAGTTGTGTAGACTGAATGGCCTCAACTTATCTTCTGCTCTGTTGAGAAATGAAAAATGCCATATGACAGACAATATATTTGTTTCCCACTTACAAACATGATAACATTTTACAAAATGGGAATGGTACAGGAATCCGGGATATATTGTGCTGCAGAAAGGTAATGTAGCTTGAAGCTAGTTTAGTCAGTCATGCACACCAGGTCAGGATGAAGGGTGTGAGGCTAATTGAACATAGAACATTACAGTGCAGTACAGGCCCTTCAGCCCTCAATGTTGCACCGACCTGTGGAACCAATCTGAAGCCCATCTAACCTACACTATTCCTTCATCCAATGACCATTTAAATGCCCTTAAAGTTGGCGAGTCTACTACTGTTGCAGGCAGTGCGTTCCACGCCTCTACTACTCTCTGAGTAAAGAAACTACCTCTGACATCTGTCCTATATGGGCGGCCGTGGCTGACGAGGGAAGTAAAGAAACATATAAAGTTAAAAGAGAAAAAGTATAACATAGCTAAGATAAGTGGGAAAACTGAGGACTGGGAAGCTTTTAAAGAGCAACAGAGGATTACTAAGAAGGAAATACGCAGAGGAAAAATGAGGTACGAAGGTAAACTGACCAAGAATATTAAGGAGGATAGTAAAAACTTTTTTAGGTATGTG
>NC_057728.1:56644782-56687861 GCF_004010195.1 Chiloscyllium plagiosum
GGTTTTGTGATTTACACATGAAAGAAGTGAAACGATCACTGTATTCTAACAGATGAAAGGCTTAACAGACAATCAATTTTTCAATGTATAATTTCAGTTACATCAC
This sequence comes from Chiloscyllium plagiosum, assembly GCF_004010195.1. Classification (NCBI taxonomy): domain Eukaryota; kingdom Metazoa; phylum Chordata; class Chondrichthyes; order Orectolobiformes; family Hemiscylliidae; genus Chiloscyllium; species Chiloscyllium plagiosum. The sequence continues at coordinate 56,644,889 of NC_057728.1, forward strand.
ACTGTAAATTTTTGCTATAAATTCTGTGTGTTAGGATCGAGCCCTCCACAATCACCTGATGAAGGAGCGTCACTCCGAAAGGTAGTGTGCTTCCAAATAAACCTGTTGGACTATAACCTGATGTTGTGTGATTTTTAACTTTGTACCTCCCAGTCCAACACCGGCATCTCCAAATCTTGACTATCCCTAATCAACTTATTCCTCTCTAGATGATTATAAATCCAATCTTTTATAACCTTTGCCAACACTTTACCCACAACCGAAGTAAGGCTCACTGGTTTATAATTACCAGTGGTATCTCTACTGCCCTTCTTGAACAAGGGGACAGCAGTTGCTATCCTCCAATCTTCTGGTACTATTCCTGTAGACACCTCTTTTAGAAACAACTGTTTTCTTTTCTAAACATACTTTCAGTCCATTTGCTACTTAACAAATTCAGTATTTTGTGCAATAGTCTACCGTGGGGAACCTTTATCGAACGTCTGACTGAAATCCATATACACCACGTCAACTGCTTTACCCTCATCCACCTGTTTGGTCATCATCTCAAATTAAGGTTTGTGAGGCATGACCTACCCTTCACAAAACTGTGTTGACTATCCCTCATCAACTTATTCCTCTCTAGATGATTATAAATCCAATCTCTTATAACCTTTGCCAACACTTTACCCACAACCAAGGTAAGGTTCACTGGTCTATAATTACCAGGGTTGTCTCTACTCCCCTTCTTGAACAAGGAGACAGCAGTTGCTATCCTCCAATCTTCTGGTACTATTCCTGTAGACAACTCTTTTCTTTCCTAAACATACTTCCAGTCCATTTGCTACTTAACAAATTCATTACAGAATGTAACCATTGGATTGCAATAAATACAGGACCAAGTAAGTGGACCAAAAACACAAGATACAAAAATAAATCTGTGATCTATTAATTCTTAATTTATTTATTTTCGTTCACATCCTACTCTCCTTGTAATTTAGCTTAAGCTATCAGTAGCATTTCAAAGGCCATGCAATCGCATGGTTATAAGGACTGAGTTATAAAGACTTCCCCAGTACTCTTCTCTGTCATTAATATTTATTCTTCAATAAAAGCGAGTAGGAACTGAAAATAAACTCTTTCATGGCCTATTCTATAGCATCAGCTTGATTTGATAATTTATGATAATTCTTCTGCAGAAGTTATCTTGCCACAGGTTGACATAACAATGTCAGAGTGACATGATAACACACTTTCCTTTGGTTCTCCTTGGCTCAGAATAGGGCACACAAATGTGATGCCTATTAAAATATTCTGCTAAACATCTTTATTCACGGGGCTGACTATAACCCATTCATCTTTCATCACTCAGAATTGCAGAATTGTTATGGCACATAAGGAAACCATTCGGCCCATCACGTCTGCATTAGCTTTCCAAATGTGTAGTAAGACCATAAGACATAGGAGCGGAAATTAGACCATTCAGCCCATCGAATCCACTCTGCCATTTATCATGGCTGATAAGTTTCTCAATCCCATTCTCTCACTTTCTTCCCATAACCCTTGATCCCCTTGATAACCTATCGAGCTCAGTCTTAAATATACTTAATGACTTGGGCTCCACAGCCTTCTGTGGCAATGAATTCCATAGATTCACCACTCTCTGCCTGAACAAGTTTCTCCTTACCTCCAGTCTAAAAGGTCTTCCCTTGACTCTAAGGCTGTGCCCTTGGGCGCTAGTCTCTCCTACCAAAGGAAACATCTTCCCAACATCCAAATCTGTTCAGGCCATTCAGTCTTTTGTATGTTTCAATTAGATCCTCCCTCATCCTTCTAAACTCCATTGAATATAGACCCAGAGTCCTCAAACTTTCCTCATATGTTAAGCTGTTCATTTCTGGGACCATTCTCTGAATCATAATCATAAACCTCCTCTGAATATACTCCAGGGCTCGTGCATTCTTCCTGAGATATGGAGCCCAAAACTGCACTCAATTCTCCAAATATGGTCTGACCAGAGTCTTATAGAGCCTCAGAAATACATCTCTGCTTTTGTATTCAAGTCCTCTCAAAATAAATGTTATCATTGCATTTGCCTTCCTAACTACTGAGTCAAACTGCAAGTTTACCTTGAGAGAATCCTGGACTAGAACATGTGCTGAAACTGCTCCTTCAACAAGGTATGCTATCCTTGGTTGTTTTTTTTTCCAGTGGGGTTGTAAGCAACCCAGACTTTGAAAAGCCTGTGGTTAAAGAGTTTTAGGGCCAATTTGATAATAGCTAACAGACACTGCCTCAGACACAGGCTTTCAAGTTTTAAGAAAGAAATAGTTGTACAATGAAAGGGGAGTGGCCAGTTCTCCCAGCTCAGCTTTTCTCTGGTTTGGTTTGTTTTTAAAGTAGCATGGAAAAACATTCTGCTGGACCCAAAGAGGTAGTTCTCTGACTTCTCTCCTGTAAGAACCTGCATTTGATTTTACTTTTTGTGCCAAGGGGTGTTTCTGGGGATTGTTGCAAGTATTTGGAACACCATCATTAAGTTAGGATGATCTGTTGGTTTTTTTGGAGAGGTTAAGTTATTTAGTATTCTGTTTGTGTTTCATTATGTAATCTTGTAAATAAATTCTGTTTTGTGAAAAAGTAAGTGGTTTGACCAACTGATTCTCTCCTGGAATATCCACTTACACCTGCTTCAAACAATGAGAAAAGTTAGGGTCTGAGCTACCTTGAAATATTTGAGGGGTCTGGCATGGTCCATAACAAATTCCAAGTCTCTTTGCACTTCAGACTTCTGAATTTTCTCCCCATTTAGAAAACAGTCCATGCCTCTAGTCTTCCTACCAAAGTGCATGACCTCACACTTTCCTACATTGTATTCCATTTGCCACTTCTTTGCCCACTCTAAGAACTTGTCCAAATCATATTGCAGCCTCCCAGCCTCCTCAAAGCTACCTGTCCCTCTACCTATCTTTGTATTGTCTGCAAACATAGCCAAAATGTCCTCAGTTCCTTCATCTAAATCGTAAATGTATAAATTGAAATGTTGCAGTCCTAAAACTGAGTCATGTGGAATACCACTTGTCACCGGCTGCCATACTGAGAAGGACCCTTGTAGTCACACCCTTTTATGCCTTGATCTCATTCTCCTGCTGTTTCCTCCTATCTTTGCATGTTGTTTCTTTTTGAATAATCACCTAATGCCTTCTTGAATGCCTTATTTGATCCTCCCTCTGCCACACTTTTAGACAGTGTATTCCAAACCCAAAGCATTTTTTCTCACATCACATTTGCTTCTTTTGTAAATCACTTTCAATCTGTGTCATCCCATTCTTGATCCTTTAGCGAGCAGGAACAGCTTTTCCCTATTTCATCTATATAGCTTGCTCATGATTTTGAAATCTTCAATCAGACTTCCTCTCAGCCTTCTTCTCGCATGTTTGAAGTTTCTCATGCCTGGCACCATTCTTGTAAAACGCTTCTGCACTTACTCCAAAGCATTCGGATCCTTGGGATGGCATGGTGGCTCAGTGGTTAGCATTGCTGCCTCACAGTGCCAGGGACCTGGGTTTGATCTCCAGTCTCTTCAGTGCACAGTTTGCACATTCTCCCCATGTCTGCATGGGTTTCCTCTGGGTGCTCCGGTTTCCTCCCACAGTCCAAAGATGTGCAGATTAGTTGGATTAGCAATGCTTAATTGCCTTGTAATGTGGAGGCTAGGTGGATTAGCCGGGAGAATGCAGGGTTACAGGGGTAGGGTGGGTGTGGGTGGGATGTTCTTTGGAGGGTTGGTATGGTTTCAATGGGCTGAATGGTCTGCTTCCACACTGTAGGGATTCTATGATCCTCTCTATTGTGAGGTATCCAGAACTGTACATACTTCTCCAACTAAGGTCTAACAAATGTCTTATATAAGCTCAGCATAACCACCTTACTCTTGTATTCTGTGACTTGTTAATAAAGCCCAGGATACTACATGGTTTATTAACTGCTCTCTACTGTTTTACCACGTTCAATGGTATGTGCACATATATAGCCAGGTCTCTTGGTCCTGCACCCCATTTAGAATTGTACTCTCTATTTTCTGTTGTCTCCCTGTGTGCAACAGGTGCAGCACTGCACCCCTCCTTCTTGGACTAGACACTGGCTGCTGTAGGAAATTCTCCTCAACACATATAGGAATAGTTACTCGGAATGCTGGCCCTTAAATTACCAGTATCCCAGGTTATATTTAGGTAATTGAATTATAACTGCTCCAAAAGGTTGGCTGTTTTGTTTATTTTAAGCTTACAAATTTAATCCATTCCATTATGGGTCAAAGAGATTAAGTGGCATTGCAGGAATGTAAATTTCCCAGGAGATTTGTTCCTCAACATCCTTCCCACTATTTGACATTCTGGAGGCTACACTGAGAATTAAATTGTACATTTCTTGTTCCTTAGCTAAATTAATCTTATCTATGCTCTCCTTACCCAAAGCTGTTATCTTTCCTGCTCTCCTTGCATTTCTATTTTTTCTGAACACCTTGTCCCCAGGAATATTTTGCAACCAGTATTGCCATAGAATCAAATTTCTACATAGCAATCTGCCCCTGTAACTGGTCAATCTTACTTACTAGTCTCCTTGCATTCATATATGTTTACAGTAACCTTGATTTACACTTCATTACTTACTCCCATACTCCAACTTCAAATATTAACTTACCATTTTCTTTGCCAGTGCCAGCTGACTTGCAAATTAGTTTGTGATTCCTGGTGTTCTTTTCTCTTGATTTCCACACCCCTGCTGAATTAGTTTAAAGTCCTCCCAACAGCAAGGCATTTGGTCTCAATTCCATTCAGGTGCCACCCATCCAGCTTGTACATGTTCCATTTACCTTACGGAAGGGCTATAGTTAAAAACCTCTTAAAGAAGAACATACACTTCTTCGTTCCACTAACCTAATGCCCCACTGCACTTCAATATGATTTTTCATTAGTAGGAGCATTAATTGGGAAAGACCAAAAACTCAGCTCTCTGTCCTTCCAAAGTGATTGACTCCACAAATGAGTCTATGGTCCCAAGGAGAAAGTGAGGTCTGCAGATGCTGGAGATCAAAGTTGAAACTTTATTGCTGGAACAGCACAGCAGGTCAGGCAGCATTCAGGGAACAGGAGATTCGACGTTTCGGGCACAGGCCCTTCCTCAGGTCCCAAGGTCCCAAGGTCAAATCATCTGTTCTTAAACAATGGAAATGTGAAGAATTCAGATCCAACATACAGGATGGATAGACAAATCTCCAGATTGAATTTACAAAATCGGTGGAGATTTGAAATAATTGTATCAAAAATTCAAAATCTAGTTTAAAAAGGTTTGAAGGGAAATATTGTGTAGCATATTTAAAACCTGAAAAGGTTAATTGACATCACAAGCGCATCAGGATGGTAGAAACATGGAATATGTTGCCTCAGAGGATGGTGGAGGCAGCTACTCTCACAACGATTAAAAAACATCTGGATAAGCACATCTGTGGACCAAGTGCAGGTAAATGGGATTAGTGCACTTTGGTGTTTTTTTTGTCAGCATTGGCATAGTAGACCGAAGACTCTATCTTCTGCCTGAAACTTTGTGTCGATATCCTTCTCCACATAATATGAGTAGACTGATGTCAGCAAGAAGAATTGGTGGCAATGTGCCGTCCCAAGGCATTCAAAACTTTGGGCAGAACATTGTGGTTCAGTGGTTAGCACTGCCGCCTCACAGCACCAGAGACCTGGGTCTGATTACAACCTCAGGCAACCGTCTGTGTGGAGTTTGCACATTCTCCCTGTGTCTGTGTGAGTTTCCTCCGGGTGCTCCAGTTTCCTCCCTCATTGCAAAGATGTGCAGGTTAGGCGGATTGGATGCTAAATTGCCCACATTGTCCAGGAATGTGCAAGCTAAGTGGGTTAGTTGTGGGAAATGTAGGGTTACAGGGCTAGGGCAGAGGGTGCATCTGGGTGGGATGCTCTTCAGAGGAGTTGGTGTGGACTTGATGATTGAATGGCCTGCTTCCACACTGTAGGAATTCAATGATTCTAAATTATTTTGGCAGAAACCAATGTAAACAAGAGGTTTTGCATGTGCATCATCATTGAATGCATTTTATTTGGTGACTGCCTTTGCAATCTGCATTGCAGAAAGTTTATTACACATCCTTATATTGTCACTGGCAGTTTGGAAATATGAGAGAACCACAAAGCTGTCTTTCATTACTTATGTTAAAAAGGAACTCTGGCTGTCCAGCATTTTCATGCCTATGACTTTCTCACTAGTGTAGGATAAATGGCAGAGTCACCATAGTCCCACTCTTTCATTGGACTGGTGGTTTAATCTGAGGGTCACCACACCTCAGATGGAGGGAGAAGTTCTTCATGGTAATCTCAGTTGGTGCAGGTATTGAATACATGCTGCTGGTCACTCTCACCAACCAGCATCTAGCCACCTGAGTTAACTGACGCCAGCCCCCCTTAGTGTTGCACTTCTGTCAATAAACATCAAAATCTTCTTCTGGCTGCTAGTGAACATTTTCTATGCAACTTCAGTAAATGCTGAGCTCAGAATTTTTCTTACTGTTTTGCCAGCAGTAGCATGCATTTTTATCCAATGATAAAAGTTATTTTGTAGGTTTAGTGCCTTTGATGTTTTCTTGAATACAGTGGTGATGGTCCATCTCATAAACTATCTCCACATCTTCTAATTTCAATGTAAAAGCTAACTGTGCAATAGTGAAAGCTGGGGTATGACCTGATCAGATATTCACATCTTTTAAATGTGACCCTTCAAATCTGTCAAAAATTGGACAAAGAAAAGCTGAAGGTTTATCCAGATCATTAAGATAATTGATTTCATAGTACATGAACATAGAGTAACAACTATGACTGACTTAACATAAGAACAAGGAGCAGGACTGGACAATTCAGCCCCTTGAGGCTGCTTCCCCATTTAATACAATCATGACTAATCCCATCTTAGCTTCAACTCTACTTTAACCCATGACTGATTAAAAATCAGGTTGTAAGTTTGCTAGTTGAGCTGGTAGGTTTGTTCTCAGACGTTTCATCATTATGCTAGGTAACATCATCAGTGACCCTCTGATGAAGCACTGGTGTTCTGTTGCACTTTGTATTTATGTGTCTTGGTCTTTTAGGCTGGGTGATATCATTTCTGGCTCTTTTTCTCAGAGGTTGGTAAATGGAACCCAAATTGATGTGTTTATTGATGGAGTTCTGGTTTAAATGCCAGGCCTCTAGGAATTCCCATGCGTGTCTCTGTTTAGCCTGTCCTATTTTGGATGTGTTGTCCCAGTCTTTCTTCGACTGCATGTAAGGATACTCGTGATAATGGGTCATGTCTTTTGGTGGTTCGTTGATGCTCATGTATCCTGGTGGCTAGTTTCCAGCTGTCTGTCTGATGTAATGTTTGTTGCAGTCCTTGCAGGAGAACAAGCAGTCACAACATGCCCAGAGACTTTCACCACACTACCATACATCAAAGACATCTCAGAGTTGACTACTCGACTGCTTCAGCCCCTTGCCATCATGGTAGCCCACAACACTACCAACACACTAAAACAGCTACTGTTGAACCTAAAGGACCTTGTTCCAACAATCAGCAAAACAAATGTAATTTACAAAATACCTTGCAAGGACTGCAACAAACACAACACCAGACAGACAGGCAGAAAATTAGCCACCAGGATACATGAACACCAGCTAGCCACCAAAAGTCATGACCCACTATCACTAGCATCCTTACACATAGATAGAGAAGGTCACCACTTCAACTGAGACAACATATCCATCCCAGGACAGGCTAAACAGAGACATACGGGGGAATTCCTAGAGACCTGGCATTCAAGCTGGAACTCGATCAACAAGCACATTGATTCGGACCCCATTTGTGAACCTCTGAGAAAAAGAACTCGAAATGATATCACCCATCCTAAGAGACCAAGAAACATAAATAGAAAGTGGTACAGAACACCAGTGCTTCAATGGAGGCTCACTGACAATGTTACCTAGCATGGTGATGAACCGTCAGAGAACAAACCTACCAGCTCAGCGAGCAAACTTACAAACTGAACCTCAACCTGAGCTACACATCTTCTCAAATATTGTAATTAAAAATCTGTCTCTTTCCTCCTTAAATTTATTAAATGGCCCAGCATCAATCTTACTCATGGGTACTGAATTCCACAGATACATGACCATTTGAGAGAAGTAATTTACCCTCATCTCTGTTTTAAATCTGCCAACCCTTATCCTAAAACAATGACCTCTCATTCTAGATAGCCCCATAAGGGGAAAAATCTGTTTCATGTGTAACTCGATGTATGAAGTTGTTTTCTTGGGATAACACAATTTAAATCACTCTATTCTCCTTTCTTCATGTTATTTGACTTCAACCAACTACCAAGATATAAAGGTGACATGACAATAACAAGGGAGTATAATTTTAAAGTGAAGAGCAGGAGGGTTAGAGGGGTTTTGAGGAAAACCTTTTCACCCACCCCCCCACCCCCTGCTCCCCGAAGGGTGATGGGGATCTGAAATACACTGGCTGAGAGGATTGTTGAGATAGGAAACCACATACTTTAAAAAGCACTTGGCTGAGCACTTGAAATGTCATAACATTCAAGACCATGGGTCTAATGTGGGAAAGTAGGAGTAGCTAGTAGTATATTTTTGGTAGTACAGACTTGATGGACCAAAGGTCCTTTTCAGTACTCTATGATTGTATGATTCTGTACAATGGTGAGTGCCTAAGGTGAAGCATTGATGTGCAAAATGAAATTGCAAATGGGTTGGAGATGTATCATGAGGATGCAGAAAGGCTGGAACATATCCACCGTTAACCTTAATGAAGGGAGTGTGTGGGCAGTTGCTGCTCCGAGATTGTGCCCTGAGACTTTACCGACTGCTGTTCAAGATGGGATACCCAGAGGAGCAAGGGGAGAGCTGGCATTGCCAGGTACCTGCTCTGACTTTCATGTTAGGGATTGTTGCTACCTCGTTTCTATCTGGCATGTGGGAGAACAGGAAATGGCATAACGAAGAGCAGAAATTAGGTAATAGTGGCATGCTCATGTTTGGAAATAGATGGAAGTATACCTCCCTCTGCACTTTGGCAAGATTCTCAGCTCGCTGTTCAAAGCTTGGATGGGAATCAGAGCTGAAAATGTGTTGCTGGAAAAGCGCAGCAGGTCAGGCAGCATCCAAGGAGCAGGAGAATCGACGTTTCGGGCATGAGCCCTTCTTCAGGAATCAGATTCCTGAAGAAGGACTCATGCCCAAAATGTCGATTCTCATGCTCCTTGGATGCTGCCTGACCTGCTGCGCTTTTCCAGCAACACATTTTCAGCTCTGATCTCCAGCGTCTGCAGTCCTCACTTTCTCCTTGGATGGGAATCAGCCTATTTTTCTCGAAATTGAGAATATTGTTTTTGCTGATCTCGGCATATTTTCCAAACTGACTAGTCAGTGCCTATGTGCTCAAGGGCTCCTGGGAAGATACTGCCCATCTTCTTTGTGGAAAAATAATCAAAAACCCCAAAATTGTGGCAGGGCTGTAATAGTGTCTCCAAGTAAAAAATTACTGCTCACAGCTAAGAACAAGAATTTACATTGAAACATGTTATTTACTGTGCAAATTAAAGTCTGTCAATTAAACAGTGCTAGGAAATGAATCCTGAAGGAGGGCATTTTGCGCTAAATATAAACTCCCTGGAGCCTTGTAAATGCCACAATATCTTATAAGCTTGTGTTCCAGTGATGAATTGCTGATGTACAAATTTAATACTGGCTGTCAGAAGAGCTTTTCAGTTCTGAATGGAGAAATGCAGGACCATTATGGGAAAAGAACATTTCGGCTCGTGGGGGGTAAGCCAAACTCATCCTTCTCCTGCTGACTTAATGTAAAGAACACTAACTTGAGTCATCTTAAAGTTGTACAAGAGGACAATTGAGACAAAGCTTAAATTTAGTTTCATGGAGACCACAACCTTCAATGAGAATCACTCTCACCCCCAAATCAATCCTTGCAATAGCTATGCAGGAAACGAAAAACAATAATTCAGTCCTCTATGGGTAAAATTTGTCTTTTGGTTCTGAAAACGTTAATGTTGGTGATTGTATTAAGCTCCATCCAATCTGGACGTCACAAGGATTTTGTTCAAGGAAGGGTAGGTTATTTTACGGTCTTGGAGAATGAAGACATATATTCAGTATTTCCCATTGCCTTAATAACAAATGCTAATTGACTGTTGTGACTTGTGCCTGATTTCTATCATGGAATAAATTGCATCTTGTTTAACACAAGTGTGTTTTCTTTTTAACAATCAGTAATGGTGGTTCCTCGACCACTGTAAATAAAGAAAAAGGTCTAGTGGCAGAAACTAACCAACAAAGAATCGTAGAATCTCTACAGTGTGGAAACAGGCCATACGGTCCAACAGGTCCATGCTGACCTTCTGAAGAATAACCCACCCAGACCCATTCCCCTTATCCTATATTTACCCCTGACTAATGCACCTAACCTACACATCTCTGAACACTATGGGCAATTTAGCCTGACCAATTCACATAACCTGCACATCTTTGGGCTGTGGGAGGAAACTGGAGCACCCAGAGGAAGCCCGCACAGACACAGGGAGAATGTGCAAACTCCACACACACAGTCGTCCAAGGCTGGAATCAAACCTGGGTTCCCTGGCGAGGCAGCAGTGCTGACCACTGAGTCACCATGTGGAGCTGATAGTGGTTCACATTGTAACAAATCCAACAGGATTGAGATGCAATGTCAGTTTAATCTGGGGAGTGAGTCACTCCAGAGCTATCTTAGAAATGACAATAGTCAGATTCATATTTTTACCTTGTCAAAAGATTTATTCAGATATTGGTCTTCCCAATTTTTTCTTCAAGTGCCTTTGCTCATTATTTGAATAGATAAGTTAAGCAATTTAACTCCAACAAGTTAACATCTCTTAAAATATTAGATGAACATTTGAACCAATTGCATCCACATGTATGACACAGAATCAATTTCAAACTTTGTGCTTTCATAAACAGAATTTCTGTGATTTTTTGGAAAGCATTTCTGACACATAATCTGAGTAAGTGAATTTTTGTGGCAAGAAAATTGTAAGCAACGATTTCTGCAGCTTTATGCAATAATGTAAGCCTTTTAGGACAGAGAAGAAGAGAAAAGTATTCACCCAGAGAGTGCTGAGCCTGTGACATTCTCTAACATAGGAAACCGTTGAGGCCAAAACATTGAAGACTTTCAAGAAAGATGTAGATATAGTTTCTTAGGACTAAAGGGGATCAAAAGATATGGGGAAGGAAGTGGGAACAGGGTACTGAGTTGGATAAACAGCTGTAGTTGTGTTTAATGGTGGAGTAGGCTCAAAGGGCCAAATGGCCTACTCCTGCTCCTACATTCTATGCTTCCATATCACAGTTCGGCCTTCCCCGTGATCAAATGGTGCACTAATTGTATTAAATATTGTGGTGCTCAGGATCACTGATGCTGTGGCTCTGAATTATCTTTTTGCAATGTCTGAAGACTAACTTAGACTTCTTTAGGTAGCCCTGCAAGAGAAGGAGGTTGTTTGCCTGCCACGGGATTACAGCCTATGGCAAGAAACTGCACCTGGAACATGGTGCAGTTTTTGCACAGAAGCTATCACATGGTTCTGGCTGATCAGGAGACTGTCCCACTCTTGTTGCCACAGAGATAGAGATGAATTAACAGGGTGATAATCTGCCAGATCGTGACATATATTCAGTGCAGATAAAGGGTTGAATTCTAACAAGCATTGATCTTGAGCAGAAAGTGAGGACTGCAGATGCTGGAGATCAGAGTTGAGAGTGTAGTGCTGGAAAAGCACAGCAGTCAAGCAGCATCCGAGGAGCGGGAGAATCGACGTTTCTGGCATAAGCCCTTCATAAGGGAGGGCTTATGCCTGAAACGTCGATTCTCCGACTCCTCAGATGCTGTCTGACCTGCTGTGCTTTTCCAGCACTACACTCTCGACATTAATATTGAAGCACTTCATAGTCGATTTCTCTCCTTGAGCTCTGGTGCGTTATCTCCCATAACTCTCCATTGACAATGAGGAATAGACCTTCACAATACATGTTTGGAATGGGAGTGATAAAGAAAAGCTTCTGAAGGTGCATAGGTGACACAGAAAAAGGAAAAAGAAGGTCACAGTCATAACTGTATTGCTTCTTGACATCATCACTTCTGATCAACGATCATAGTGACTGCAGCTACAAGAATGAAAAGGTTATTCGCCCTTTTCACCATACCATCTTAGAACTGAAGGAGGGCTATTCTTTCCCAGTACCCAGCAAAGCACAACATCTTCTCATTGTTCAGTATGGGAGCATCACGTGTTGTCAAGCCTTGAAACAATTGTTCATGTTAATTTTTATCAACCAACAGGAAAAGTGAAGAAACATCAAGCAATAGAGCTGCATTTGCTTTTGGGAATAAATAGCCCTGTGAACAACAACAAAGTTACAATCAATCAACGATGACTTCACCCAACCCTGGGTCTATAACAAAAAGGTGAAATAAAGCAGAGATGCTGTGAGCATCCAAGTAAGTGCAAAGTGAGTGAGCACTAAAAGCCCTGAGGTGCAACATCAGATGGATACCAGTCCATGCACGCAGAGCAGCATTACAATGATAGGTGTTGGTCAGCTCCAAAGTGCCGTGTCAAGTTGGTGAATTGTATTTTAAATGAGTCAAAGACGTACCATGATAATGTGGTGAGGCTGATGCTTCTCTGATGTCAACCTCCATGAAGGATGCAGGTGGTCACTGCCCATGGAGTGTGCCATGAGATATTGGGCACTGTTGCCTATGATGGACACCGGAGGAGGAAGTGGCAAGTTGCAGTCATAGAGATGTACAGCACAGAAACAGACCCTCTGGTCCAACGTGTCCATGCCAACCAGATATCCCAACCCATTTACTCCCACCTGCCAGGCATCCGGCCCATACACCTCCAAACTCTTCCTATTCATATACCCATCCAGATGCCTTTTAAATGTTGCAATTGTACTAGCCTCCACCACTTCCTCTGGCAACTCCTTCCATACAAATACCACCTTCTCTGTGAAAAAGTTACCCCTTAAGTCTCTTTGATATCTTTTCCCCCTCACCCTAAACCTATGTCCTCTAGTTCTGGACTCCACCACCCCAGGGAAAATACCTTGTCTATTTACCCTATCCATGCCCCTCATGATTTTATAAACCTCTGTAAGGTCACCCCTCAGCCTCTGACGTTTCAAGGACAACAGCCCCAGCTTGTTCAACTATTCCCGATAGCTCAAATCCTCCAAACCTGGCAATGTCCTTGTAATTCTTTTCTGAACCCTTTCAAATTTCACAACATCTTTACAATAGGAAGGAGACCAGAACTGCACGCAATATTCCAACAGTGGCCTAACCAATGTCCTATACCCCTTATGCTCACATCCAAATCATTTATATAAATGACGAACATCAAGTGGGAACTTTCATGTCGGGAAAGTTCACCGTCTAAACCCTCACCACAGCCTGTGAAACCTTAAACTGAAATGACGTGAGCTTAGAAAAACAGAACTGTAAAAAATAGAAGCAGAAGTAGCTATCAAGCTCACTCTGCCATTCAACATGGTAATGGCTGATCCTCCATCTAAACCCCATACTCCCAATCTCTCCCCATACCCCTGACAACTTCAGCATTTAGATATCTATCTATTTCTTCCTCAAGTATAATTAATAATGAATGCAGACATCTCTCATTGCTCAATAGTGAAATTCTTCTCTCACTATTAACACTTAGGGTGGAAAATCAGGCATTTTTCATCAATGTCAAAAAGTTTTCCTGATTTTCCAACTTTGAGAAGTTGGGAAGATTCTGCCCCAAGTATTCACGGTTTAGACTCAGAGATGGGACTTGCTACAACATAAAACCTCCTGCAACTTTGATTGAGATCTCGAAAGAGCGACCACTTCCAGGGTAATGATTTTTTTATTTGCCATTCTGTCTGCATTCATGTAGAGTCATAGTCATACAGCATGGAAACAGACTCTTCAGTCCAAAGTATTCATGCTGACCAGATATCCTAAATTAATTTAGTCCCATTTGCCAGCATTTGGGCCATATCTGTCTAAACTTTCCCTATTCATACACCCATTTAGATGTCCTTTCAATATTGGAATTGTACCAGCCTCTTCACCACTTCCTCCGGCAGCTCGTTCCACACATGTGAAAAAGTTACCCTTCAGGGCATTTATAAATCTTTCCCCTCTCACCTTAAACCTATACCCTCTAGTATTGGACTCCCCTACCCTGGAGAAAATAACTTGCCCATTTATCTTATCCATGCCCCTCATGAATTTTTAAACCTCTACAAGGTTACCCCTCCACCTTCGATGCATTGACAAACTTTTCACTGACTCTGACAGGATCAGCCACAAGGACCAAAGCCCCCCCCCCTCTTTCCTGCTGTCCCCAACCCCAGCCCAAAAAGTAGGTAATCCTCCACTGTCCACAGCTGGCCTTCAACAGAAAATGATGGTCTTACCCTTATGACCATAAGCTTATTGACTATTAACATGGAGGATGTCAAGAACTGATTCAGGAAGCAACAAAAGAAAAGGTTGGAAACTTTAAAGATAATTATTAAAGAGGACGTGGGCCGTATGAGGATTGATGCCAGGCAATGTGAGTCTTCCATGACGCATTTCCCAGGATTCCTGTTCTGGGGGGTCACACCTCGTAACTACATCCAACCATTGTCTGGGAAAACGAATGAAAGCTCAGAACTTTGGAAAATCAGAACATAGGAATTGGGAGTGGGAGTAGGAAATTCAGTCCTTTGAACTCACTCTGTGATTTAACATGATCATGGCTGATCTTATCCTAGTCTCAACTTTATAATCCTGCCTGCTCTCCCTTGCCCTTCATCCCATTTTTCATCAGAAGCATATCTATTTCTGTCTTGAATCTGTGGATTGATTCTGCCTCCACTGCACTCTGGGGCAGGGAGTTCCATTGATTCATAACCCTCTGAGAGAAGTAATTTCTCCTCATCTCAGTTTTGAACCAACCTCTCCTTACTCTATATCCAGAACCTCTTATTCGAGACTGTCCCACAAGGGGGAACATCTGGGCAATGTCTACCTTATCAATCCCCTTTAGCATTTTATATACCTCAATCAGATTCCCCTCTTTCTTCTGAACTCCAGTGAGTACAAGCCCAGGCTATTCAACCCCTCCTTGTATGACAGCCCTTTCATCCCTGGAATTAATCTGGTGAACCTTCTCTGAACTGCCTCCATTGCCACCACATCCTTCCTCCTAAGGAAACCAAAACTGGACACAGTGTTCCAGGTGTGGTCTTGCCATGTCACTTATTACTGTCGTTCTGTTCGCCGAGCTGGAAGTTTTTGTTGCAAACGTTTCGTCCCCTGTCTAGGTGACATCCTCAGTGCTTGGGAGCCTCCTGTGAAGCGCTTCTGTGGTGTTTCCTCCGGCATTTATAGTGGCATGTCACTTATGAATGTAACATCGTTTCTTTACTGCTCAGTGGTTAGCACTGCTGCTTCACACAGCCAGGGACCCGGGTTCAATTCCATTGTCAGGTGACTATCTGTGTGGAGTTTGCACATTCTCCCCGTGTCTCCGTGGATTTCCTCTGAGTGCTCTGGTTTCCTCCCACAGTCCAAAGATGTGCAAGTTAGGTAAATTGGCCATGCTAAATTGCCCATAGCATTCGGCATTGTGTAGTTTAGGTGCATTAGTCAGGAATAAATGTAGAGTAACAGGGTAGAGGAATGGGCCTGGGTGGGACACTCTTTGGAGGACTGGTATGGATTTGTTGGACCAATTGGCCTGTTTCCACATTGTAGGGATTCTATGATTGATTCTATAATCCTGTCATTTTGCAATAAATGGCAGGATCCATTTACAAGAGAAGACGTGACAGCATGAGAAATGCAATAATATGTGGGGACAGGGTGGGGGTGGGGCAGGGCAGCAGAATAAATATGTCAAAAGGCACAAGAATAATTTAGCATGTTCAAATTACATTTCCAAATTGCTCTTTTTGACTTGATGGAGTGTCAGTGACGTTGCTGATAAAAAAAAACGAAAACAAACTTCCTAGAAGTGTTCAGCAGCTGTGAGGGGAGACTCAGAGTTAATGTTTCATGCATTGACCCTGAGGAAAAGTTGGAGATGTACTATATTTTGAGCAAGTGAAAGGAGGTTGAGGAAGGGGAAAGAATGATAAAAAGTAAGTTTATAATAGGGTGAAGTGCAGGAGAGATGAAGTGACATTAAACTTTGAGATGCAAAGGTCAAAGGGACTGGTAATGAGTCCAACTGAAGATTGAAAAGATGTGTCTAGATGAGGTGTGAATGTCAGGAACGCAGATGTTTCAGGATTCAGAATTAAGCAAACAAGATGAAGGCAAGCAAGCCAGCAAAGAACTCAAATGAAATGAGGGCAGGGATGACCATCTGATATTATAGAGCTCAATATTGAGCCCAAGAGGCTGTAAAGTGTTGAGTCAAAACATAAAATTCCAGTTCTGAGGAAGAATCACTCAACGAGAAACATTAACTCTGATTTCTCTCCACAGATGCTGTTGAGCTTTCCCAACAATTTCTGTTTGGTTTCTAATTTATGGTATCTGCAGTTCTTTCAGTTTTTATGCAGTTCCTTGAGTTTGCATTGATCTTCATTGGAAAATTGTAGAGGGCCAAGGGTCATAAAGGTCAGCATGGGAACAAGGTGGAAAATTGTAATGACAATTCAAATGACAAGGTGGCTTGGTGTCATGGACTTACTGGAAATGTTCTTCAGAACAGTCACTTAGTCTGCATTTACTCTCCTTGGTGTAGAGAAGACCACATCAGGGGCAGCAAATGCAGTTTAGTAAAGTGAAAGATTGTTTGTGCAAATCACTGCTTCAACTGAGGAGACTTAGGTAATGAAAAAGGAATAGCTGCCCCTCAGCCATGAAGCCAGAGAAAGGGAAGAGCCACAGATGGACCAGGTGAAATACATTTGGAAGCAACGTTGATAAGACTTTGAGGTTCAGGATGAAAACAAAAATGGCACCCAATTAGTTGGACCATTTAAGAAAAAAGTAACACAGTTACATTGTGTAGCTCGAGCAATAAGTCTTCAGTACAAGAGGGCAGGCATAGGTGGTATGCACCTTCCCTGGAATTATCTTTTCTTCTAATTGGAAAAGAGCTTTCCCCCACAATTCCCATTGAATCCAGTTTTACATGAGCTCCTTTATGCCACACTCAGTCAAATGCAGCCTTGATTTCAAGGGCTGTCACTGTCATCTGTTGAATTTGACTCTTTTGGCAATGTTTGGACCAGGGCTGCAATAAGGTCAGGAACCAATTGACGCTGGTACAACCTAAACTGAGCATTGATGAGCAGTTCTTTACTGAGTATGTGTTACCTGATGGCACTATCAAGGGGACCCTTACTCTGCTGATAATCAAGAGAAGATTGAAAGGACTGTAAATTGGCCAGGTTGGAATTTTCTTGCTTGCTCTGGATGGGACACAAACAGGCAATTTTCCACATTGTCAGATGGTGCTGGTACAGTTTGGCTGGGAGAGCAGCAAGTTCTGGGGCACAACTCTTCAGCACTATTGCCAGAGTGTTGTCAAAACCTGTAGCTGTTGCAACATTCAGTGTCTTCTTTAATTTCTTCATGTCATGTGGCGTGAATCAAATTGGTTGAAGATTGGCATCTATGATGCTGAACCCTGAGGAAGAGGCCATGATGGACTATCTATTCAATATAGCACAGCAGGTCAGGCAGCATCCGAGGAGCAGGAAAATTGATGTTTTGGGAAAAAGCCCTCAATAAGGAATAGAGGCTCACAAAGCTCCCTGCCTCTATTCCTGATGAAGGGCTTTTGCCCGAAACATCGATTTTCCTGCTCCTCGGATGCTGCCTGACCTGCTGTGCTTTTCCAGCACTCTGATCTAAATTCTGGTTTCAGGCATCTGCATTCTTCACTTTTGCTTATCTATTCAATATATCTAAAGGAAGATGATTGTAAATGCTTCAGCCCCATCTTTTGCTTTGGACTTGCTGATCTCCCTCATTATTCTGAAGCAAAATATTTATGGAGTAACATTCTCTAGTTAGATGTTTAACTGTTCACAGTGACTGGATGTTCGTAGATTTGTAGAGCTGTATATGTTGGCCGTTAATTATTGCACATTTAAGCCTGAACCTAATTGGCATGAAATTGTAATTGGCTGGGTTAACTTTATTTTCTTCTAGTTCAGGATTCTTGGCAAAGTGTTTCAACCCGTTGCTACATGTCAAAGTTGACTACATTTCTGCTACAGGGCTACAGATGAAGCAGGTTTAAGTGAAGCACTTTACCAAGATTAGATTGCATAGGACTTATTTTCCTTGACAGCCATGTATTCCACCTTAGACCATTGCCAAGACTTCAGGAATTTTATTATTTTTAGACTCTTAAAATAATGGAAAGAAGCCAAATATTCATTTATTTTATTCAAATCTGCTTTGTTTTAATATTCAATTAATCTCACTTCCTTAATAAACTTACTTTCTTTCTCTGTTTCTAAGCATGTGATTATAAAATGTAAATGGTATTTATGTTGGGAGGATCAGCTGGAATATATATCAACACTCTGTTCCATTGTCTGCCCCAATTGCACAATGTTTTTATGCTTTAATCACTGGTCATTCCATATTAACTCATCTAAAAAGTTAATAAGAACAACTTGCATTTATAGGGCACCTTTATTGCAAGAAAAGTCTTGCACAAACGTCATAGAGCTAATTTTGATTGGAACCATACAAAAGGATTGGGACTTTATGGTTTGGATTTCTGAAATGTTTCATCACTTTGAAAATAGTCCATGCCTCTATTCTTCCAACCAAAGTGCAATATCTCACACTTTCCCACATTGTATTCCATCTGGCACTTCTACGCTCACTTTACTAGCCTGTCCAAATCCTTTTGCAGCCTCCCTGCTTCCACAACCCTATCTGTCTATAAAACTGTCTTTGTGTCTTCATTCTGAAATAGGGATAAGATTTTCATCTAAAAATCAGTGTATTTACTCAGGATCACTGTTGGGCTCCACCTTAGTTTTCAGCTTGGGGAGTATGTGCCATTGGTTCAGTTGGGTCCCATATAATTCTGTCCAAGGGAATATTATGGTGGTAGTAAAAAGCTTGGTCACAGATATAAGTCACGGGTTTATGGAGAGACTTAAAAGAGAGATACTTTTTTTTAATGGTTTTGTAAAGGAAGAAAAGTTTATTAAAAAAATATAGATAAAGAGATATGGGGGTTAGGTGTGGAGGGAGGAAAGGCTTTGGGATGCAATTCCAGAGCTCAGGGCTTAAACAGCTATAGACATACCCACCAGTGACGGAGCAATTAAAACCTGGAATGCATTCAAGAACATGCTTGAAAGAACACAGATAGGGGAGTTTTAGAGTTTACAGAGATAGGAAAGGGCAAAGCCCTGCAGGGATTTGAAATCCAGTATGAAATGTCTACTCAACCAGAAGTCAATATAAATCAGCAAATACAAAAGTGATGGATGAATGGGAATTTGTGTGAGTGAGGATTGGAATGCAGAATTTTGGATAACCTCAGCTTTATAGACAGTATAAAGTGGCAGCCATGTCATAAGTGCTTTGGAGTAGTTGGATGGGAGTAAAGGAAGTGAAGGATTGCATGAGAAAGGATGCAATCCTCAGTACGAGAGAAAGGATCTGAATTTGCCTGGTTAATAACATTAAACATACAATGAATATTTATATTCAGAGTTAAAAATGTGGTGCTGGAAAAACACAGCTGGTCAGGCAGCATCCGAGGAGCAAGAGAGTCAAGGTTTCAAGCATAAGCTCTTCATCAGGAATTCATGCAGTCCTCATTTCCTCTATATTTAGATTCAGGCCTAATAACAGATCATAGCAATCTTCAGTATGGATATTCATTTTTAATTTGCTTACGGAATGGTTTATAATTTCTTTTTCCTGAACATTGATATGTTGATTCCTTTATCTTCATTAAGCTTTTCAACTGAACACGGTCAATATTGTTCTGTCATCACTGCTGCTGAATGCTTCTAACTTGACAAGGTGAATGTGGACAGGATTATTTTCTCTTGTGGGAGAATCTAGAACAAGGGGTCCATCAGCAAAACTGACCCAGAACTTCCTGTCAACTGCCACTTCAACATGACATTGTGTTTCCTGGCCAGTATCTCTGTCTCGGGTTTGCTACAGCACTCCTGCAAAGCTCAGTGCTAGCTGGAAGAACACCATCTCATTTTCTGCTTGGGGTTGCTGCAGCTTTCAGGACTCAATATCAAGTTCAACATTTTAGGGCCTGAGCACCTTCTCCCATGTCCTTACCCTAACCACCACACACTAGGTCTTTTGATCATATGGACTGCTACCACACACAGCCCATTGTCAGCTACTAACAGTCCCCATTAGCAACTACACAGAGAACCTCGATTATCTGAAGGACACGGGTGGGGAGTATTTTGTTTGGTTAATCGAATGCTGGATAATCAAAGCTGGATAACATAATTAGCCACACACTGGGACCTTGTGATCTTGTTCAGATAATCCGAAATTCGGTTAATTGAATGCCGGATAATTGAGGTTCGTCTGTACTGTATTCATCCTCCCAGGTTGACCTGTGCCCATTGCTTTGTCTGTCTCATTGTTTTTTTCTCTTTCTCTGGTCTCCATCTCCAACCATCATTTACTCCTCCCTAAACTGTATTTTCAGCATATATACCAACTAGGATCTGTGGGCACAGCCTTAGAATTAAAGAGGGTCAATTTAGAATGGAAATGAGGAGACATTTGTTCAGCCAGAGAGTTGTGGGCCTATGGAATTCATTGCCACAGAGTGCAGTGGAAGCTGGGACGTTAAATGTCTTCAAGGCAGAGATTGATAAATTCTTGATCTCACAAGGAATTAGGGGCTACGGGAAGAGTGCGGGTAAGTGGAGTTGAAATGCCCATCAGCCATGATTAAATGCGGAGTGGACTCAATGGGCCAAATGGCCTTATTTCCATTCCTGTGTCTTATGGTCTTATGGTCTTATCAGGGCTACACTCAGTTCTGAAGAATGTTACTCTGCTTTCTCTCCACAGATGCTGCCAGAAATGCAGAGTTTTTCCAGCAAATGCTGTTTTTGTTTCTGATCTCCAGAACCTGCAGGTTTGGGGTTCTTGGCATGAGGGATCACTGTTTAAAAATCACACTTTGCCCATTTACAGCAGAAATCAGACAGGGCTTTCTTTCTCTGAGTGTTGTGAGTCTTTGGAACGCTCTTCCTTGTGGTTAGACAGTCATTGAATGCTTTTGTTTAAGACAAAGGAAGACAGATTCCTTCTGGGCACATGGGTCAAAGACCATCAGGGATGGGTCAAAGACCATCAGGGATAGGCCAAAGACCATCAAGGATAGACCAAAGACCATCAGGGATGGGTCAAAGACCATCAGGGATAGGCCAAAGACCATCAGGGATAGGCCAAAGACCATCAGGGATGGGTCAAACACCATCAGGGATAGGCCAAAGACCATCAGGGATAGGCCAAAGACCATCAGGGATGGGTCAAAGATTTGAGATTACAATCAGATTGGCCATGATTTCAAAGAATGGCCGATTAAGATCAAGGGGCTGAATAGCCTCGCCTTAAACTTTGTTTAAAGAAACATAGAAAATAGAAGCAGGAGGAGGCCATTCAGCCCTTTGAGCCTGCTCCACCACGCATCACAATCATATCTGATTGTCCAACTCATTAGCCTAATCCTGCTTTCTCCCCATAACCTTTAATCCCATTCACCCCCTAGCACTATATCTACCCGCCTCTTGAATACATTCAATGTTTTGGCATCAACTACTTCTTGTGGTAATGAATTCCACAGGCTCACCACTCTGGGGGTGAAGAAATGTCTCCTCATCTCCATCCTAAATGGTCTACCACGAATCCTCAGACTATGGCCCCTGGTTCTGGACTCACCCAACATTGGGAACATCTTCCCTGCATCTACCCTATTTGATCCTGTTAGAATTTTATAAGTCACTATGAGATTCCCCCCTCATTGACCTGATCTCCAGCAAAAGCAATCCTAACCAAATCAATCTCTCCCCATACATCAGTCTCGCCATTCCCGGAATCAGCCTGGTAAACCTTTGCTGCACTCCCTCAAGGGCAAGAGCATCCTTCCTCAGAAAGGAGACCAAAACTGCACACAATATTCTAGGTGTGGCCTCACCAAGGGCCTGTATAACTGCAACAACAGATCCCTGCTCCTGTGCTCAACCTCTCACAATGAAGGCCAACATACTATTTGCCTTCTTAACCGCCTGCTGCACCTTCAAAGCCTCCTTCAGCGACTCGTGCATAAGGACACCCAGGTCCTGCTGCAACTCTCCTCTCCCAATTTATAGCCATTCAGGTAGAAATCTGCCCTCTTGTTTTTGTCCTGAAATAATAAAGAACTTGTATAAACTTTTACAAGTAATAAGATGAGTATCAGAATAAGTCACAAAAGGTTCCATATTTTTGCAGATGATTATAATCATGCACAACTTAATGTAAATCCTGTATTATATATAAACACTGACTCAATTTTTGTGTGGATTGTTTAGTAGCTAGGACCATACATGTTCCATTGGTGACACACAGAATCCAATACAAACACACAAAGCTCTTTGTAAATATTTATACACAGGAAAATAGGATTCCCTTCCTGTCTTTTTAAATTCTGATTACATGTTTAGATATACGGTCTTTTACATTGCCATTTTAATTTTCTTATTTTCATTTCTTTGCTCATCTTACATTTTGCCATCAAATTCTCTGCTTTGTTTCTTTACTTGTTATCTGTATTCATGCACCTCATTTCACTTGCATTTCCCTCTTCCTGTATATTTAGTTTCCATGTCACTAATAATCTTTACACAGCTAAGGTTGATTTAGTAAATGGGTAAAGCATAAGTCTTTCACACTGAAATCCCTCTGGGAAAGGTTGGAGCGAGGCATGGAAACAAATACTGAGTAAACCTATATATCAGTAAAGTGCCGGTTTCAATTATCTGGCAGAATGCTCAGTTTGAAGCTTGGCAACTGTCATTATAAACCACAATCTGTGGGGGAAATTTAACATCGTAAAATGTAAAATCAGTGATATAGCATTATCTATTCAGGGCACCCACCATCAATAATTTCAATGGATAGAAATATAAAGGACAGTGTATCATAAGTGCTCAAATGACTCCCAAAACAATGACCAGAAGACAATGGAGCAGAAATATGCCATTCAGCCTGTCAAGTCTGCTCTGCCATTCCACGAGATCCTGGAAGAACACAGCAAACCAGGCAGCAGTGGGAGGAGGTGTAGTCCAGGTAGTTATGGGAATCTGTAGGCTTGTAGTATATGTCCATCTGGTGCAGCATCCTGCACCCAGGTTGAACTGGAGCAGTTTATTGACTTCGCTCACAACTTCCACCCCACTCTCAAATTCACTTGGTCCATCTCAGACACCTCCCTCCCCTTTCTTGACCTCCATTTTGTCTTCAGCCACAGTCTCTAGACAGGCGTCTACTACGAACCTACAGACTCCCACAACTACCTGGACTACTCTTCCTCTCACCCTGCAAGAACTCCATCCCATTCTCCCAATTCCTCTGCCTCCGCTGCATCTGCTCGGATGAAGGGACTTTCCACTCACGAGCATCCCAGATGACCACCTATTTTGAACAACATGCTTTTCCTCCCTCTATCATCCAGAGAGCCCTCTGCCCCACCACCTCCATTCTCTGTATCATTGCTATAAACCCCCCTGCCAAACGCAAAAATGACAGAATCCCCCTTGTCCTCACCTACCAATCCGCCAGTCTCCGTGTTCAGCACATCATCCTCAAACTCTTCTGCCAACTCCATATATATCACATCACCAAGAATATCTTTCCCTCCCTATCCCTCTCTGCTGTCCACAAGGACCATTCCCTCTGACAGTCCTTGGTTCACGCCACCCCCACCACTGAACCCCCAGGTTCCTTCCTTTGCAACCAGAAAAGATGCAAAAACTGCTAATACATCACCCCCCTCACCTCCATCCAGGCCCCAAACAGTCCTTCCAGGTGAGACAGAGGCTACTGCATTAGGTGCTCCCGATGTGGTCTCCTCTACACTGGGGCGACTTAATGTAAACTTAGGGAATGGCTCACTGAGTATCTCAGCCAGGTCCGCAGGGTCTGACCGGACCTCCCAGTCACCACCCATTTGCAATTTCTCTTCCTACTTCCTTTCCGACATGACCATCCTTAATCTCCTCAATTGCCAAAACAAACCACAGTTCCTATTGGAGGAACAACACCTCATCTTCCCCTGGGCACCTTATAGCCTGGAGGACTCAACATTGAGTTCTCTAATTTCAAATAACCTCCCCATCCCTGACTCCCTTCCTAGCCCCTCCCCCTCTCTTCCACTCATCTGTGTCAGCAAACGAATTCCTTCCTCCCATTGACCAACCAGGTCGTATCCTCTGTCGATCTTCACCTACCCCCACTTCACCACCCTGCGCCCACCTCCTGCTTTATCTGCAGCTCCCCCTACAACCACACCCCAGTCCTGAAGAAGGGTTACACCCGAAACATCGACTTCTGCACCTCCTGATGCTGCCTGGCTTAGTGTGTTCTTCCAGCCTCCCACCTGTCTACTTTAGATTTCAGTATCTGCAGTTTCTTTGTCTCATTCCACGAGATCCTGGCTGATCTGCTGATCATCTCCATTTTCCTGACTTTTTCACATGACCCTTGATTCCCTTACTGTTGGTCTCAGCCTTGAATATACTCAATGGTCCAGCCTCAACAGCCCTCTGTGTTAAAGAAGCCCACGGATTCACAACTCTGAGAAGTATTTGCTTCTCATCGCTAACTTAAATGTATGACCCCTTATTCGGAGATTATGTCCTCTGGTCCTGGACTCTTCCACAAGGGGAAATAACCTTTCCACATCTATTTCCACATCTATTCAGGCTAATTTTTCAGTGCAGCATGGAGACAGTGCTACATTATGATTATATTTAAAAGTGTTTATTAGGAAAAAAAACTCAAAGTTTGGGTGAAGATTTGTATCACCTACACTTTACTGACAATATGCTAGTGGCAACTGCAATGATAATAGAGCTATCCTTCATAATTTTCATTTAATTAATAAAAAATCTAAAATTCAAGGTATTTCTCACAAGCTTGTTAAATATCCAGAACCAACAATTCGTTTATCTGTTGATGACTATTGAAAAAAGGATGTCAGCAAACAACATGTTTCAACTCTATCTGAATTTGTATGAATAATGGAATGTTAACTTCCTATTACCTCTATGAATACTATTTCAGGTGTCAGTGTTGACCCTTTTCTTGGCCCAAATATATTGGATTGAAATATTATTTGGATATTAACTTTCCCTGTTTCAAAGACTACATCAAGGCAGGTAGTGGCAATATCCTGATCGTCATGATGCAGGGCCCCAACCTAATGTTTCAGGACATGGGTTTGAGTCCAATTTGAATTCAACAAGAATCTGGAAATAAAAGCTGGTCTCCTATTGGAAAGATGTTGTGAAACTTGAAAGGGTTCAGAGAAGATTTACAAGGATGTTGCCAGGGTTGGAGGATTTGAGCTAAAGCTGCCAGAGGAAGTGGAGGAGGCTGGTACAATTGCAACATTTTAAAAGCATCTGGATGGGTAAATGAATAGGAGGGGCTTGAAGGGATCTAGGCCAGGTGCTGGCAGGTGGGACTAGATAGGGTTGGGATATCTGGTTGGCATGGACGGGTTGGACCTAAGGGTCTGTTTCCATGCTGCACATTTCTATGACTCTATAACAGTGAAGGAACATTGACAGTTTCATGTCAGGAGACAAAGACTTGCAGGGAAGTTAGCAAATTGTGATGCTCCCATGTATGTGCTGTCATCACCTTTCTAGGTGGTAGATTGCACAGGTTTGAAACGTACTCTCAGAGCAGTCTTGGACAGTTACTGTCTGGCATAATGCCATGAGAATTTTCTGGAATGAGTCCAGAACTAGAGGGCATAGATTTAGGGTGAGAGGGGAAAGATATAAAAGAGACCTAAGGGGCAACTTTTTCACACAGAGTGTGGTACGTGTATAGAATGAGCTGCCAGAGGATGTGGTGGAGGCTGGTACATTTGCAACATTTAAGAGGCATTTGGATGGATATATGAATAGGAAGGGTTTGGAGGGATATGGGCCAGGTGCTGGCAGGTGGGACTAGATTGGGTTGGGATATCTGGTCAGCATGGATGGTTTGGACCGAAGGGTCAGTTTCTGTGCTGTACATCTCTATGACTCCATGATTCTGTAATGGCGACCATGAACTATGTTGACTGTTGCAAAAATTCATCTGATTCTCTAATGCTCTTCAGCGAAGGGAATCTGCCATCCTTACCCAGTCTGACTCCAGACACACAGCAAATTGGTTGTCATTTAATGACATCAAATTGCAAAAGAGTTTCAAAGAAACTGCACAAACCACCTGGCATCCAACACAACAATGACAAACTCAGCCCCATCAAACCTGCAAGGTCTTCCTTACCAACACCTGGGGTCTCGAGCCAGAATGGGAAGAGCTGTCCCACAGATGAGCCAAGTGACAGCCTGACATAGCCTTCTTCACAGCATCATGCCTTACTGTCAACACTACAGACATCAGTATTGGTATCGCAACAGCAGAACAGACTCACCGGAGGGGGTGGCACAGTGGTATATAGTTAGGAGGGTGTCCTCAACATTGACTCGGGCTACCATGAAGTCTCATGGCATCAGGTCAAACACTGGGTAAGGAATCATTAAGCTGCCTACAACTGAGGATCACCCCTCCATCCCCTCAGCTGATAAATCAATCCCCACGATGTTGAACCATAACCAGGGAAAACATGAAGGGTGGGAACGGCATTCCCATTAATTCTGAGGTCATGAGTCTGTTCTGCGGCCACACCTGGAACTTGGAGTCAACATTGCGAACGGTGTCGCTCACCAATCACTGTGCTTGGATCTTTAGAGCAATTGAGGGGCCAAAGGAACACTAGACAGAAGGGGAGGGAGCAGGCTTTCAATAATCTGCCAAGAGTGGCTCAGCAGCACCTCTGCTGACTCAGTTGGCCAACTTGGAAAAGGCTTGACTGAGTCTTTGGCAAATGGTGTGTACCAAAGAATTAACTTGACCCTGTCCTCACCAATCTACTAGTTACAGATGTGTTCATCCCTGATAGGTTGGTAGGAGTGACCACTGCACAGTCCTTGTGGAGACCAAGTCCTATATTCATACTGAGGATATTGTCCACCATTGCACCACTGTGCTAATTGAGACAGACATCAAACAGATCTAGCAACTCAAGACCGGGCCATCATTAGAAGCAGAATTGTATTCAACCGCAATCTATAACTCCACTGATTGGCCTGTCCCCCACTCCACCATTACCATCAAGCCAGGAGATCAATAATGAGAGAAGGAGGACGTGTCAGAGGCAGCATGAGGCATATTCAAAACAAGGTGAAGCTTCAGCATACCACTGCTTCATGCCAAGCAGCAGAAATAGCATGCAATAGATAGGTCCTAGTGATCCCACAATGAATAAATCAGATGTAAGCTCTGCAGTCCATGATAATTGGGGTTGGGCAATATATATGAGCCTACAGAGTGACACCCATATCATGTGACTGAATGTTTTAACATTCCAAATGGAAGCATCCAGGTTCAGAATTAGTCCCACATCGTTATTTTATTTTGATCTCCAGTCACTAGTGCCGTACATGTAAATGCCACCACCAATTTGCACACAATTTCTCAAAATGTGGCAAGTAAGATAAGTAGTCATTTAGAACATAGAGAACATAGAACAGTACAGCACAGAACAGGCCCTTCAGCCCACGATGTTGTGCAGACCACTGATCCTCATGTATGCACCCTCAAATTTCTGTGACCATATGCATGTCCAGTAGTCTCTTAAATGTCCCCAGTGACCTTGTTTCCACAACTGCTGCTGGCAACGCATTCCATGCTCTCACAACTCTGTGTAAAGGACCCGCTTCTGACATCCCCTCTATACTTTCCTCCAACCAGCTTAAAGCTGTGACCCCTCGTGTTAGTTATTTCTGCCCTGGGAAATAGTCTCTGTCTATCGACTCTATCTATGCCTCTCATTATCTTGTATACCTCAATTAGGTCCCCTCTCCTCCTCCTTTTCTCCAATGAAAATAGTCCGAGCTAAGTCAACCTCTCTTCATAAGATAAGCCCTCCAGTCCAGGCAGCATCCTGGTAAACTTCCTCTGAACCCTCTCCAAAGCATCCACATCTTTCCTATAATAGGGCGACCAGAACTGGACGCAGTATTCCAAATGCGGTCTAACCAAAGTTTTATAGAGTTGCAACAAGATCTCACAACTCTTAAACTAAATCCCTCTGTTAATGAAAGCCAAAACACCATATGCTTTCTTAACAATCCTGTCCACTTGGCTGGCCATTTTAAGGGATCTATGCTGAAAATGTGTTGCTGGAAAAGCGCAGCAGGTCAGGCAACATCCAAGGAGCAGAAGAATCGACGTTTCGGGCATGAGCCCTTCTTCAGGAATGAGGAAAGTGTGTCCAGCAGGCTAAGATAAAAGGTAGGGAGGAGGGACTTGGAGGAGGGGCGTTGGAAATGCGAGAAGATGAGGTGCTCTTCCTCCAACCGTCGTGTTGTTGTTGTCTGGCGATGGAGGAGTCCAAAGACTTGCATATTCTTGGTGGAGTGGGAGGGGGAGTTGGAGTGTTGGGCCACGGGGTGGTTGGGTTGGTTGGTCCGGGTGTCCCAGAGGTGTTCTCTGAAACGTTCCACAAGTAGGCGGCCTGTCTCCCCAATATAGAGGAGGCCACATCGGGTGCAGCGGATGCAGTAAATGATGTGTGTGGAGGTGCAGGTGAATTTGTGGTGGATATGGAAGGATCCCTTGGGGCCTTGGAAGGAAGTAAGGGGGGAGGTGTGGGCGCAAGTTTTGCATTTCTTGCGGTTGCAGGGGAAGGAGCTGGGAGTGGAGGTTGGGTTGCTGGGGAGTGTGGACCTGAAGAGGGAGTCACGGAGGGAGTGGTCTTTTCGGAACGCTGATAGGGGAGGGGAGGGAAATATATCCCTGGTGGTGGGGTCCATTTGGAGGTGGCGGAAATGACGACGGATGACACGATGTATATGGAGGTTTGTCGGGTGGTAGGTGAGAACCAGTGGGGTTCTGTCCTTGTGGCGATTGGAGGGGCCAGTGGGGTTCTGTCCTTGTGGCGATTGGAGGGGCGGGGCTAAGGGCGGAGGAGCGGGAAGTGGAGGAGATGCGGTGGAGGGCATCGTCGAGGCATCGTCGATCACGTCTGGGGGGATATTGCGGTCTTTGAAGAAGGAGGCCATCTGGGTTGTACAGTATTGGACCTACACACCAAGATCTCTCTGTTCCTCCACACTGCCAAGAATCCTATCCTTAATCCTGTACTCAGCTTTCAAGTTCAACCTTCCAAAATACATCACCTCGCATTTATCCAGGTTGAACTCCATCTGCCACCTCTCAGCCCATCTCTGCATCCTGTCAATGTCCCGCTGCAGCCTACAACAGCCCTGTATACTGTCAACGACACCTCCAACCTTTGTGTCATCTGCAAACGTGCTGACCCATCCTTCAATCCCCTCATCCAAGTCATTAATAAAAATTACAAACAGTAATTTGAAGCAATTTTTTTGTGGTGATGCCTTAAGAAATATCATTGTCCAGAATAAACAGAGATTTTTCCTACTGTTCTCCAATAAAACCATTGGATTTTTTTTTGCATTTGCTGAAATGCATGTCTGGAGCCCATAGAGCCATTACTGACTAATGATAGGAGCCACCTGTTTGTGTGCCCACTCTGGGGCATTGGCTACCGGAAAGTTCGAGTTCAGAAAGTGAGGAGCTATCAAGTACAACCTTGACTGTAAAGATGACATGGAGGTGCTGGTGTAGGACTGGGGTGGACAAAGTTAAAAATCACACAACAGGTTATAGTCCAACAGGTTTATTTGGAAGTACAAGCAAAGGAGCAGTGCTCTGAAATAAACCTGTTGGATTATGTTGTGTGATTTTTAACTCTGACTGTAAAGAGGCATCCTCAACATCAAATACCTCCTGCAATAGTCTCCACACTCAGAGCAAGCAGCCCTGAAGATGGGAAATAAGGAACTTAGGAAGTAGGAGGAGGAGTTCACCATGTGACCTTTCAAACAAGGCTGATCTTGTCATGGCTTCTATATTCCTGTCCACCCCATAACTGTTGACTCCTAAGTCTGTCAAAAATCCCATTCAGTCTTGAATACATTTAAACACAAAGGCCCCGCTATCTGCTGTGGGAGAGAATTGCACTCATCTCTGAAGACCTTCAACTCCCAAGCTAGAGGTTGAGAGCTGGCAAAGGTCTGCAGGCAACTGAAAAAAATGATGCCACATCTTTGGTAATGTTCTGAAGAATCGGCTTAACTTATAGAGTGTGGGCTTGAGCCTTTAGCTTTCTGGCAAAGTTGAAGGAATTGACCAGTATGTCAAGATAACTCAGACATTTATCAAGGAAATCCCTCAACCATGATAACTGAAATGTTTTAAATGGTCATTGCTGTTTCTGGGTTTCAGAATGTGCACATTAACTGTCATGTTTCTGACATTACATCAATGATTACATTATTTATTAGTTGTAAAATGCATTGGGACACCTCAGAGCATGGAAGGGCTACATAAATGCAAATCTTTCAAATAGATTTATATACCTGTGAGATTGCAACCAGTTTATCTGGTTGATCTTGCTCTATATGCTGATGGAGTCAAGGTGGCACAGTGGTTAGTACTGCTTCCTCACAGTACCAGGGACCTGGATTTAATTCCAGCTTCACGCGACTGGCCGAGTGCAGTTTGCACATTTTCCCTGTGTCTGATGCTCTGGTTTTCTCCCACAGTCCAAAGATGTGCAGGTTAGGTGGATTGGCCATGCTAATTTGCCCCATAGTGTCCAAGGATGTGCAGTCTAGGTGGGTTAGATATGGTAAAAACCCCATGCTGGGTTACAAGAATTGGGTAGGGGACGTGGGTCTGGGTAGGAGGATTAGTGCAGACTCAATAGGGCAACTGGCCGCAGTCTGCACTATGGTCTTGATATCACTGAAGGTTGGTCTGGAACCAAGAATAATCTTCTGGAAATTTAATGGAATGAAAATTGAGCAGGTTTTACATGGATCTGTTCCACCAGAAAACACTCTGATCTTGAAGGTAAATAGATTGTTTTGTAAATGGAGAGAGGTAAATGAAATCACAAGGTGTCCAAAATAGCCCCAAGATAAAACTCTTCAACAAATGAATGGCATTTTAATTTAGACATTGGCAACAATAGCTTCCATGCTAGCATAGGCTATTAAACCATTCCCACCCCTGAATTTCAAGATTAATCTAATATTTCCCCTTTGAAAAATGCACAATCAATGCATCATCCATAATATTTTTACTTGCTGAAGAAATATTGGCCAGTTGCAAAAAAATCTGCATGGACAAAATTGCTGCTTATTTTGAGTCATTTAAACGTGTTTAATGTTACAGTCCTTTAAATGTGTGAATGTCATTTCCAACATTCATCTCAATACTTGGCTGTTGCTTAATTAAACAGAAAAGCTGTACAATAGCTATCCATTCCAATCCTTTGATGGGACAACACACAAATACTAGCAGAACAAACTAATTTGCCAAGAACTTAATCAAAGCAAGATTAAAAAGTTAGTTGAAAACAATCCACTCGTAAATTTTCTGACCACAATCCCCTTCAGTATTTGGCAATTTACCTAAAAATAATTTTGAGGACATATATAAAATAAAAAAACATGTTTTACACAAAATTTATGGGATAAAATTCATTGTCAGCAATTCCAAGGAAAATGTCAACATGTTTACAAAGTCAGAGATCCAGCTATTCAGTTTTGTCACTGAATTATACAGCAGAGCAAAATAAACTGGAAATAACTTTGTGATTTTAGCATAGATTTCTCAAGATATATTTATCTTTCTAAAGAAACAATTGGAGATGAATCAATAGCGGTGACTTCTTGATCTGCATTCCCAACAAAATTGGCATTTGCAATGAGCTGTCCTTGGAAATTTCAGGTGTGAATCACATGATTTGCTGCCTTATCTTTTACTCATTCATGGGATGTGAACACCAGCATTTCTTTCCAACTTCTCATTGCCCCATAGAAGGTGAATCTTCCTTGTTCTCCTAGATGATCTGGGTTGGAGGTTTGGAAGGTGCTGCCAAGGGAGTCTTCGTAAGTTACATAGAGCATAAAACAGTACAGCACAGGAACAAGCCCCTTGGCCCATGATGTTGTGCTGAACATGACGTCAAATTAAACGGATCCCTTCTGTCTGTCCTCGGTCCATATCTCTCCATTCCTTGCATATTCATATGGTTATCTAAAACTCCCCCAAGTGCCCCTATTGTATCTGCTTCCATCACCACCCTGGCAGCATGTTCCAGACTCCTCTGTGCCTCCTACCACAAAATCTTGTCCTCTACGTCTCCTTTGAACTTGCCCCCGTCACTCTAAATGCATACCCCCTAGTTTTAGATATTTCAAGATTAGGAAATTGATTCTGATCAAAGACCTATTTATTCATGTCATTATTTTATAGACTTCTATCAAGTCTCCTCTCAGCCTCCACTGCTGCAGAGAAAAGAACCCAAGGTTTTCCAGCCTCTCCTTTTAGCTCATGCCCTCTAATCCAGGCAGCATCTGGTAAACCTCTTCGGCACCCTCTCCAAAGCCTCCACATCCTTCTGGTAATGTGAATGCAACATTCTAAGAGTGGCCTAATCAAGTTTTTTAAAGCTGCAACATGACATCCTCACCCTTGGACTCAATTTAGAGTCATAGAGAGTCATAGAGATGTACTGCGTGGAAACAGACCCTTCAGTCAAACCCGTCCGTGC
Organism: Chiloscyllium plagiosum; assembly: GCF_004010195.1. Classification (NCBI taxonomy): domain Eukaryota; kingdom Metazoa; phylum Chordata; class Chondrichthyes; order Orectolobiformes; family Hemiscylliidae; genus Chiloscyllium; species Chiloscyllium plagiosum. The sequence goes on from NC_057728.1 coordinate 56,677,992, forward strand.
CAACCAGATATCCCAACCCAATCTAGTCCCACCTGCCAGCACCCGGCCCAGATCCCTCCAAACCCTTTCTAGTCATATACCGTTTAAATCCAGCTATTCTCAGGATGTTTTGTCACTGAATTATACAACAGAGCAAAATAAACTGGAAATAACTTGGTGATTTTACCATAGATTTCTCAAGATATATTTATCTTTCTAAAGAAACATTTGGAGATGAAACAATAGTGGCAACATTTTGATCTGCCTTTTAAATGTTGCAATTGTATCCACCTCCACCACTTCCTCTGGCATCTCATTCCATACACGTACCACCCTCTGTGTGAAAAAGTTTCCCCTTAGGTCTCTTTTGTATCTTTCCCATCTCACCCTAAACATATGCCCTCTAGTTCTAGACTCCCCCACCTCAGGGAAAAGACTTTTTCCATTTACCCAATCCATGCCCCTCATGATTTTATAAACCTCTATAAGGTCACCCCTCAGCCTCTGACAATCCAGGGGAAACAGCCCCAGCCTGTTCAGCCTCTCCTTATAGCTCAAATCCTCCAACTCTGGCAACATCCTTGTAAATCTTTTCCGAACCCTTTCAAGTTTCACAACATCTTTCCGATAGGAACGAGACCAGAATTGCACGCAATATTCCAACAGTGGCCTAACCAATGTCCTGTACAGCTGCAACATAATGTCCCAACTCCTGTATTCAATACTCTGACCACTAAAGGAAAGCATACCAAACACCTTCTTCACTATCCTATCTACCTGCGACTCCACTTTCAAGGAGCTATGAATTCTGCACTTTGTTCAGCAACACTGCCTAGGACCTTACCATTAAGTGTATAAGTCCTGCTAAAATTTGCTTTCCCAAAATGCAGCACCTCGCATTTATCTGAATTAAACTCCATCTGCCACTTCTCAGCCCATTGGCCCATCTGATCAAGATCCTGTTGTAATCTGAGGTAACCTTCTTCGCTGTCCACTACATCTCCAATTTTGGTGTCATCTGCAAACTTACTAACCATACCTCTTATGCTCACACCCAAATCATTTATATAAATGACAAAAAGTAGAGGAACCAGCACCGATCCTCGTGGCACTCCACCGGTCACAGGCCTCCAGTCTGAAAAACAACCCTCCACCACCACACTCTGTATTCTACCTTTGAACCAGTTCTGTATCCACATGGCTAGTTCTCCCTGTATTCACTGAAATCTAACCTTGATAACCAGTCTCCCATATGGAACCTTGTTGAACGCTTTACTGAAGTCCATATAGATCACATCTACCACTCTGCCCTCATCAATCCTCCTTGTTACTTCTTCAAAAAACTCAATCAAGTTTGTGAGACATGATTTCCCATGCACAAAGCCATGTTGACTATCACAAATCAGTCCTTGCCTTTGCAAATACATGGACATCCTGTCCCTCAGGATTCCCTCCAACAACTTGCCCACCACCGAGGTCAGGCTCACTGATCTAAAGTTCCCTGGCTTGCCCTTACCACTTAAACAGTGGTACCACATTAGCCAAACTCCAGTCTTTCAGCACCTCACCTGTGACTAATGATGATCCAAATATCTCAGCAAGAGGCCCAGCAATCACTTCTCTAGCTTCCCACAGAGTTCTAGGGTACACTTGATCAAGTCCTGGGAATTTATCCACCTTTACCCGTTTCAAGACATCCAGCACTTTCTCCTCCATAATATGGACATTTTTCAAGGTGTCACCATCTATTTCCCTACATTCTGTATCTTCCATATCCTTTTCCACAGTAAATACTGATGCAAAATACTTGTTTCGTATCTCCCCCATTTTCTGCAGCTCCACACAAAGGCTGCCTTGCTGATCTTTGAGGGGCCCTATTCTTTCTCTAGTTACCCTTTTGTCCTTAATGTATTTGTAAAAACCCTTTGGATTCTCCTTAATTCTATTTGCCAAAGCTCATGTCCCCTTTTTGCACTCCTGATTTCCCTCTTACGTATACTCCTACTGCCTTGATACTCTTCTAAGGATTCACTTGATCTATCCTGTCGATACCTTATATATGCTTCCTTCTTTTTCTTAACCAAATCCTCAATTTCTTTAGTCATCCATCATTCCCTATACCTACCAACCTTTCCTTTCACCCTAACAGGAATATACTTTCTCTGGATACTCATTACCTCATTTCTGAAGACTTCCCATTTTCCAGCCATCCCTTTACTTATGAACATCTGCCCCCAATCAACTTTTGAAAGTTCTTGCCCAATACCATCAAAACTTCTCCAATTTAGAACTTCAACATTTAGATCTGGTCTATCCTTTTCCATCACTATTTTTAAACTAATAGAATTATGGTCGCTGGCCCCAAAGTGCTCCCCCACTAGCACCTCAGTCACTTGTCCTGCCTTACATCCACATACTGAATCAGAAAATTTTCTTGTACACACTTAGCAAATTCCTCTCCTTCTAAACCCTTAACGCTATGGCAATCCCAGTCCCAGTCTATGTTTGGAAAGTTAAAATCCCCTACCATAACCACCCTATTATTCTTACAGATAGCTGAGATCTCCTTACAAATTTGTTTCTCAATTTCCCTCTGACTATCAGGGGGTCTATAATACAATCCCAATAAGGTGGTCATCCCTTTCTTATTTCTCAGTTCCACCCAAATAACTTCCCTGGATGTATTTCCAGGAATATCCTCCCTCAGTACAGTTGTAATGCAATCCCTTATCAAAAACACCACTCCCCCTCCTCTCTTGCCTCCCTTTCTATCCTTCCTATAGCTTTTGTATCCTGGAATATTTAGCTGCCAGTCCTGCGCATCCCTGAGCCATGTTTCTGTAATTGCTATTATATCCCAATGGGCGGCACGGTGGTACAGTGGTTAGCACTGCTGCCTCACAGCGCCAGAGACCCGGGTTCAGTTCCCGCCTCGGGCGACTGACTGTGTGGAGTTTGCACGTTCTCCCCGAGTTTGCGTGGGTTTCCTCCGGGTGCTCCGGTTTCCTCCCACAGTCCAAAGATGTGCAGGTCAGGTGAATTGGCCATGCTAAATTGCCCGTAGTGTTAGGTAAGGGGTAAATGTAGGGGTATGGGTGGGTTGTGCTTCGGCGGAGCGGTGTGGACTTGTTGGGCCGAAGGGCCTGTTTCCACACTGTAAGTAATCTAATCCCAGTCCCATGTTCCTAACCATGCCCTGAGTTCATCTGCCTTCCCTGTTAGGCCCCTTGCATTGAAATAAATGCAGTTTAATTTATTAGTCCTACCTTGTCCCTGCCTGCCCTGACTGTTTGACTTGCTTCTGTTCTCACTGTACCAGTCTCAGATTGATCTCTTTCCTCACTATCTCCCTGGGTCCCAACCCCCCATCTTACTAGTTTAAACCCTCCTGAGCAACTCTAGCAAATTTCCCTGCCAGTATATTAGTCCCACTTCCAATTTAGGTGCAATCCTAAATTGGAGGTGCAATTCTTGTATAGGTCACTGTGCATTTTTTATATGATAAATAATACCATCACTGTGTCTCTATGCTTGAGAAAGTGAACATTTAAGGTGTTGGATGATGATCAAAAGATATTTGCTTTGTCTTGGATGGTCCTGTCCTTCTTGAGAGCTTTAGGAGGTGCATTCATTCAAGCAAATGTGGAGTCATTCATCACCCACCTGACGTATGCCTTTTAGATGGTGAATGTGCTTTTGGGAGTTGGAGTAATTTATATCATAATATTCAGACTCTTTGAGTTGTTCTTGTGGTCAGTTACGTAATTTTATGTGATTTGTCTAGTTAAATTTCTGCTCAAAGGCAACACCTAGGTTGGTGATGATAGGCATTCAATCATGGTAATGCCATTGAATGTAAAGAGGATGTAGTTTAATTTTCTCTCTTGATGGGGATAGTCATTGTCTGATACATTTGTACAAACCTGGGGGTTGGTTAACTCAGTTGGCAGAACGGCTGTCTTGCAATGTAGAGTAACACCAACAGCATGGGTTCAATCCCTGCACTGATCAAGGTTAATAGAAAGGTCCCACCTTCTCAACCTCATCACTCACCCCCAGGTTAAACTTACCACCAATTGACTTTCTCTAATGAGAGAATAGTCCTCTGGAACTATGGCACCTTTGCAGAAGTTACCTTTGAATGGGCAGAACCTGGATGATCATGTTCATGTTTCTGAACAATAGGAATCATTCACTTTGTATCCACAAACATGCATTGTTTGCTAATAATAGTACCTAATCTTAATAATAAATCAAACATTCATGTTTCATTTGTTAGAGTATAATTTTCTATTTCGTCTCAAAAGAAAAACTGGCATGAAGCAGGAAGTGGCAAGTTGAGTGATAATTAGCTGTATATTTTGCTTAAATCGGAATATCTTAGTCCCTGCAGCAGTTGCCATGTGAACTGTACCAGATGAATGCCTGAGTGAATGTTGTGGGCAGTGAGTCAGCCATGAATGCAAACTTGCTGAACAAATGCAATTCCTTTTCGCGAACAGCTCCTACTCAACAGAAAAACCAAAGAACTGCATACGCTGGAAATCTGGAATAAAAAACAGAAATTTCTGGGAAAGCTCAGCAGATCTGGCAGCATCTGTGCAGAGAAAGCAGAATTAATGAGTCACTAGACCCAAAATGCATCACCAGCAACTTCTATTTTAGCTCCTGATCAACCATCACTGACTTTGGAAAAGGCTGTGACTTTTCTGCCCATGTCTCCTGCTAACCCAATTGAAAGAGAAATGCAGTAGTTTGAAAAAAAGAAGCATTAAATAAATATGTTTTATCAATTGTGTTGTCAATAAATCAATTCAAATGATCAAAAGTCATTAAACACAGTAAGTAAGGGTTCCACTGCTGTGATTGCTTCTTTAAACTGCAATATTTAAGTGAGGAAGTACCACTTTTCACTTCTTTTTCTAATTTAATTTTCCTCTCCGGGTGTTAATTAAAGACAATTTCCTGTGCATTTTTCTTTATACCTTGTCTTTGAATCTTTTGCATTTCCTTTATAACAATATTGTAATGAGACTACTAGATTCTACGGTTTAAAACAGAAGAATTTTTACTGCACAAAAGTCACACTGAATTCCATCTTAGGCAACCCCAATACTGTCAGAATCATTGTAAGTTAAACATGAATTTATAGGTAAATTGTGATTGCTTATAAACTATAAATCATACATCTAATGGCACACAGCTAAGACAGATTGTACAAATTGACTCGACAGTGCAGTGAACAGTTATGTTGTCAATCTAAGTCTCAAACTCCTTCAAGACTCTATCTTCCTCACAAAGAATTTCAGTTTCTCCCTTTCCAGGATTCAGCCTGATCTCAAGATAACAGAAATGCATAACTAATGCAGGGTCAACGGTACAGACTACACAAGAATATGGTACACATGTGCAGAAACTTCTCAGCTTGCTCTGAATGGTATAAGTCCACCAACTTTAGCTTTAAGTACTGGTAACACTTTTACTTTGGAATCTAACCTCTGCCTTCTTCAGCCTGCCTGCATTAGGCCACTGGACCCATCTATGATTGCTGAGAGTGGTCTGTGTTCTTTTCCACATTTCAGTTTTCCAGGTATCATACAATCGCTACAGTGTGAAAACAAGCATTCGGCCCATTAAGTCCATACCAACCCCCAACGAGCATCCCATCCAGACCCACCCTGCTATCCTATCTCAGTAACTCTGCATTTCCCATGGCTAATCCATCTAATCTGCACATCTTTGGATTGTGGGATGAAACTGCAGCACCCAGAGGAAATTGGAGCACACATGTGCAGAAATGGCGAGAATGTGCAAACTCCACACAGACAGTCACTGGAGGCTGAAATCAAACCCAGGTCCCTGTGAGGTGACAGTGCTAACCATTGAGCCATCATGCCACCCTAGAAATTGTTTTTCCAATCTTAGATTCAGTTTTAATTTCCTTAGGAACTGGAGAGTTAGATTTCTTCCTCAGCCTCTTTTTGTTTTACTTCTCTTTTTGGTTAGAAGATGCCTCAAAAAAATGCAAGTTTTGAAACCATAGGACCCATCACATCTTTCCTGCTCCTTCAATGGGTTTCCCAAGAATAGCACGGCAAATTCTCTTCTGATTGTGTAACAAAGAAAATTACGTTGAATTTACTGCATAGAATCTGCTATTTGGCTCATGCCAACATTTATGCCTCACACTAGCCTCTGCCCATCCCTCTTCATCTGACCCATTGGCACAATCTTCTATTTCTTTCTCCTTCGTGTGCTTATCTAGTTTTCCCTCAAATGCATCTATGCTATTGGCCACGTTTTTCATTTTGGCCTCAGAAACTGAACTAGATCAGTCATATAAATATTATGACTACATGAGCGAATTAGTGGCTGGGAATTCTTTTGTGGATAACTCCTGATTCACTAAAGCCTGTCCACCATCTACAAGGCACAAGCCACAAGTTTGACAAAATACTCTCCTCTTGCCGGGATGGCGTAGCTTCAACACACAAAAAGCTCAACACCGTTCAGAACATTGCAGACCATTTGACTGGCACACCTTCAACATGCTCTTCCTCCACATCTACAAGATACATAGAAATTCACCTTCATTCACAGCACCTTCCAAACCTGCAACCTCTGCTACCAGGAGGGAGAAGGGTGACAGATATACCTGCGAATTTCATTCCAAGCTACATCCACCCTCACTTGGAAGTTTAATCGCCGTTCCTTCAGTGTGATTGGGTCAAAATCCTGGAACCCTCCCAAACAGCACTATGTGTACCTATCCCACATAGACTTTAGCAGTTCAAGAAGTCAGGTCACCACAGCCTTCTCAAGGGCAAAAAGGTTGGGCAATAACTGCTTACCTAGCCATCAGAATAGACATCCTGTGAATGAATAAAAGAAAGATATTCTTTGTGCTGGTGGGTTTCATATTCTTACCAATCTCCAAGTAACAAAATATGTGTTAAGTTCTCTCATAATAATTATTTTGTGTTTATGGCTCTTAGTTTTGGTCTCCTTCACAAGATAAAATCTCTGTTCAGATAACCCTTATTCCTTTGTTTTTAAGGTAAGAGCTGAGCCATAGTCTGTACAGCCTTTTCCTGTTAAGTACTGACTTCTGCCTTGCAAGAGGTTTGTGCATATTTTCTTATCAGAAGGATCAGAACTGTCCACAGTACTCATACAGTCATCGGGCCATACAGCACAGAAACAGACCTTTCAGTTCAACAGTCCATGCCAGATATAATCCCAAACGAAACGAGTCCCACCTGCTTGCACTTGGCCCATATCCCTCCAAACATTTCTCATTCATGTACTTACTTGAAGTGTTATTGAACAATTTAAAATGATTCCCAAACACCTGATAGGTTATACATATTTACTTCGTTGCTTTTATTCTTATTTTATTTAGGGCTTATTATTATCAAATACTAAATAATAAATATATTAAAGTTCAAAATAACTTAATGCTTGTTTCTTACAATAGCTCTTCCTCACTTACATTCCCGATTTCGCAAATTGTGTGTAGGTTCATTGGGCTAAAATATGCAAGAGATCCAATTGACCTCAGAATCCAACATGCAACACAAGGCTCCAAACCAGGATCTGGAAAAGAGTTAACCAAAGAATGATGTCAAGGACAATAATGGGGAATTCAGGGATGGTGTTGGAATTGAACATCAGGAGATGATGGTTAGATTGTTTTGTTGGCGATATTGATTGTGTGGAACTTGCATAGGCATGAATGTTACTTGCCATTTGATAGTTCAAATCCTGATATTGTCAAGCTCTTGCTACATATGGATTTTTATCCTTTATTCAATAAAGAGACCATAACTGTACAAAATACTTCATATTGTTCTCACCAATGTCCTGTGCATCTGCAGCACAACATACCTACCTTTATGTTCCATTTTCATTGCAATAAATGACAGCGTTCCAGTTGCCTTCCTAATCACTTGTTGTACCTGAATTTATGTGATTCATGCAAAAGGACACCCAGATCCCTCTGTCCCTCAGAGTTGTGCAGTCTCTCAATTTAAATACTATCCTCCTTTTCTATTCTTTCTACCAAAGCAGATGAGTTCACATTTTCCTCCATTGCAAAATTTTATACTGCTCACTTATGTATATCTCTTTGTGGACTCATAATACTCCAGCACTGATTCCTGAGGGACTCTACTTGCATCATCTTGCCAAACGCATTTATGCCTAATCTTTGTCTCATGTTAGCTAATCAATCCTCAATACATGCTATTGTGTTACCCCTTACAATATGAAGACTTAGTTTGCGTGATAACCATTCATTTGTCGAATGTCTTCTAGGTAACTAGGAACAGCACATGCATCAGTTCACCTTTATCCACATTGTTTGCTACCTCCATACAAAATCTCCAGTAACCAAACATGGTTTCCCTTTCACAAAACCATGATTACTCTCTACCTGATTGCACAGAGATTTTTTTTAAAACGCCCTGCTATTTCTGCTTTAATTAAAGATTCCAACATTGTTACTACGGCAGCTGAGAAACTAACTGGCTTATAGTTTCCTGATTTCTATGTTCCCCATTCCTTAAAGAGAAGAATCAGATTCAATATTTTACAATCTGATGGAATCTTTCCAGAATTTGTTGAATTTGGAACATTAAACCAATGCAGCTACTACCTCAGCAGCCACCTCTTTTAAAACACTAAGAAGTCCAATTTTCAGCTTTTAATTCTACTAACTTTCTCAGTCCCCTTTCTGTAGTGGATGCATTGTTCCTTCCTCCTTCCCTTTCGCTTCTTGATTCACAATTATTTCTGGGATGTAATTTATATCCTCTGCTGTGAAGACAGATGCAGTATATCTGTCCAATTTGTTTACCAACTCCTTATTTTCCATTATCAATTCCCCAGACTCATTCTCCAGAGGTCATTTAATTACTCTTTTCCTTTTTAAATACCTGTAAGAACTCTAAGCAATCTGTGATAATATTATGTTACTAATTAGTTTTCTTTCATACTCTAATTTCTCCTTGCTTCTCAATATTTTAGGCATTCTTTATATTACTATTTTTAAGAGATTATTACAGTTAAGATCATGGTTGATCTGTTTGTGTTTGAAAATCCATAATTTCCTATTTATCCCTAAGAATCTCTTATTCCATTGTCTAAGAAGAATATTCTGTCCAATCTTCTCGCTTGCCACTCACCTTTGTCAAATTATAGACTTTTTCTTTCAATTTGACACTACCTTTAACTTAGTTAGTTAATTACGGATGGTACATCCTTGTCTTTCTTAATCAATAGAATGTAACTTTTTTGAGTGTTCTGAAATATCTTCACAAATATCTGCTACTGCATTTCTACTGACCTATCCCAAATTCTAATTTCCCAGTTCACTTTAGCTAGCTCTGGCTTCTTACCATCATAATTTCCCTTATTTTTATGCAAGTCTTAGATTCATGTTTTCGTTCCTCAAATTGAATATGATGTTTAATAATAATATGATCACTGCTACCTATGGGTGCTTTCACTGAGATCATTAATTAATCCTGTCTCATTGCACCTTACCGAATCCATCTGTTTCAACGATATGGCCAGATCATTTTCATATGCTACAGGAAAGATAGAAAGGAAGGCAAGAGAGGAGGGGGAGTGGTATTTTTGATAAGGGATAGCATTACAGCTGTGCCGAGGGAGGATATTCCCGGAAATACATTTGGGGAAGTTATTTGGGTGGAACTGAGAAATAAGAAAGGGATGATCACCTTATTGGGATTGTATTATAGACCCCCAATAGTCAGAGGGAAATTGAGAAACAAATTTGTAAGGAGATCTCAGTTATCTGTAAGAATAATAGGGTGGTTATGGTAGGGGATTTTAACTTTCCAAACATCGACTGGGACTGCCATAGTG
>NC_057728.1:56688720-56691893 GCF_004010195.1 Chiloscyllium plagiosum
CAAGCCAGGGAACTATAGGCCGGTGAGCCTGACCTCGGTGGTGGGCAAATTGTTGGAGGGAATCCTGAGGGACAGGATGTACATGTATTTGCAAAGTCAAGGACTGAATCGGATAGTCAACATGGCTTTGTGCGTGGGAAATCATGTCTCACAAACTTGATTGAGTTTTTTGAAGAAGTAACAAAGAGGATTGATGAGGGCAGAGCAGTAGATGTGATCTAAATGGACTTCAGTAAAACATTCGACAAGGTTCCCCATGGGAGACTGATTAGCAAGGTTAGATCTCAGTGAATACAGGGAGAACTAGCCATTTGGATACAGAACTGGCTCAAAGGTAGAAGACAGAGGGTGGTAGTGGAGGTTGTTTTTCAGACTGAAGGCCTTTGACCAGTGGAGTGGCCACAAGGATTGGTGCAGGGTCCTCTACTTTTTGTCATTCACACATATGATTTGGATGTGAGCATAAGAGGTACAGTTAGTAAGTTTGCAGATAACACCAAAATTGGAGGTGCAGTGGACAGCGAAGAGGGTTACCTCAGATTACAACAGGATCTGGACCAGATGGGCCAATGGGCTGAGAAGTGGCAGATGGAGTTTAATTCATATAAATGCGAGGTGCTGCATTTTGGGAAAGCAAATCTTAGCAGGACTTATACACTTAATGGTAAGGTCCTAGGCAGTGTTGCTGAACAAAGAGACCTTGAAGTGCATGTTCATACATCCTTGAAAGTGGAATCGCAGGTAGATAGGATAGTGAAGAAGGTGTTTGGTATGCTTTCCTTTATTGGTCAGAGTATTGAGTACAGGAGTTGGGAGGTCATATTGCAGCTGTATAGGACATTGGTTCGGCCACTGTTGGAATATTGCATGCAATTCTAGTCTCCTTCCTACTGGAATGATGTTATGAAACTTGAAAGGGTTCAGAAAAGATTTGCAAGGATGTAGCCAGTGTTGGAGGATCTGAGCTACAGGGAGAGGCTGAACAGGCTGAGGCTATTTTCCCTGGACCGTCGGAGGCTGAGGGGTGGCCTTGTAGAAGTTTACAAAATTATGAGGGGCATGGATAGGATAAATAGACAATGTCTTTTCCCTGGGGTCGGGGAGTCCAGAACTAGAGGGCATAGGTTTAGGGTGAGAGGGGAAAGATATAAAAGAGACCTAAAGGGCAACTTTTTCACGCAGAGGGTGGTACGAGTATGGAATGAACTGCCAGAGGATGTGGTGGAGGCTGGTACAATTGCAACATTTAAGAGGCATTTGGATGGGTTTATGAATAGCAAGGGTTTGGAGGGATATGGGCCGGGTGCTGGCAGGTGTGACTAGATTGGGTTGGGATATCTGGTCGGTCTGTTTCCATGCTGTCCATCTCTATGACTTTATGACTCTGTATTGGCATGTGCTGCAGTACACAATTCAAACCTTTCTATACTTGCTGCCTATGTCATGGATGCAACCATGTTCTGCTTAAGTTCTGATTTTCAAACATATTGCTGCTGAATGGACCGAAAACAAAAGCTTTGGTACACAGGACATACATGAAGGAATGTAAGTGTATCATTGATTCTATAATTCAAAAGTGAATATTAATGAAGCAGAAGGTGTTATCTGACAAGATCAGGTTTTTGTATGCAGACACTTATCATGCTCACATCATCATTTTGTTCTTTCATGGGATGTGGAGGTGACTAGCAAGTCCAGCCTTTGTGTTTCTTATTTGTGATTGCCTCTGGAGAGATTTGTGATGAACGCCCTTTTATACTGCTGCAGTTTATATTGTTTAAGTTAAAAATTACACTGTGGGAAAAGATTTGCTAACCCACGATATGCCCACAAAAGCAAATTGGCCAAATTGTATCTGGACACCCAGAATACCCGAGCAGCTCACGAACTGGGTCAGACGATACGCAGACAATGGAATATACTTTCAAACTCCCATGGACATGACAGAGGCTCAAAGCCATCAGGGCAGTTTCACAACCCAGCAGCAGTAAAGCCACACAAAGAGTGGGACAGACAGATAGGCACCACAGGACAATGGAAGCACCTCACCACTCCAGCAGAAAAGACTTTAACACCTACCTGGGAAGATGAATGGAACCATGATACTAGGAGAAAGTGAGGACTGCAGATGCTGGAGATCAGAGCTGAAAAATGTGTTGCTGGAAAAGCGCAGCAGGTCAGGCAGCATCCAGCCTTTTCCTGAAGAAGGGCTTATGCCCGAAACGTCGATTCTCCTGCTCCTTGGATGCTACCTGACCTGCTGCGCTTTTCCAGCAACACATTTTTCAGCTCGGAACCATGATACTGTCAGGATGTTGCATTGTGTGAAGGAACAGGACATTCATCCGATAAACTGTTTTCCAATTAGCACCCGTGCAACTAAATTACTCCATTTTCAGAAACATTGTATTTTCCCATTTCTTAATCAGTGTCATTGTGCAGCATTACTATAAAACTGGTCTCAACCTCAGCTCTGGGAGGAGAAATCAAAGTCTCTGTGCAGACTGTCAGTTCTGTGTCAGCTAGTCTGTGTGCTCTACGGTCTGTTCCCTGGGACGCACACCGAGACGAACATCAACTGTGCCAGGACGATCATCAACTTGGTGAAAGACGCTCTTTGGACTGTCCGAAACCTGTTGATCTTCCAGCTGAAGGAGCTGACCCCGACTGAGTGTTGCGGACTGGCACATTCCAAGGTCCAGGACTACGTGCTGAGGGACGCGCTGAAGCTTGGGGCAGCTGCTGCCAAGGCACGGTGGGGAAAGACCACCGTGTAACGTCTGCCTGTCAAAGAACACGGGGCCCACGCAGTAAGGGGGCTCTGTTGACGCCTCAGCTAAATATATGGAGGGTCAATGTACAGACTTGTATATATGAATGATTACTCGATCTCTGTATGCAAAGAGATATTTGTATCATCAATAGTCACAGGTGAGGTGCCGGAAGACTGGAGGTTGGCAAACTGTTTAAGAAGGGTGGTAAAGTCAAGCCTGGGAACTATAGACCAGCAAGCCTGACCTCGGTGGTGGGCAAGTTGTTGAAGGGAATCCTGAGGGACAGGATGTACATGTATTTGGAAAGGCAAGGACTGATTCGGGATAGTCAACATGGCTTTGTGCATGGGAAATCATGTCTCACAAACTTGATTGAGTTTTTTGAAGAAGTAACAAAGA
>NC_057728.1:56692786-56694636 GCF_004010195.1 Chiloscyllium plagiosum
TGAGAGGGGAAAGATATAAAAGAGACCTAAGAGGCAATCTTTTCATGCAGAGGGTGGTACTTGTATGGAATGAGCTGCCAGAGGATGTGGTGGAGGCTGATACAATTGCAACATTTAAGAGGCATTTGGATGGGTATATGAATAGGAAGGGTTTGGAGGGATATAGGCCGGGCGCTGGCAGGTGTGACTGGGATATCTATTCGGCATAGTCGGGTTGGACCGAAGGGTCTGTTTCCATGCTGTACATCTCTATGACTCTATGACTCTAAATGGAATGTTTATGTATGTATGGCATGACCAATTGTACAGATCATCAAAATATTTTTATGAATAAAGTATATATTTGAAATTAAAAAAACGTCAGCTGGTCTGTTTTCTCCTCCAGTGATATCACTTGCAATAAACTGTTTGTCAATTTCACTTTGAACTGTGATTTATGATCTCTAACCTATTGGGCAAATTTCTCCGACACACACAAAACCAGGTTATAGTCCAACAGGTGTATGTGGACATACAAGCTCTTGGAGCACTGCACCTTTGTCAGGTAGATGGTGGGGAAGGATCACAGGACACAGAATTTAAAGTAAAAGATCAAAGTGTTTTACAACTGATGCAATGTGTTGAACAAATCTCGATTGCTGTTCAGTCTTTAATCACTTATATGAGGGATGCAGGTTTTGATTCATTAATCTGTAAATCCCAGAACTTCTTTCAAGTTGCAGTCCTGAGGTAACTCATAATTTTATTTTAAAAAGTGACATCTAGCTCAGGCAATGCTTTAAAGGTGTAAGGTTAGAGTCTATATATCCCAAATTTTAGTCAGAATGGTTCTATATCCAAAGTGGAATTTATTAAATGTTACATGAACGGATTGCCTACAGATTGATTGATTCCTGATGAAAGGCATTTGCCCGAAACATCGATTTTCCTGCTCCTCGGATGCTGCCTGATCTGCTGTGCTTTTCCAGCCCCACTAATCTAGAATCTGGTTTCCAGCATCTGCAGTCATTGTTTTTACCTGCCTACAGATTGTATCCTTTTAGAACAAAGTAGAATATATCTATAAATACAAGTGTGCAAATGTAATTGCACCCCATAGATTTAAATATGTGTGTGCGCGTGTATGTGGGAGAGAGAAAGGGAGAGTATGTGTGGCATGTGACAGTTTGTGTGTGTGCGTGCGTGCTTGATAGAGTGTGGGGGCGAGTGAGTGTGACAGTGTATATGCATGTGAGGGGGTATGCATGTGAGTGTGTGAGTGTGATTGTATGTAAGAGTGTTTGTGTATTGTGTATGTGTATATGTATGCTTGTGTGTGAATGTGTGTGTGAGAGTGTATAGTGTAGTGGGGTCACCTGTAGTGTGACATGAACCCAAAATCCCAATTGAGGTCATCCTCATGGGTACCAAACTAAGCTATCAGCCTCTGCTTGGCGACTCTGCATTGTTGCGTATCCTGAAGTCCACCTTGGAGGACAGTCACACGAAGATCCGAGGCCAAATGTCCATGACCGCTGCACTGTCAGGAAGTGAATGCAGGGATTTGAGCCAGTGACAGTGAAAGAATAAATAATCAAATATATAGTTTCACTTTAGGATGGTGCACAGCTTGGAGGATGACTTGCAAGTGGCGGTGTTACTAAGAAGGAAATACGCAGAGGAAAAATGAGGTACGAAGGTAAACTGGCCAAGAATATTAAGGAGGATAGTAAAAGCTTTTTTAGGTATGTGCAAGGCAAAAAAATGGTTAGGACAAAAATTGGGCCCTTGAAGACAGAAACAGGGGAATATATTACTAGGAACAAAGAAATGGCAGAGGAATTAAATGGGTACTTCAGATCCGTGTTCAC
>NC_057728.1:56695861-56799052 GCF_004010195.1 Chiloscyllium plagiosum
GGAGAAACTTCTTCACCCAGAGAGTGGTGGCTGTGTGGATTGCTCTGCCCTAGAGGCCAGTGGAGGCCCACTCTCTGGATTCATTTAAGAAGGAGTTGGATAGAGCTCTCAAAGACAGTGGAATCAAGGGTTATGGAGATAAGGCAGGAACAGGATACTGATTAGGAATGATCAGCCATGATTATATTGAATGGCGGTGCAGGCTCAAAGGGCTGAATGGCCTACTCCTGCACCTATTGTCTATTGTCTATTGTTTTCCCCTGTATCTGTGCTTATCTCTTCTGAAATGCTGGTGGCCGTGGGTCTGGAAGGTGCTGTCACAGGAATACCTGTAGTACCAACGTGTCAAAATTGGAACTTTGGTATAAGATTGTCAATTGAAATTCTAATTCTGTTTTTCTCTCTCCACAGGTTTTGCATAGTCTACACTTGTTTCCTGCATTTATTTTTGTCTATTTCTAAATATTAAAGCCTGTTGGTTAACTTGAAGGTGTCAAATGTTGTTCGTGTTTGATCATCTTTCAGTTAGAATGCTATGGGCCCTACGAAAGGTTTGAATGAAAAATAGCTGCAACATCTCCTCTGTACTCCAGTGCAACACAGAGGAGATGTTGCATTGACAGAGATGCTGTCTTTTGACTGAGATATTTAAACCGAGACCATTATCTTCTCAGGTGGATGTAAAAATTCCATGCCACTGTTTAAAAACAGGGGCAAAGTTGTCCCCAGTATCTTGGCCAATATTTATCTCTTAATCAATAGCTTAAAATCAAATTACGTGGTTGTTGCTATATGTGGAACCTATTCTGTGCAAATTGATTGCTAATTTTCCAACTTAAACAGTTCCAAAATACTTCATTAGGTGTAAAGTACCCTGGGATATCCTGTAGGCATGGAAGATACTTTGTAAATACAAAGATTTGTATTTTTTAAAATGCATACAATTTATCTTATTAAGATAATTTCATTAATTTATTAATAATTTAAATTTATTAATTCAACCTTAAAAAGTAATTAGAAACACTGAATGAAAATAAAGTGTATTAAGAGGTGAAATTCTGTTGTTGATAATAATGAATTGCGGTTAGAACAAAATGCTAAATTCTGCATAGATGCACAAAGGTTTTCAAAGAGATGATATTGTGCAATTATATCCAAATGGAATGCTAAAGTTCTACTGATGCAGGTGCAGCAGGCATTGAAGAAGACAAATGGCCTTCATTGTGAGTACAGGAGCAGGGATGTCTTGCTGCAATTGTACAGAGCCTTGATAAGACCACACTTGGAGTATGTTGTGTAGTTCTGGTCTCCTTGTCTAGAGATGAATGTTTTGATGATGAAGTGAATGCAATAAAGGTTTACCAGATTGATTCCTGGGATGGCTTCTCAGAGTGAAGGGACAACCCTTTAGAACTGAGATGAGGATAAATTTCTTCAACCACACAGTGAAACTTATTGCTACAGAAGGCTGTGGGGGGGCCAACTTATTGAGTGTATTTAAGACAGGAACAGATAGGTTCTAGATTGGTAAAGGGATCAAAGGTTATGGAGAGAAGGCAAGAGAATGGAGTTGAGAAACATGTCAGCCATGATCTAATGGCAGAACAGACTTGATGGGCCAAGTGGTCCAATTCTGCTTCCATATTTTATGGTTTTGATAGCAGGATTCATGTATGGAAAGAAGTTGGATTGTTTAAGACCATATTCACTGGAGTTTAGAGTAATGATGGTACTTCATAGAAACCTATAAAATTCTAATAGGACTAGACAGGTTAGATGCAGGAAGCATGTTCCCAATGACCAGTGAGTTCAAAACCAAGGATCACAGTCTCAGGATGCAGGATAAGCATTTTAGGATTAAGAAGAGGAGAAATTTATTCGTCAAGAGAGTGGTGAACAGAGGAATTCTCTGCCAAGAAAATGGTTGAGGCCAAAATATTAAATGTTTTCAAGCCTATGGTGAAAAGCTTGTGGGGAGATGTTGCAAAAGGTAATGGCTCTGAAAGGGTTAATGTTGTAAACACCATTAGGATCTGGTTATGGCATATATTCTTGGCTGATGATGAGGCAGAACATCTTAGGATCTCTAGAGTGAAACCAATATCTGCAGGTCTCCCCACAATCCCGTAACAATGCCTAAATGATATCTAATTGCTTTCAAGCAATCTTGTTAAGACAAGAATTCTTCTTAAAACTCACTAGTGGTTGTTCCTGTACCACTGTAAATCAATTAAGTCCTTAGCTCCAGTTAAAGGAACAAAATTGGTGTCAGTTTAAGAATAACGCCCATGTTTTGATGGTTACAGCCATGGACTGATTCATTACTGAGGAGTTGTGATTCACTCAACATTGTACAATCATCAGCGAGCATCTCCACTTCTGACCTTACTGCGAAAGGAAGACCAGTGAGGTGAAGCACAGGCTTAATCATTTTAACCTCTCACAGGCTTAATCATTTTCACTTTGCGTTAAATATGAATTGAGTAAATAATTCAAATATCATTTTCCATTTCTATTATAGCTGGACATGGGAAACAAGAAAGCCAACTAAATACAATGGACACATTATTGTCCTCTTTATTCCCTATTTATTGCAATATAAATGGAATAAAACCTTTCCCTATTTGAATTGCCATTGTTTTCTGAGATTTTCCAAGTGCAAGTGGGATTAATTTATTTTGGGAGACATGGTCAGCATGGATGAGTTGCACCAACGGGTCTGTTTCTGTGGTGTGTGACTCTATAGTCAATTGACAGCATTAATAATCTTTCGATATGTCATCCAAACTTTCACCTGCTGACCCTTAGTTTTTGGCCATTAGATGCCAGAAGAAGCATTATAAATCCAGCATGTCAGCTCTCTTCCTGAATGCATTTGTTACATTGTGGACTATGGAATAGCTACATGTCTTACCCTGATATGAGAAACGATTATTAACACTCAATTGCTTGACTGCTATAATCTCCATAAATATAATGGCGAGTAAAGTGCAATCCTTATCCAGCCATAAAGAATGACATGTCAATAAGCGCCTTTATATTTAGGTTTAAACATTGTTAGTGCTTTGTTAGTAATTGGTTTCTGGCTGACAATTTCTTCCAAAGTCTCCAAGATTCTCTTCATTTTCTGATACAATAATGTAAAAATCTCTCAAAATGAGGACAAGTGTGTGCTTATTCTCTCTTGATAGTTGATCCATTCACAAGGTACAGCCCATATTGTGGGCAATATGTCATGTGCAGGTTTCAAAAACTCAACGTATTTGCAAAGTTTTTCTTTTGGATGGCTTTATCATATTACTTGGCTCATTGGCAGAATGAGATTGCAGCTACTGATGTGGGTTGGTTCCCTCTGTATTAGAGTGCAGCAGAAATAAATGGTTTCTAAACATATTGTGGTCAGTTGGTTATCTCAGTTATCTGGAACACCTGTTTACAAGGAGAGTGATGCCAATGGCACGGGTTCAATTTTTGCACAAACTGAAGTTGCCTTGAAGGTTCCACCTTCTCAACCTCACCCCTCACCATGGTGACTCTGAGGTTACGCCGTTGGCAGTTATCTCTAATGAAAGAGCTGGGCTCGGTGATTTCACCTATTTTAACAAGTTGTTCAAATCAAGAGCTGCTTGAAGTACCTGACTCCAAGTCTATATTAATTTCTGCTATACAGTCTCAGATACTTGGTATGCACAGATACAAAGGCTTTTAGAAATCCTCTTTGATAAGAGAAAATTGCAGTCATGTACCAAGACTGAACAGCTCATTATATCAAATATCTCTTAGTATAGGAGTTCAAAGAAGTAAAAACCATTTCTCTAATTGTCTTGATTGATAAAAGGCTGGATGAGGGAAATGGAGAGTAACAGGTTCACAATCCTAACTACAATACTTTAATACAATTCGCAAATCAATACTATAGAAAGGGAGAATAGGAAGGATAATGAAGAGATTGCATTGGAGAAAATCAATGGGCTCACAAAGACTTGAACTAATGTACAAGTTCATTGGGGCCACTGAATCTATAAAAGCATTGATTTAAATTATCTCATTCTCTTTTAATTCCACACAGATCCAATGCTTTCCACTTGTCTCAAATATTAATTGATAATCACTGCAAGCTTTCATCGAAATATAGAACACAGAAGGAGGCAATTCAGCCCAGCTTGCCTGAGTCAATTTTTTAAAAACACAATCATAAAAACATACAGCAGGGATAAATGGGAGCAATAATAAGCCACTTGGCTCCTCATGCTTGCTTACTATTCAACTAGATTTGGCTAGCCTTCTAGCTCAAAGTCATTGTGCTGCAGTATCCCACATCCCTTGACATCTTTAATAACTGTTTGGTTTACTAATGTTCTTTAAGGAGGGGAAGGTGCCATTCTTACTGGCCTACACGTGACTCCAGAACCACAGCAATGTGGTCAAATCTTAACTCATAACAATTACATGTTGTGGATCAGTGGTGCTGGAAGAGCACAGCAATTCAGGCAGCATCCGAAGACAGGCAAAATCGACGTTTCGGGCAAAAGCCCTTCATCAGGAATAAAGTGGCCTAGCCACTGACATCAACACCTACAAACTAATGAAAATAGTTCTAAATCTTTATTTTTCTACTTATTCTGCAAAGGTAATGCTTAACCTTTTAATTCTGTTCTCCTACTTTTTTGTACCTAAGTGTTTTTGTACTTTTGTACCTAAGATGGTGCCTTGTGTGGTAATACTTTACACTTTTCACTGTACTCCTGTACTTCTGCACTTGAAAGCATGTGATAAAAAAAATAAATCTGAATCTAATGATCTCAAAGTAATAATACTCAGATGCTTTACAAAAAGAATGAAGACTTCTAATTAAAAGTAAGACCTAGGTCCAACTGACCAGCTACCAAATTGAAGGTTGCAACAGTCAACAATAATATGAACGCGTCACCAAAAAAACAAAAATAGCTTAGAGAAAAATCACCTAATTCTACCCCTTTTGGTTTTGACTTCAATCCACAGACTTTGTATTTTTTGCCTATTTTTCTAACCCATGATATTCCTCCAAAAAAGGTTTGTCTCCTTTGTCTTATCCGACTTATGTGTGAACGAATATGTGTGATTTGATTTAAAGGTGAAATGGAACATGTTTGTATATCAATAATTAATTGAGTGCTAAACATTAGGAATTAATTAAGTTGTCCCATATTACAGGATAGGTTTGTTGCAATAAATAAATTTTTGCTTTCTTGCTCATTGATAAAACTGGGTATGAATTTATTTTTTCATAGATAGTGGTTCTAGTCAGGCACTAACCATCCTAGTGATATAATTGATCATATTTCACACTTGTGACAACTCGTAGAATAGAGGGACTTGATTTCCAGCACACTATTCCCATCAGGGTCAGGGTAGCCTCTACAGTTTTTTTTACAGAACTTCACTTCGTAAATGGCCTACCCTTTCCACTGGGACTGTGTTCCCTAGTTCTAGAACAACTCCTGAGCAGGGGAAACATCCTTGCTGCACCTACCCTGTTTATCCCTTTTAGAACCTGCCTTAAACATAAGTAGTGCATGTGATATGGTACAACCACAGTTGTACCATATCCAGGATTTTGACCCAGTGACAGTGAAGGCATGGTTCCAAGTCAGCCTCATATGTTGGCTTGAGGAGAATGCTCAGGTAGTGTCATTCCCATGTGTCTGCTGCCTTGTCTTTCTCTACAATATATAGGCCAGTTCCTCAATCTCTCCTTGCAGAAACTTCCCTGGGTTTCTGGAATAACAATCCTGCATTAAGACCATTAGGTCGCCACCTTCCCTGACTATTGTGGGGACAGACTGTTGAATTCAT
Source organism: Chiloscyllium plagiosum (assembly GCF_004010195.1). Classification (NCBI taxonomy): domain Eukaryota; kingdom Metazoa; phylum Chordata; class Chondrichthyes; order Orectolobiformes; family Hemiscylliidae; genus Chiloscyllium; species Chiloscyllium plagiosum. Next base: position 56,701,697 of record NC_057728.1, read on the forward strand.
CATTGTAGGTTCATATGAAGCAGATTAGACTTAAACTAATTCTTAAACTGAAGACACCCAGACGATCTGGCAGCATGGTGGAATTAGAAACAGAGTTAACATTTGGAGTCTAGAATTAGTAAAGATGTTCGATGACCAACATGGACACATTTAGCTCAAGAGTCTCTTTCTGAGCTGTAAAAACTATATATTCTATGATTGTACTTTTCCTTGTTCTTTGCTCCCTTTCATTCTTTGATTTATTGCTGTCTCAGGAAAGTTACTTGCATCCTCTATAGTGAAGACCGATGCAAAATATCGGTCAATTCATCTGCCAATGGCATTAACATAATTTAAACCCCACGACCAACAGTCTGGGGGTTACCACTGATGATGAACTGAAGTAAATAAGCCATATAAATACCATCCATTATCCCAAGGCACATGTTAACAGTATGTGAAGTACTCCCCAGTTGCTTGGATATGTGCAGTTCAAATGACACAAGAAATTCAACACCACCAAGACAAAGAACTTTGATTGACATCTCATCTAGTACCTTCAATATTCACTCTGTCCATAACTAATGCACAGTGGCAAAGGTGTGTACCATAACAAATGGCTTTCAACAACTCAGCAAAGCTCTTTAGCGAGCACAACCACAACCACCCAGACGAAACACAGCAAATACATGGGAACACAACCACTTGCAAGATATCCTTCAAGCAGCAATCATCATAGAATAGAATCCTTACAATGTGGAAGAAGGCCACTTGGCCCATCAAGTCCACACTGACCCTTGGAGATGTATCCCATCCAGACTCACCCCAACCCCGTAACCCTGAATTTCCCATGGCTAAACCACCTAGTCTACACATGACTGGACATTATGGCCAATTTAGCATGGCCAATTCATCTAATCTGCACATCCTTGCACTATGGGAGGAAACTGGAGCACCCAGAGGAAACCCATGCCAATCCATGCAAACTCCACACAGTCGCCTGAGGGTGGAATTGAACCTGGCTGCCTGGTGCTATGAGGCAGTAGCATTAAACTCTGAGCCACCCAAACTATGCCGATCTGGAACCAGATCACCATTCATTCAGTGTCACTGGAATCAGAATCCTACAACTCTATCTTTAACACCATTCTGGGTGTACCTACACCAAATGGATTGCAACAGTTTAAGAAGGCAGCTCAACCACATCATCTCTAAGGCAGTTAAGGATGGGCAATAAATGATCACCTAACCAGCAATATCCATATCCTATGAATGAATATAAAAAATACTTGTCTAGTCATTGTCACATTGCTGTTTGTGAGAGTTTGCTGAATGCAAACTGGCTGTCCTGCCATTAAAGTCACAAAGTTTGTTGTATTATAACTATATTTTTGATGCTACAGGTGCCACTCGGCTCCAGCATCGCATCCGGGCTGTAGCACACAGTTCTCTTTCCAGTCGTACCAGATGCAATTTTAGGTTAGCATGCTAGCACGAACACTGGGAGTGAGTGCTATGATTATACACAGAGTAGACAGATCATGGCAGCAGCCTCTGTATAATATTGCTTTGATTTATGCCATTTGATAAATCAAAGTTCCAACATCACTATCTGGATTTTCAGGCTGACTGAGTTTTACAGTCTCCAATCTTATTGGGTGTAAAACATTTTAGGATGTAATGTGTTTGTGAAACATGCATTTTTTCATTTTTGCATCTGACTTATGTCTGAATAATTGCCAAATTTAACTGAGGAATTAACTTCTTCCATGTGCGCTGCATCTTAAGTGATCATTCATGTAGAGCACTGCTAACAAAACCTCGTCATTCCTTCCCAGTGGAAAAGCCCATTTCTCAATTTAATTAGCACACAGACAGCAACATCCTGTGAGTGTGTGATTTTGAATTTGTGATTTTGTTAACAGCAATGTAAAATCAACAGCCATAAGGAGCTTAATCATCTTTCAACATTTGCAAAGTGGCTAATGAGGCTCTTAACTATTAAAAGCTTGAGAATGTTCATTAGTTCACATTCGTACTTTGAAAGTGGCTGAAATATAGAAGAATGACCAAGTTAATGACAACCCATTACAAGTGGTGGTAACATCTGCAATGGAATAAAGTAAGTGCAGTTTTATGCAGGGAAGAACTGCATCCATGTATACAGGGAGATAGGGAACAGCCAGAGGTTGATATGAAATAAGCACAGTAGACGTATTAGACGATATATGTTGCAATTCAGGTATTGGAGTAGTACAGTGGGTAGCATACCTATCCCTGAGACAGCAATTCTGGGTTCATAATTCCACTCCAATTACGTGATGACCAAGGAAGGTGTGTTCATATTGCAAGTAAGTAAGTTGAGCATCAAACTGTAAATCCTTCCAACCCACACCAATGGCAGGTGGTCAGAGCAGCAGAGATTCCTGGTTAGCTATGTGATGGAAAGGAAATTTTTCTGTTTACCATCACGATCCACAGTTCCAGGGTATAAAAAGCATGTAAAAATCCATGTTTCCACAGTCTGGGGGGTACCTGAGTGATCCATAACACTCAGCAAATAATCAATCTTGTTGTCAACTTGCTATTAAATTCTGTGTGGGATTCCCCTACATTGCATATTACTTTCAAAGATGCATAGTACCAGCTATACTAGAAAAAGCAGCATGGGGCTCAGTGGTTAGCACTGCTGCCTCACAATACCAAGGATCCAGGTTCAATTCGAAACTTGGGCAAATATCTGTGTGGAGTTTTCATATTCTCTCCATATCTGCATTGGTTTCCTCCTACAGTCTAGATATGTACAGGTTAGGTGAATTGGCCAAGCTAAATTGCCCCTTAGCGTTCAGGGATTTATGGCTGGGTGGATTTGATATAGGATAAAGTAGGGGTCTGGGTGGAGCACTCTTTGAAAGATGGGTGCAGACTCAATGGGTGATTGGCTTGCTTCCACACTGTAGGGATTTTATGATTCAGAAATAGCTCAAAGGTTACTTAGGTAAACTGCACTACTTTTCCCCTATCAATAAGTTACCTTGGACGTGTCTCAGATTGGAGTGTCTGGCATCCAAGGCTTTTTTTTGAAATGTCATCATATAGTAAGGTTGTGTAAACGATCCTTAATTTTTGGCTTAGTGTTTAGTGGAATGGTAGACTTGAAATATGAGACAGTTGACCAGAATTCCATAAGTGGTTTGTGACTAATATGTGCAGCTGGCCTTTTCTATAGAGAACTTGTTATTATCGGCTTTATCTGCCAGTTGCAATACATGTATCTGTGGAATTCTTTACTGCAGAGGGCTGTCAAAACTGAGTTGTTAAGTATGTTCAGAGCTGAGACAGAAGATGTTTAATCAGTAAGGGTTATGAGGATAAGGCAGGAAAGTGGAGTTGAGAATTATCGGATCAGCCATGATTTGTTTGGATGCTGGATTGGGCTCAATAGACCGAATGGCCTACTCCTCCATCTTATGTTCATCTTACGTGAGAAAATGTTTTTGCATTGCGCTTGTACATAACAGGAGGTATAATTTATTGATTTCACAGAAATCACAATCTGAACTCTGTAGAAAATGGGATGCGAAAGGGTTGTTCATGTGGTACTGGATGTGATACCTTCTTGAGCCTGGCCTAAGATTCAGTATGCATCAGGTCAATCTGTACCGACAACAAACCACTTCAAACAATTAAAATTGAAAATTGTAAAAATAAATCAGATGCCTGCTATATCATTGTACATTATCTAAGGTTTAGTATTTAAAATATGTGGCCTTCACTTTGAGTTTGGCAGGAAACATGGCAAGTGATGAGCCTGATTTATTCAGTCATATAATGTGCATATCACTGGCAAGACTAGCATTTTATGGCCCACCCCTCATTCACCTGGAGAAATTGTTGGTGAGCTACCTTCTTGAACTACCGCAGTCCATCTGGTAAAGATACAGCCGCAATGCAGTTAAGTCAAACTTCCAAGGTTTTCACCCAATGATACTGAAGGAATGATGTTATATTTCCAAGTCTGCATCCCATGATGTGGAGGGGAACTTGCAGTTGATGCTGAAGATTGTTGGGTCTTTGACACTACCCTGAGGTGCTCCTGCAATGCTGTCCTGTGGATAAGATTACTGGTAGAAGCAACAACAGCTTGTTTGGATGAGCGTGAGGGTTGCAGGATAAATGAGTTAGCTAACCATAGCACCATGGTTACAGGAAACAATTCAAGTGTGGAGAGCTAAAGGAAATTGAGTAATAATAGGGGACAGGATGAAGAGGGGAATTAAATAATTCACTGCAGAAAAGAGCAAGAGTCCAGAAGGCTGTGTCGTCTGCCTGGTGCCAGGGTTCAGGAAATTTGTTCAGAGCTGAAGAGGAACATAAAGTGGGAGATGGGGAAAACTATGTATCAAGGTCTGTGTAGGTAGCAATGACACGGACAAGAAAAGGGATGAACTTTTATGTGGTCAGTATGAGGAGCCAGGCAGCAAACTAAGAAACAGAACCTCAAAGATAATAATCTTTGAATTATCAAATTGGCAAAGGATAAATAACATTAGAGAAATGATTCAAAGATTGCTGTGGAAGAAATGGATTCTATCTTTACGGAACACTACCACTGGGAAAAGTGGGATCTATACCCACTGGACAATCCATATCTGAACTGTACTGGAACTAACATTCTAGTGAGCCACATAACTAACGAATAGTGAGAGTTTTAGACTAAATAGGGTGGCATCAAGGAATTAAATGTGTGAAGAAATAAATCAAAGAGCATAGGTAAGGCAAGAATCATATTAACATGGGAAATGATAAACAGACCATGACAGGAAGAGATAGGGTATGAATCTATGAGTCATCCAACAGATAAGCCTGGGAGTTATAAACATGCTAAAATAAGAGAACTAAAGACTCTGTATCTGAATGCTTCTAGCATTTGAAGAAAAAAACAGGTGAATCAGTAGTGAAAATAAAACTAAATAAGTATAGACAGATAGCCATTACAAAGAATGGCTGCAGGATGATATAGATTCGGACCTGAACATTGGAGGGTACATGTCATTTACAAAGGACACAAAGCTAATAAATGGTGGAAGGTTGCTCTTTTAATTATTGATATTATTAACGCGATTGTGAGTAATGATCTAAGTTCAGGAAACCAGGATGTAGAAGCAATTTGGATAGAAATATGAGGAAGGCAGTAAGTGGTTGTGGGAATAGGGTCCAGATTCCCTAACAATAGCTACACAGTATGATGGAGTACAAAGGAGCAAGTAATATGAGATAATCATGGTGAAAATTAATCTACTTGGAGACTTGATAAATCAGATGTGTTAAGGTAGACCAGATGAAGCCTTCATAAAATATTATGAATTAATAACATTATTAATTACTAAATATAAATTTCTGTGATATGTTTATTGAGCCATTAATGTGTAAATTAATGCCATAAATTCCTCAAAATCATGGGCTGATAGAGAACGAGATTTTATCAAATTTAATGCCGGTGCAGCCAGCAATTTGAACCAAACGTAATGTCTCTATTTTGCTCTAAATTGCTGTCTAGTTGTCACATTACTACTGGGAAATTAACATTGCTGATATTTTGTCAGTGAAAGCTATTGATGCAGCAAAAGATGTTTCTTTAAGAAAGTTAAACCTGAACCAATCATTTGAATGCACCATTTTCACAATGGCTATTAACAAACAGCATGGCTTAGAATATAGAACACAGAACAGTGCAGCACAGTACAGGTGCTTCGGCTCTCAATGTTGTGCTTACCTTTTATCCTACTTTAAGATCAAACATACCCTTCACTTTACTAACATTCATATGCATATCCAAGAGTCATTTAAATGTCCTTAATGTATCTGACTCTACGACCACCACTGGCAGGGCATTCCACACACCCACCATCTCTGTGTAAATAACTGACCTCTGACATCTCCCCTAAACCTTCCTCCAATCACCCTAAAATTATGCCCCCTTGTGATAGCCATTTCTGCCCTGGGAAAAAGTCTCTGACTATTCACACTATCTATGCCTCTCATCATTTTTGTACACCTCTATCAAGCTACCACTCATCTTTTTTCACTACAGCGAGAAAAACCCTAGCTCCCGAAACCTTTCTTCATAAGACACATCCTCCGGTCCAGGCAGCGTCCTGCTAAATCTTCTCTGCACCCTCTCTAAAGATTCCACATCCTTCCTAAAATGAAGCAACTAGAACTGAACACAATATTCCAAGTGTGGTCTAACCAGGGCTCTATAGAGCTGCAGCATAAACTTGTGGCTCTTAAACTCAATCCCCCTGATAATGATAGTCAAGACACCACATGCCTTCTTAACAACTCTATCAACTTGGGTGGAAATTTTGAGGGAATCTATGGACATGGACCCCACGATCCCTCTGTTCCTCCACACTGCAAAGAATCCTGTTTTTAACCCTATATTCTGTATTCAAATTTGACTTTCCAAAATGAATCACTTCCAAAATGAACTTTTCCAGGTTGAAATCCATCTGTCACTTATCAGCCTAGTTATGCATCCTATCAACATCCCGTTGCAACCTACAACAGCCCTCCACATTATCCACAACTCCACCAACCTTTGTGTCATCAGCAAACTTACTAACCCATCCTTCCATTCCCTCATCCAAGTCATTTATAAAAATTACAAAGAGCACAGGTTCCAGAACAGATCCCTGTGGACATTGAGCTTCAAGCCAAATACTTTATATCTACTCCCATCCTCTGTCCTCTATGGGCCAGCCAATTCTGTATCCATACAGCCAAATTTTCATGTGTCACATGCCTCCTTACTTTCTGAATGAGCCTACCATGGGGAACCTTATCAAACGCCTTGTTAAAATTCATGTACACCACATCCATTGCTCTACCATCATCAATGTGTTTTGTCACACCCTCAAAGAATTCAATAAGGCTTGTGAGGCATGACCAGCCCCTCACAAAGCCATGCTGACCATCTCTAATGAAACAGTGCTTTTCCCAGTATTCATAAATCCTGTCTCTCAGAATCCTCTTCAATAATTTGGCCACCACAGATGTAAGACTGACTGGTCTCTAATTCCCAGGATTATTTATGTTCCCTTTTTTGAACAAGGGAAATAACATTTGCCACCCTCCAATCATCTGATACTACTCCAGTGGACAGTGAGGATGCAAGGATCATCACCAAATGTGCAACAATCTCTTTCCTCACTTCCTGTAGCAACTTTGGGTATATCCCATCTAGACCGGGGGACTTATCTATCCTCATGTTTTTCAAAATTTCCAGCACATCCTCTTTCCCAATATCAACCTGTTTGAGCATATCAGCCTGTTTCACACTGTCCTCTCAAATGACAAGGTCCCTCTCAGTAGTGAATACTAAAGCAAAGTATTCATTCAGGATCTCCCATACCTCCTCTGACACCAGGCACAAGTTCCCTCCACTATCCCTGATCAGCCTTACCCTCACTCTGGCCATTGTCTTGTTCCTCACGTAAGTGTAGAAGCGTAGAATCCTACCCGCTAAAGCTTTTTCATGCCCCCTTCCAGCTCTCCTAAGTCCATTCCTCAGTTCCTTCCTGGCTACCTCGTAACCCTCTAAAGATCTGTCTGATTCTTGCCTCCTCAACCTAAAGTAAGCTTCCTTCTTCCTCTTGACTAGATGTTCCATATCCCTTGTCACCCAAGGTTCCTTCACCCTACTATCCCTTCCTTGCCTCAGTGGGACAAACCTGTCCGGCATTATCAGCAAGTGCTCCTGAAACAAACCCCACATTTGAGTTGAACAGTTTCCTGAGAACATCTGTTCCTAAATTAGGTGCTCTAATTCCTGGCTAATAGCATTGTAATTCCCCCTCCCCCAATTAAATACTTTCCCATACCATCTGCTCCTATTCCTCTCCATGACTGTAGTAAAGGTCATGGTGTTGTGATCACTATCACCGAAATATTCTCCCATTTCGACTTAGAGAGAAACAGATGGATTTTTCTTGTTAATAAATTTTGAAGATGAATGATGTAGATAGGTGAGGGAAGTGCAAGGTTAGCAACAGAAAATGGTCTTTAGTAACACAAATCAGGCACAATTTCTGATATTCAGTTGTATTTCAGTGAATGGAAGTAAACCTCAGGCCCATTACAAAATCCAAATCTTTTCCCAGAACTAGATCTTCACAAGCTGAGCCACCTCTCATGTTATATTAATTTCCTTGAGTTCATAATAAAGTTATAAGGGTATGGGATAACTCAAAACTGATGCATGAGTTGTCATAGAGTTTTACAGGATGAAAACAGACCCTTTGGCCCAATTCGTCCATACTGACCAGATTTTATAAACTGAACTAGTCCCACTTGCTTGTGGTTGGCCCATATCTCTCTAAACTTTTTTATCCATGTACCTGTACAAATGTTGGAATTGTACCCGGCTCTACCATTTCGTTTGGCATCTGTGTACCACCCTCTGCGTGAAAAAGTTCCTCCTCATGTCCCTTTTAGATCTTTCCCTTCTCACCTTAAACCTTATGCCCTCTGCTTAGGACTCCCCTACCCTGGGGAAAAGTCCATTCTTGTACAGCTGATGTCCCAGTTCCTGTACCCAATGTTTTGACCAATGTTGGAAGCATTATAGTGCCTTCTTCACCACCGTGTTTACCTGTTGACATCACTTTGAAGGAACTATGTACCTGTATCTCTAGTTCTCTCTCAAAACTCCCTACCATTAACTATAGAAGTTTTGCTCTGGTTTGTCTTGCCAAAATTCAACACCCTGTATTTATTTGTATTAAACTCTGTCTACCATTCCTCAGCCTAATGGCCCAGTTGATCAAGACCCAATTGTACTTTTATATGATCTTTATTACTATCCATCTATATTTTGGTGTCATCCACAAACTTACTAACTATGCCTCTATACTCTCATTGCTATTTTATCCACATTAGTTCTGGGTGACTCAACGTTTTATAAAATCCCTACAATGTAGAAAGAGGCCATTTGGCCTATTAGTCTGCACCAAACTTCTTAAGAGCATCCCACCCAACCCACCGCAACCCTATCCCTATAACCCTGCATTTGATATTGCTAATCCACCTAGCCTGCATATGCCTGGACACTACAGGGCAGTTTATCATGGCCAATCTTCCTAAACTTCTCTGAGTAGATCAGGCCTCTATCTCCTGGAATTTTATACACAAGGAGGTGATCAAATTGGTACTCATAATTCTTAAGGAGCTTAACAGAACCAGTGCTGAGATGTTTCCCAATGCTGAGGAAGGGGGTCACAATCTCAGGATAACAGGTCAACAATTTAAGATTTAGACGAGGAGAAATTTCTTCACTCAGAACGTTGTGAATCTTTGGAATTTTCTACCTCAGATTGTTATTGATGCCCAATATTCAATATACTTAAGGCAAAGGCTCATAGAATGTTGGATACTAAGGGGATTAGGAATATACTGATCATGTTATAAGTTGGAATTGAGTTAGACGGTTGGCAGTGGTCTTGTTGAATAGTGGAAATGACCTGCTGTGCTCCTATTCTTCTGTTCTAGTACTCATATTTCTTTTGCTGAACAGACAAAACCCATTTTCAACAGTGCACGAGCTATAACAAGACAAGATTGCCACAGGGTAATGGAATCTTCCCACAGACACAGCAAGCTGAAAATATCTAAGTTTATATAGAAAAGAATTGGTGCTGTGCCAACTGACATTATGTAAAAGATAAATGCAGACATTTCTGTACTTATTACACGAACTCCAGTCAACAATATCTAGAGCAAGACTGGATTTTGTTTCATAGCTACATTCACAGTTCTGATGATTAAGGTTTCATCTATGTGTCATTTTCCGGCTAGTTAGAATATTCCCATTATAGCTCCAATTGGTAGGAACTTTACCCAATGTAATTCAATTACTTCCTAATAGGCTTTGGCAAAAACACATTTTCAGGTGTAGTCCTATGAGTAAATGTCGACGTCAATTAGAGCTTCAATAAACAAGGGCTACAATATCTTCCATATTTTATATGACTTGTTAAACTTTTTATTTTGATTTATATGGTCATTAAAAATACGAGGCTTTCGTAGGGACAGAAATTGAGATTCTGTGGCTTATTATCCTTATTATTATAGTCAAAATGTAAGAAACCTGTACTGAAATTACAACCCACAGCTGAAAGTTTTAACAATTGTGTACACATTAAGCAGAACTAATGTGCAGTTAGCTGGTGTAAATTAATACCACATGCACATGTCAAAATCCTGCAATGTTTTCATGGATTGTCACATTGGGAGTCTAACTCAAGCACTGATTTTGAAGGAGGATTATTCTTTCATTTGTGACCATTGCTGGCAAGCCACATCACTCACCAGTCAACAGTTTCTATCAAGCAGGATTCATAGCTGACGTTCATTTGTCACTTCATACCCTTGTACAGTATAAACTGCTACATCGTGCAGCTTATATATGTTGCTAGCTGTGTAACCAAACAGATCAATTAAAAAGATTCCTCCCTTATACCAGCTGCCGCATATATAAGTAATCAACGCTCACACTCTCCACCCTACACTCATACCACCAAGGGTCCTTGTGACTTTTTCTTTTCAGATGCTAGAGCAATGCAGCCTGGCCACATAGTGCAAGAAGGGCGTGACAAATAAGACACAACCATGAAACTCAATTTCATACACATGCTTGCCAGCTCAGATAGTAACATTGAGTGCAATTTGCGAAATAGTGTCAAATCTGCATGTTGTGAGAGACAGCAAGCATGTGTGACATTCCCAGAACATTAGCTTGGGCTTCTGGATTATTGGTCCTGTAACATTACCACTATTTTACTGCCTCACAGTTCTAAACCAACCACTCTGCAAATGTCCTTTCTGATACCAATCAGCCAGCTAGCCAGTCCACACTGTTGCCAAGATGGTGATGTCTGAAATCAGGCCTTCAAGGCTGAGATTCACTCAGCATTGTCCTTGTTGTTCTTCAAGGTCAGCTGCAGCTCCTCCACCGAAAGTTAGCAGCCTTCCAACAACTATGATGCAAAAGGATAGAACAGACCCAGAGCACAAGACAGGCAAAGAGACAAGGAGGACAGAAGGAATGTACAATGGGAGTATACTGGCATTAGTGGAATGATTTAGTTTATAAATTTGGAATTGCTAAGTTTGTGCTACTGACGATTTTTGCATTACATCTAAACAAACATTGTGATGGTCAGTAAGAGAGGAAAAGTCAAGCTAGTGTGACTGTTAATAAATGGGGAACTGAGATGGTCTATGTTTTCATTGGACTTGAAGGAGTTATTTGTGGATAATCCAGGCACAGGCTGCTGGTTGACCTCATTGCTGCATTTTCCTTTCGGCTCCTGAACTGTTCATGGTATAGTTGGTGGTAGGACTATCCCCTCTTGACTCTGGTGTCAATGTTAAGAAACCACAGGGAAATGTCCCTAAGACCATGTACCATGGTGCCATCATGTGTAAATAAATAGAAGTCTCGATGCTGACTAATGCTATTACCTGGATGGATTAACTTAGAAATAAGTACAAATTTAATAAATTCATTTAAGGAAAATGTCTTTGTGAAATAAAAGGACAATGTGACTTATATATTCTTGATGCTGTTATGAATCTGTGTTCTGTAATAATGATAGATTCCTTAAATGCTCAACTCCAGAATAAATTATAGAATGGATCTGAGGAAGTGTCATGCCAGACTCAAAATGTTAACACTGTTTCTCTCCACACAAGCTGCCAGACCAGCTGGGTGTCTCCAGCATTCTCTGTATTTATTTCAGATTTTCAGCATTCAGTTTTGCCTTAATTCCAGGACAAATGGTGTCAGCTAATATCTGCAGACGTGCAAAAGTGGAAACTTTCCCAACTGAGGGAGGGTCACTCGATGTGAAACGTTTGTCTCCACAGATGCTGCCAGACCTGCTGAGCTTTTCCAATAATGTCTGTTTTTGTTTCTCATTTACAGCTTCAGCAGTTCTTACGGTTTTTATCTTGCTGCCCACTTCTGTGATGAAAAAGGCAGAGGACTTTACAGGGTCAACAGTCCTGGGTGAGATCTTGCTATTTCTGCAGCCTAAGTCAGACTAGTAGTCTGTCCAGTTTGATTTCTTTTTGACTTTGTGTTGTGATTTGGTAAGATTGTTGCAACCAGGTAAGGAGGAAGAAAGCGGTTCCCCGATTCATCCATTCATCACTTAACCATAACAGGCTTTTCCTTTAAAATTTAAAGAGGATATGCTTTGTCAATTTTCTAAGTGTGCCACGATTTATACTTTAAAGCTATAAAGAATTTACGCAAAGAACAACGCAAATTAATCAAAACTATTTCCCAAGTTAATAAAGGAATTTAACACCATTCATATGGTCACACATATTTGTCTTGGTCCATAAAACATGTAAGTGCACTTGGCAGAAGAAGAGGAGAAGCTTACAAGGCTTTTATAGTCCATTAAAGTTAAACCTAAGGAAAATACTGTTAGCAGGGACTTGACTACTCTCAGTGTGATGAGTTCAATGTTGAGGCCATTCAGTTCAGTTGTTCTCGTGAATGCAGTTGTACTGAGTGGAGTCATAGAGAAATACAGCATGGAAATAGACCCTTCAGTCCAACTCATCCATACCAACCATTTATCCTAAATAAATGTTGTCCCATGTGCCAGCATTTAGCCTATATCCCTCTAAACCCTTCCTATTGATATACCCATCCAGATACCTTTTAAATGTAATTGTACCAGCCTCCACCAGTTCTTCTGGCAACACATTCAATACGTGCACCACTCTTTGCGTGAAAAGGTTGCCCCTTTAGCACCTGGCATAACCATAGGCCACCTCAAAGAGATTGGTTATAAGCAAAGTATTTTGGCACATGGATACTGTTGAAAAGTAGCAGAACAGCACAGCAAGATCCCAGGATCAACTGTAATGACCAGACAGCCGGGTTGAGTGTGAACATTTATCAGTCTGGGTAGCAGTGTTTGCTCACTTGCACCTGTTAGAAGCTACATATATTCATACACAGAGAATTCTTGGCAGAACAAGAGCACACAACATACATTTTTCAACTGAACAAAAACTCAGCGGACAACCTTTCCTTGGTGCATTCTGTAAGGCTTTCACCAATCAGCCAACTGACCTGGCTTGAATTTAAACAAATATTTAGAGGTTAACTACTCTCTAACATGTTCTCCATACCAAAGCTTCTACCAATCAGAGTCCACTTGCCAACCAAACAGCATCCTCTTTTCGTGCAAGGTTAGTTGTTGATTCCTTTGAGATTTAGTATTCTTCATGGTGTGTCTGATGAGTCCAAGAGGATAAACATCTTCAGCATATCTCCTCTTCTCAGCAGAACACTCTGACTCTTCTTCAACATTATGCCATTGGCCCTTCAACATTCAGTTTCACACCTGTTCAACATCTCTCATCCAAAAGACAGCACCTTGGACAATACAGCACACCGTCAGTACAGCATATCATTTACTTTCAAAAGTTAGAATCAGGACTGACCAAATTAGCTACTGACTGAGAGATCTGTGTGCTATCAATGAGGCACCATAGCTGGCACCAATTATTCAAATCAGCAAATGAACTGATCTGGAAATCTCCTAAGTTCATCAGTGGTACCAAGGAAACGCTTTGATGACCCTTTGGTCACTATTGATAATAGATTCGTAAAATCCCTCAAGTGTCACTGACAAATAAAGATGTCATAGACCTTGAATCTGTGCAATCTACTTAACGTTAGCATTATCAATTCACCTGAAATAAATATAGAAAGTGGTGGGAATGCTCAGTATCTGCAGTGATAGAAACCATTAACTTTTCATAGAAACATAGGAGTGGAGCAGTCCATTCAATTCCTGGAGCCTACTCTATCATTCAATTGGATCATGGCTGATCACTACCTCTACTCTGTTTGCCAGGAAATTCCTAAATGCCTTCATATCATCAGTATCAATCAATCTCACTTCCTCAGGTAGTTCATTCCATACGTGCACCACCCTCTGTGTAAAAATGTTACCCCTTAAATCTCTTTTAAATCTTTCCCCTTTCACCTTAAACCGAAGCCCTCTCGTTTTGGACTCCCCTCCCCTGGGAAAAAATGACTTTGGCTATTCAGCCATCTTTGCCCTTCATAGTAGAACATAAAATTCAATTGATAAATTTGGAATTTGAAAAGTGAGGAAGGCTGGCCTCACTAATATTGGCCATGAAACCATTGTTGACTGTTGTTAAAAAACCATCTGATTCACTAATGTTCTATAAGAAAGGAAATCTGCCATCCTGACCTGGTCTAACCTACATGTTAATCCATATCCATAGCAATCTGTTTGATTCTTAACTGATTTTAAAAATTCCTTCGCCTGCCCTTCTGTTTGAGGAGAATGAGGTTTGTGCAACAAATGCTGGTCTTGCCAGAGACACCCACATCCCATGAAAGAGTAAGGAGAAAGTATTGGGTGTACATCACAACAGATCAGAAAATAGTATGGAAGATACCAAGGATGAGTTGGGAAAATATGGTGAAATGAAGGATGAAACCTGAGATATAATAGGCAGACTGAAAGAATGAAAGCTGAGGAAATCAAATAAATTAGAATTAAAATTAACTTTATTATGACATGTACACAAATGAGTGAAAAGTCCACAAGTCATCACTAATGGTGCTACCTTAGGTACAAATGTACCGAGGAACAGATTCTTAAATTCAGATTTTTTGAGAAAAACAGATTAGAAAAATAAAGAAATAAAAAGTTCAGCATTACAGATCATAGGAATAAATTAGAAAAATAAAGAAATAAGAAGTTCAAAGAAACTGTCCTTCCAAATTGTACACAGCTGAGTGAATTAAGTTGTACATGACTCATCCCAATTTGCATTTAGCACTTCATAAAAGACTTAAGTGCAAGGCTCTGATAGAAATTGTTTTTGTATAATTTCAAAATGAAGAACCAGATCAGTGCAGTTTAAAAAGTGTTTTTTAGATTGCATCACCACTGAATAAACACTTTATGTCTTCTGCTGGTAGCCTAGTCACTGAATGCAATCAGGATACTGTCTGTCCTGTACTTCAGAAGTGCAGCCTGTGCTCGATAAAGATTTGTTCAAGGTTAACGTGCACTTAACAATTTCAACTACAAGCAATGTTTAATTTGAGACTTATATAAAAAAAACAACTGCAATGTTTACACAATTACATCTCCAAAGAAAAGCAACAGTTTGAACTGCCAGCTTTATTTCAGAGAACCACAGTGTCATATCCAATGAAGGTATGTCCTAGCCATACCTTTAAACATAGACTTTATCCATATAGGACCTCCTGGATTGCATTTTCTTTTAAAAGTGGACATTTAAAGGTGGCGAACATTGGGAGTTTGAATCTACTTCTGCCAGATCTTCAGGAGTGAAATATCTTTTTCAATTGACCCTTAATGACTGCTTTTTCATAAGATGAGTCAACACCCTGGGTGAATTTGATTTATTCTTCTGCTTACAACGTGTTAAAGTGCACTATCCTTTCTAATTGTATTTTTTTCTCAAGTGTGTGCATTGTGTGGGGTCTGATTTTGCATTTGAATTTTGAGGTACAATGTATGAATCCTTGCTTTCAATGTCCAAAAGCTTGCTGTTGTTATTTAAGAAATGGCTACACGCTCAGAGGTTGAGAAACATGCAACTTTCTTTCCAAAAAACACACTGATTACAGATGGTAAGGGAAAAGGTTAAAAAGTTTCAGTTTTTTCCTATCGCTGTCTGTAACAGCAGTTAAATAAATAAATAGGTTCATAGAAAAAAATCACAGGGTACCATTTCATTGAAAAGGAATGGAGTTCTGACTGATTTCCTAACCTGTATTCATTCCTCAATCAATATCATTGAAAGACCATCTGATTATTACCATTTTGCCATTTGTGGGATCGTGCTGTGCACAAATTGTAAGCTGCATTTCCTCTATTAGCACTCTTGAAAATTATTTAATTGATTGTACAGCACTTTGAGACATCCTGAGGCTGTGAAAAGCTAAAGATAAATGCAGAACTTTATTCTTCACAGAGGTAGGCACATTGATGAAGGAATCAGAACTTGATTATAAACCATTACTGCAATTCAATGGTAACACCTTGGGTGCAGGATTGATTGTGTTTTATGCTTTTTACAACGGAATCCTCCTAATTGATCACCTATAACATCAGGCAATGTATCTGCCAATACTGTGGGCAGCATCCCCTGCTGCAGTCTAAAGTGAACATTCTGAAATTTATAGCAATAGAATGCTCATGATACATTGAACTTCCACAATATTTTTCTACCATTGTCATTTCAAGTTGATCAGCTTTAGAATTAGAATTAAAATTATGCCATTTATTAGAACAAACAAAATATAATTGGCTGACGTTTTGGAAAGACTGTTATTTTCTGCATAGACTGTTCTGCTATAACGCGCGTTTTGGTAATGCCAATTCGCTGTAACGTAATTGATGAAGTGGAGACACTGTTTCTAAAGCATGAACTTTTAAAACATATGTTGGCTGTAATGATGGACAAGCCATACCTGTATAATAGAGTTGAATTTCATCGTGCATGGATTCAGAACACTGTAGCCAAAATGCATCTGGGAAATGCTCTGATGAGTACTATATAAGATAATAGTTCTGGGGGAGTTAATCTTCCCTGTTACGTTGAGCTCAATTCGATTTGATAATGTCACAAGGTGGAGGTGGTTGAGATCTGCATACACACCAAATGGAACAAATGGAACCTGTACAGCTCCTGAGAGCCGTTAGTAACTATTCTTGACTAGTCATGCAAACTTATTGCTTTTGTGACATAAACCAGGTTGTTAACTGAGACAAGTGTCTCTTTTGTTTAGACTCATTGATGGTCTACCCTCTTCCACAGCCAACTACACAAGCTCTATCAGCAGTATAGACAAAGAACTTATACAATTAATAGTAGGGTCCTGGGTAGTGTTACAGAATGGACATCTTAGAGTTCAAGTACATAATTCTTTGAAATTTGCATCACAGGTAGACGGAGTGGTTACGCAATGTTTAGCATACTTACCTTCATTGCTCAGACCTTGAGTATAGGTTTTGGGATGTCATGTTGAGGTTGTACAGGACATTGGTAAGGCCTCTTCTTGAGTCTTATTCTGGGAACCGTGTTACATAAAAGATATTATTAAGCTGGAGAGGGTTCAGAAAAAAAATTATCAGTATGTTGCCAGGAATGGAGGGTTTGAATCATAAAAATAGGCTGGGTCTTTTTTCACTTGGTGACCTTATCGAGCTTGATAAAATCATGAGGGGCATAGATAACATGAATAGCAAAGGTCTTTTTCCTAAGGTGGGCAGAGATCTTCGTAGAGAAGTCACTACAGGGAGAAATTGAAGACTTCAAAAGCAAAGTTAGAGATCCCTCAAGGAATGGGGAAATGGTTGAAAGACTAAGGAGGGAAGAGATTAACAAATATACTTCTCACCTCTAACAACAATCAGGTCAGCACTGTGAATAGGCTCCAAACAATACAATGAAAAGGCCAGAAAAGTAATTTAGGTAAGGACCGCGGTACTGGGAAAACTTCCTAATTTATTTCAGGAGTAGAAGTGAATATCTATAGAAATTAAGGGAAAGATTCCAGCAGAAAAGGGAAGGTTAGAAGAAATTTAAGATTCAAGAGGGCAGAGGCTCAGTAATTGATTTTGGTGGGAAGATTTGTCAATGCAGCAGCCAGAAAAACTCATTTAGTAATTTAGTGCAGAAGCAAGTTCGTTGTGTTATGAACCATGAAAGGTGGGAAAATGTTCATTTTGCCGGGAAGAAACAGAAAAACACCTTCTTGGCTTCAAAATACAGGAAAACCTTGGAAAAGATATAAGGTCACAATTTAGATCAGCACAAAGGTAAAAGAGTGTACTAAGACAGCGTTGCAAGGAAACAGAGTGAAAACATGAAAGTAGTATCATAGAATCCCTACAGTGTGGAAGCAGGCCACTCAGACCCACCCCATAACCCTGTATTTTCCATGCATCCACCTAACCTGCACATTGCTGGGCAATTTAGTACAGCTAATCTATACATTTTTGGATTGTGTGGGGATATGGAGCACTAAGGAAACCCACACAGACACAGGCAGAATGTGCAAACTCCATACAGACAGTCACCTGAGGCTGGAATTGAATCCAGGTCCTTTGCACTGTGAAGCAGCAATGCTACCCACTGAGCCACTGTGCTGCTCAGTAAGTCAATCCATATCAAACATTTAAAAGAAGTTAAGGTTTCAGTGGAAGAATTTAAGAGAGACATGTGGTGATGCAAAGTTTGATAAAACTGGCAAAGCGGCATGGTGGCATAGTGGTTAGCACTGCTGTCTCACAGCGCCAGAGACCCGCGTTCAATTCCCGCCTCAGGCGACTGACTGTGTGGAGTTTGCACATTCTCCCCATGTCTGCGTGGGTTTCCTCCGGTTTCCTCCCACAGTCCAAAAATGTGCAGATTAGGTGAACTGGCCATGCTAAATTGCCCATAGTGTTAGGTGTAGGGGTAAATGTAGGGGAATGGGTCTGGGTGGGTGCGCGTTGGTGTGGACTTGTTGGGCCAAAGGGCCTGTTTCCACACTGTAAGTAATCTAGTAAAAATACTGGGCAGAATCTAGCAAATTTAACAGCAACAAAATTTTAAACAGCATTGAAGAATACAAAAATACAAACTTAAAGAAGATCAAATTACAATGGTATTGAGATAATACAGATATAAAACTGTGTTATAGTGATAAAAATGAATAACCATATTAAAGAGCAATGGACTGATACATTACTCTTTCAAAAAGATTCAAGGTCAGAGATAGACATCTTGGAGAAGACAATTCTTATGATACAGAATTGCTTCAATATTAAACACCAAGGTTGAGGCTTTACAATTTAGTACACTATTGTACTCAGCAAGTAAAATCCTAGATATTAAGTGTCAGTGTCAATATTGTGGAACAGTAAAGCCTCAGAATGACCAGCCATGAGTGAAGAATACTGCATCTGTAAAACTGTAGGTCACTTCCACAAGATGTGCAGACATAGGACATGGTTACAAGGTAAAAAAGAAAGTTCCACATACAAATGGTTTAACATGTTGGAACGAGCAGCAACCTTACAGTAACACAACTGAGGTGTGAAAGAAACTCATGACTAGTCAAACAGTTATAGAGGATGACTGAAGATCTGTAATCTGATCAACGAATTGAAAAGATGAGCTGTATGTAGTTCCGATGCCCACAGTTTCAGGAAATGGTCAAGAAGAAGAAATTGCCTGATCAAAGCATGCAGGCTACTATAAAAATAAAGAAGATACCTGTTTCAATCAGAAAGCTATTGCCTGGTGCAGAAATGAATGATGAAATGAGGAAGAAAATGTTTGTTGCAACAAAGTTGCTGCCTTCTATGATGGAATTTCACAAGATTAAAATTTCTCCAGATGATATTATGGGACAACCATCTAAGCTAGCAGTGAAGAGTTTTCCTGCAAAAAGAACTAGGAGACTAGGAGACCAGTACTCCTCCAAATGAGGTAATGGACCAAGGACTCATTCTACCAGGAATAACATCCTTGGTGAAGAATATCCAAGAGATGAAATCTCTTCCATAAGAGAAAGGATCCACAGATCAGAATCGAAGCTACAGTCCTCAAGCAAAAGACCTAAGAAACATCCATGGATCCAAGATGGCGGCGTCCCAGTAAGACTGAGTCTATAGTGCTCCTCCCAAGACTTGGGCACAAAGAAACATCCATGATCATAGAGCATTCTGGGAAAATTACAGAATGGCCAGATCTCAGTATGTGTGGTCAGAAAACTTGGAGGGGGTGGGGTATTGAATACTGAGGCAATATAAAATTATATTCATGCTTGCATTATTGCTAAAAATGTGGATTAAAGCTTGGGGGTAGATTTGGGATAAGATAATGGTTCTGAAGCAGTTAACATTCATCACATTAAACTCCATTGATCTGATCATATCGTGTATTCTTTGGGTGGAGCCAGTTGACTTCTGTACGCATGTGCAAAGGAAGCAGATCAGCTCGCAAACGTTCTCAGTAACTAAAAGAGAACAGAACAAAAACAGGAATTGCTAGAAAAGCTCAGCAGGTCTGGCAGCACCTGTGGAGAGAAATCAGAGTTAACCTTTCAGGTTGAGTGACCCTTCTTGAGACCTGAGTGTGCCCGACTAGTAATGTAATTTTATTACTGTTATTCAATAAACTATTTTATTGACTTAGACAAGTGTTTCATCAGTTTAGACTTACCAGTGGCCTGTCCTTGACCACTAGTAATTAGACAAGCCATGGACGCAGTATGGAAAAAAGGAAGATTGATGGTAGTAAACTACTTCAGTCACCACGGAATCACATACTAGCAGTGAGAGCAAATATGTTAGAAATTACTTTGCATATTTACAAATTCTACATGAGGGAGCTCAATAGGCTAAAGCAATAGAATAGAATTACTTATTCCTTTCTATTGTTAAATATTCTTTGCTATGCTTAAGCATTGTAACCTGGTCCAGTTTTACTAATGAAGCTGTGCATGGATTTATTAACATAAAAAAAAGTATTTTCGTAACAGTGCCCAGCCCACTGCCTGTAAGCAACCTGATGCAAATTCGTCAAAGACATCTTTAAGTAAAACCTACACTGAACCATTTCATTATTTCACTGTCAGAGGAGGTCTTGCAAAGCAGTTTGGGTTTCATTCATACCTCTGAGTCACAGGCTCTGGGTTTGTGTCCAACTCCAGGATTTGATGGCCGCAGAAGATAGATTCCTAACATAGCCATCAAGGTAATTTTTTTAAAAATTAGTTCATAAGATATGAGCATCGCTGGCTGGCTGGCTGGAAATCACAAATATGCTGGATCAAATAAGTCTGGCAGATTTCCTTTCCTAAAAAGACATTAGTTAACCAGATTGGTTTTTGCATCAATGACAATGGTTAGGGCAACTTTTAATTCCAAAGCTTTATTGATTCAAACTTCACCATCCGCCATGGTGGGATTCAAACCCATTTCCTCTGTGTGTCAGCATGGGATCTGAACAACTCGTCCGGTGACAATAACATTAATTACCACCTCCCCTCAAGCTCCAAAATTTGCAACCCATGCTAATTACAACCTTTTTATTCTTATTCTTTGCTTCCTAGGAACTGGGCATCTTTAGCTGGGCCAGCATTTATTGCCCATTCCTAATGGATTCTTGAGAAGGTGTTGGTGAACTACCTTCTTGAATTGTTGCCGTGCTTGTAGTATAGGCACATCCACAGTGATGTTAGGATGGAAAAATGGATCTAGGAATGGCAGAGATTTCTGGTCAGCCATTTGATGGAAAGAGCATCGGATCCTCTACCATCACCATTCAAAGCTCAAGAATACAATATGCACACAAAGGTGTATGTTGCCAAAGCAACTTATGCTTCCTGAGTGAACTGTAACATGCCACTACCATATTAGTCAGTATCTTAGTAAATTAACCAAGTTGAGACATTCAAAGAAATGAATACATTTTGTGAAGATAATAGTGACATGGTAGGGGGCAGAGGTGTGATTGATCAGAATGATCATGGAAAATCTAAACGTTAAGTAGGCATTTCATGTAATTCACTTACACTTAAGCCTAGATATTCTGATCAGGATCAGAACTACTGTGTCCAATGTTTATTTGGCAGAAAATGGTGCACTTACCTGGTTACTTTTAATGGATCTGACTTCCAACACAGCAGCATGAAGAACTCTTTCATCGCAGGAATCCACACAGCAAATGACAAAGTGAATTAGTGCAGAACTTTATCCCCTTTTATTTGCAGCGTGGTTATAAGTATAAATGTCCAGTATCAATACTAATGGATAGGTCAATGAGTGAATGAGCAGGGCTGGTAGACAAATAAAGTAAGTGGGTAAGTAGGTATGGTGGCAGGTGTGTGAGGTGATAGGATATAGCATGACAGGATGGGTAGGCTGATATAAGGGTAAAGTAGCAGGTGTGTGAGTTGGCAGGTAGATAGGTATGAACAAGGACACCTTCACTATCTGATGACTGACAAATGGTGCTGAGCATTATGCAATCATCAATGAACATTCCCATTTCTGACCTAATGATGAAGGGAAGGTCATTGACAAAACTACTGAGACTGGTTGGACCTAGGACATTACCCTCAGGAACTCTTGCAGTGATGTCCATGGGCTGAGATGATTGACTTCCAGTTATTACAACCATCTTTGCTTGTGCTTGCTATGATTCCAACCAGGGGAGAATTTACCTTCAAATTCCCCATTAACTCCAGATTTACTAAGGTTCTTTGAAGACATATGGGGTAGAATGCTGCCTTGATGTCAAGAGCAATTAGTCTCACTTCACTTCTGGTCATGATTTGGAGATGCCGGTGTTGGACTGGGGTGTACAAAGTTAAAAATCACACAACACCAGGTTATAGTCCAACAGGTTTAATTGGAAGCACACTAGCTTTCGGAGCGACGCTCCTTCATCAGGTGATTGTCACCTGATGAAGGAGCGTCGCTCCGAAAGCTAGCGTGCTTCCAATTAAACCTGTTGGACTATAACCTGGTGTTGTGTGATTTTTAACTTCACTTCTGGTGTTCAGCTTCTTTAGTACATGTTCAGACCAAGTCTGTAAGGAGAACGGGAGCCGAGGGCCCTGGCAGAACCCAAAGTGACCATCAGTGAGTAGTTAATTTCTTTGTTATTGCCAGTTCATAGCACTGTCGACAGCCCCTTCCACCACATTGCCAAAGATCAGGAGTAGATTGATGGGGCGGTAACTGGCCCATTTGGATTTGTCCTATATTGTGCGTACAGGATACACTTGAGTAACTTTCCACATTGTTGGGTAGATGCCCATGTTGCAACTGTACTGGAACAGCTTGGAGAGAGCTGCAGCTAGTAATGTGGCACAAGTGCTCTGTACAAGTTGTTAGTACCCATAGCCTTTGCAGTATTGATCAGCTTCAGCCATTTCTTGATTTCGCATGAGTGAATCAAACTGGTTGTTGAATATTTCTATTCTTCAGTCTAAACAGCCATAATCATTTCCAAACGTTAATGTTGTTTTTCTCTCTCCATTGATGCTGTCAGACCTGCTGAGTTTTTTCCAGGAATTCCTGTTTTCATTTCAGATTTCCAACCTGAGCTGTATACCAGAGGTGAGAGTTGATGCAGATGAGGCAGCAGCATAAGGTAGACCACCTACTGGGAAGGATTTTCCTGGGAAGGAACCGAGGGATCAGTTAAAGTGTGTTTGCTTTAACACAGGAATATCAAGAATAAAAGTGATGAACTTAGAGCCTGGATCAGTACCTGGCGCTATGATGTTGTGGCTATAACAGAGACATGGGTTTCTCAGGGGCAGGAATGGTTGCTGGATGTTCCAAGGTTTAGAGCATTTAAAAAGAATAGGGAGGGGGGAAAAAGCAGCAGGGAGATGGAAGAAAGCATAGGTCGGCAGATTTTGGAAAAGTGTGGACGTAGTAGGGTTGTTGTAATGGGTGACTTTAACTTTCCCAATATCGATTGGAACCTCCTTCAAGCAGAAGATTTGACTGGAGCTGTTTTTGTAAGGTGTGTTCAGGAGGGTTTCCTAACTCAGTACGTTGACAGGCCGACGAGAGGAGAGGCCATTCTAAACTTGGTGCTCGGAAACGAGCCGGGGCAGGTATCAGATCTTGTGGTGGGAGAGTCGCCAGGCTCGGACCAGATTTGTCCTCGGATGCTTTGGAAAACGAGAAATGCAATTGCTTTGCCACTTGCGAAGATCTTTGCATCCTTGCCCTCCACTGGAGTCGTATCTGAGGACTAGAGAGAGGCAAATGTAATTCCTCTCTTCAAGAAAGGAAATAGGGAAATCCCCGGCAATTACAGACCAAATGTAATTCCTCTCTTCAAGAAAGGAAATAAGGAAATCCCCGGTAATTACAGACCAGTAAGTCTTACGTCTGTCGTCTGCAAGGTGTTAGAAAGGATTCTGAGGGATAGGATTTATGACCATCTGGAAGAGCATGGCTTGTTTAAATGCAGTCATCACGGCTTTGTGAGGGGCAGGTCATGCCTCACAAACCTTATTTCGGCACAACATCGTGGGCTGAAGGGCCTGTTCTGTGCTGTACTGTTCTATGTTCTAACATCTGCAGCATTTCCAACAAAATCAAGGAGTGCTGGATAAGAGTCATTGAGCTTGAAGCATTAACTGCTTTTCCTCTCTAAGGATGCTGCCAGACCTGTTGTGTTTCTCTCTGTTTTTGTTTCAGATTTACAGCACTCACAGTTCTTTGCCATATTTTGCTTTGATTTTAGTATTTAATTCACTACCATTTCTCTTCCAATGATGTCCAGCTTGAATAGGTTCATCTCTTTTCACCAATAGCATTTCGGTTTATCTCTCTAATTGGTTTTCCTTCATTGCTTTCCATTTCCCTAATGGTATGTGACAAAGTGTTTTATTTTAAATTGCTTTTATAGTCACATCTCTGACTTTGATAGATCCTATGTAGATTCCAACTTTTGCATTTCAAATCCACCCAGGATTTCATGTACTTCTGAAACATACAATATTGTTTGGACTGCTGTCCTTGCTGAATCATGACATCCTCATTCAGTGTCACATGCCATTACATGTTCACATTCAGTCTCTATCTCTGTCTCTCTCTCTCTCTATCTCTAGAAGCACCAACTCACCCTCACTCAAAACTGCCCTGGTCCACAGTTACATCTCCTTCCTTCATGTCATAGAGTCATAGAGTCACAGAGTTGTACAGCACAGAAACAGACCCTTCGGTCCAACTAGTCCATGTCGACCAGATATCCTAAATGAATCTAGTCACATTTGCCAACATTTGGTCCATATCCTTCTAAACCCTTCCTATTGATAAACCCATGCAGATGCCTTTTAAATGGTGTAATTTATCAGTCTCCACCACTTCCTCTGGCAGCTCATTCCATACACGCATCACCCTCTGCATGAAAAAGTTGCTCCTTAGGTCCCTTTTATATCTTTCCTGTTTCCCCTTAACCTATGCCCTCTAATTTTGGACTCTCCCCACCCAGATAAAAAGATATTGGCTATTCACCCTATCCATGCCCTTCATGATTTTATAAACCTCTATAAGATCACCCCTCAAACTCTGACCCTCCAGGGGAAATAACCCCAGCCTATTCAGCCTGTCTCTATCAGTCAAAGAACCATTTTTGGCTTGAAACAAAGGTGTTTCCCTTGGCTGGAGCTAGAGGACACTGACTCAGAATTAGGGATTAGCCACTTAGAGAAGAGATGAGAAGGAGTTTTTCACCTGGAAGATAGTGAATCTTTGCAATTCTCTATCCCAGAGGGTTGCGGAAGCGCAATCATCGAGCGTGCTCAAGACTGAGATTGATCAAAACTGATGATATGAAGGTAGAGGTAAGTGATCAGCCATGATCCAATTGAAGGGTAGAGTCGGCTCGAGGAGTTGAATGGATTACTCTGTTTCCATGAAATGTTAACCGTTTCTATCTCTGTAGATGGTATTGGATACACTGAGCATTCCCATCACTTTCTATCTTTATTTCAGGTGAATTGTTAATGCCGACATTAAGTAGATTCAGGATCTACAATATCTGTATTTGTCAGTGACACTTGATGGACTTTACGAATCCATTATCAATACTGACCAAAAGGATGTCAAAGCATTTCCTTGGTATCTCTGGATGAACCTTGGGAGATTTCCAGATCTGTCTGTTTGCTGATTTGGATAATTGGTGCCAGTTGTAGTGCCTCATTGATAGCACACAGATCTCTCAGTGTCACAACGCTGATCCCTTTTTTCTAAAAGCTTTTCCTTTTCTCAAGGATACTGTGTCCTTGTTTTTTTTCCAGAGGAGTCATTAAATCCTTCCCAGCTCCAAGATGATTAGTTTGGAAGAGAGATGAAAAAGGATGTTGAGAGGCCTTTTGTTTATATGTAAACAGATGAGACCAGGCCAAAGTGGTCATGTTTTAGAAGTGACCTGTACAATGAAAGGACATGGTCAGCTCTCTAGCTGAGCAGTCAGTCCAGAACTAGTTAGGAGTTCAACAGTGTGGAAACAGGTTGCTAAACTCTCTCTCTTTCTTTAAAGATAAAAGTCACACAACACCAGGTTATAGTCCAACAGGTTTATTTGGAAGCACTAGCTTTCGGAGCTCTGTTCCTTCATCAGGTGGTCAGCGCTGCGAAAGCTACTGTTTCCAAATAAACCTGTTGGACTATAACCTGGTGTGTGATTTTTAATTTTGTACACCCCAGTCCAACACTGGCATCTCCAAATCATGACTCTCTCCTTCTGCCCTTCTAATTTCTAACTTCAACCTGTAAGCATTTGTTCCATTTTTACTGTTTTTTTTAAGGGGGTTTGCTTATTGGGACTGTTGTGTGTATTCAGAACATAATTAATATTTTGGATAGACTGAGTTCTGTAATGTTCTTTATTCTGTTCTTTATGTTTCATCATGTAATTTTGTGGAATAAATTTTTGTTTGTTTTAAAATCTGGTAGTCAACCTAGCTAACTTACTCTGGGTAATTTTCACTTGTTCCATTTTTACTGTTTTTTTTAAGGGGGTTTGCTTATTGGGACTGTTGTGTGTATTCAGAACATAATTAATATTTTGGATAGACTGAGTTCTGTAAGTGTTCTTTATTCTGTTCTTTATGTTTCATCATGTAATTTTGTGAATAAATTTTTGTTTGTTTTAAAATCTGGTAGTCAACCTAGCTAACTTACTCCGGGTAATTTTCACTGTACACATACCAAAACAAATTGCAAAGTTATGGTCTGGCTGCCTGCTTAAGAATTTTTAAGTGGTCTGGCCTAGTTCATAAAATCAGTCAGTAGCTAATGTGGTCAATCTTGACTCTAACATTTGAAAGTAAATGATGTGCTCTACTGACGGTGTGCTGCATTGTCCAAGGTGCTGTCTTTTGGATGAGAGATGTTGAACAGGTGTGAAACTGAATGTTGAAGGGCCAATGGCATAATGTTGAAGAACAGTCAGAGTGTTCTGCTGAGAAAAGGAGATATGCCGATGATATTTATCCTTTAGGATTCATCAGGACAGACCAGGAAGGATACCAAATCTCAAAGGAAGCAACAACTTATCTTACATGAAAAGGGGATGCTGTTTGGTTGGCAAGTGGACTCTGATTGATAGAGGCTTTGGTATGGAGAACATGCCAGAGAGTAGTTAATCTCCAAACTTTTGTTTAAATTCAAGCCAGGCCAGTTGGCTGATTGGTGAAAGCCTTACAGAATGCACCAAGGAAAGGTTGTCCACTGAGTTTTTGTTCAGTTGAAAAAGGTATGTTGTGTGCTCTTGTTCTGCCAAGAATTCTCTGTGTATGAATATATGTAGCTTCTAACAGGAATTCACTAATCCAGAATCTGGTTTCCAGCATCTGCAGTCATTGTTTTTACCTAGCTTCTAACAGGTGCAAGTGAGCAAACACTGCTACCCAGACTGATAAATGTTCACACTCAACCAAAACAACAGGCTGTCTGGTCATTACAGTTGATCCTGGGATCTTGCTGTGCTGTTCTGCTACTTTTCAAGAGTATCCATGTGCCAAAGTACTTTGCTTATAACCAATCTCTTTGAGACGTCCTATGGTTATGCCAGGTGCTAAAGGGGCAACCTTTTCACGCAAAGAGTGGTGCGCGTATGCAATGAGCTGCCAGAGGAAGTGAAGGAGGCTGGTACAATTTCAACATTTAAAAGGCATCCAGATGGGTATACGATTGGGAAGGTTTTAAAGGAATAAAGGCCAAATGCTGGCAAATGGGACTACATTTATTTAGAATAAATGGTTGGCATGGATGAGTTGGACTGAAGGATCTGTTCCTGTGCTGTACATCTCTATAACAGTAAGTCTTTCTTTTCTACTAAGAAATCGGGTCCAGTAACCCTTCTTCAGGACTGGTCACTGGACCTGACACGTTAACTCTGTTTTCTCTCTCCACACCTGTTGAGCTTTTCCAGGTAACGTCTGTTTTTGTTTCTGATTTCCAGCATCTGCAGTTTTTAAGACTTTTTTAAACTCTGTTGATTAGTTTCCATGACAATTCCAGACACTTGAGAAGGCAGAGGAGCTGAAAATTTCTGTGAAAAGCTATAGCTACAAAACACACACCGACAGACAATTATAGCATCGAGCTGCAGGTCCAGTCATTCAGTCTTGTCTGAATGGGTTAGCAGGACTTCGCGCTGGACGATAGCCCAGGCCTCCTTATTGGGTGTGAAAGCAAAGTTCAGTCAAATATTTGGACCATTTCCTCTTCTGGGATAAACATTGCGGGGTCAGCGAAGAGCGGAAATTATTTCTCGTGGGTAATTTTGCTTGCGCGTCTACCTGTAGCACAAGATTGGAATTTTTAGCTAAAGGAAAGGACGCGGGGGGGGGGGGGTACGTGTGGAGGATTGTGTCGTGAGAAATAGCAGAGCGATCCTTCCAACTTGTGCAAGTTAGGAACCACCTCCGTTGACTTTCCTTGGGTTTTTATTTAAAGTCAGAAGTGGGAGTTGCATGGTGATGCAGTCAGATTGATGTCTTAACCTCCCCCTGGTGTATAATTCTCTCTGAGATCTGCAGCCCCAGTCTGAGTGAGTGGCCAGTGTTTCCGAGTGGGCTTTGTGTCTGCACGCTGTCTGTCTGTCTGCCTCACCTTGCAGCCTCCCTCTCCCACCCACCGACCAACCCCCTAGTACCAGGACTCTTGTGTCCAGTTGTGTGTTTATTTTTGTTTTCGTTTGCAGGATGCAGGCTCCAGCCGGTTCCTGCAACTCGAGCGTCGCCTCCAGCGGGCTCCCGGGAGCGAACACCAGCCGCTCCAACCTCACCGACCCCTTCGGCAGGAACGAGGCGCTAGCCCGCACCGAGATCTCGCTGCTGGGGATCATCTTCGTGCTGGCGGTGCTGGGCAATGTGACGGTGCTGCTGGCTCTGTGCAAGAGCCGCCGGAAGACCTCCAAGATGCACCTCTTCATCAAACACTTGAGCCTGGCGGACCTATCAGTGGCTGTCTTTCAGGTCCTGCCCCAGTTCATCTGGGACATCACCTACCGCTTCAAGGGGCCAGACTTACTCTGCCGCCTGGTGAAGCACCTGCAGATCTTTGGCATGTTCGCCTCCACCTACATGATGGTCATGATGTCGGTGGACCGCTACATTGCCATCTGCCACCCCCTGAAGACCCTGCAGCAGCCTACCCAGAGGTCCTACTTGATGATCATTGGGACCTGGTTGGGCAGCTTCATCCTCAGCAGCCCACAGTCCTTCATCTTCTCCGTGCGGGAGATCGATAAGGGCTCTGGGGTCTACGACTGCTGGGCCAACTTCATCCTGCCCTGGGGCATCAAGGCGTACATCACCTGGATAGCGCTGGGGGTCTTTGCAGTGCCCATCCTCATCGTGCTGGTGTGTTACACCTGCATCTGCTACAGCATCTTCAGGAACATCAAGTACAAGACCAAGGCTCCAACCGGTACCTCCTTCAAGAATGGCCTGATCACCTCCGGAGTCAGCAACATCAACACCATCTCCAAAGCCAAGATCCGAACGGTGAAGATGACCCTGGTGATTGTCTTGGCTTATATCGTGTGCTGGGCTCCCTTCTTCACTGTCCAGCTGTGGTCTGCCTGGGACAAGAACGCTCCCCAGGATGGTAGGTGAACTTTACTATTTGGCACATGCCATTTCCATTCAAAGGGGCTATTAGGGGCAGGCTGAATGTGATCTACTGCTTTAGAATCAATTGTACATGGCATTAAACAGCTAACAGAAGGCTCTTGTCATACAGTGGTAGTTTCTCTAACTCGTAGCCAGGAGACTTCGATTGAAGTCCCACCGGCTCCAATCATGAGTGATCACTATTCTGAAGAGGTTGCTTTATAAATAAATAAATAAAAATAAACTCAAGACTGAATGTTCTTGTGCTATGATGTGGTATCCTGCTATGAGCCTGCAGACTTGGGTTCAAGTCTCACCTGCTCCAAAGGGGCAGCACAGTGGCTCAGTGGTCAGCACTGCTATCTCACAGTGCCAGAACCCAGGTTTGATTCCAGCCTCAGGCGACTGTCTGTGTGGAGTTTGCACATTCTCCCCGTGTCTGCATGAGTTTCCTCCTGCATTCCAAAGATGTACAGGATAGGTGAATTGGTCATGCTAAATTGCCCATAGTGTTCAGGGATGTGTAGGTTACATGCATGAGTCAGGAGTAAATGTGGGGTAATAGGGTAGGGGATTGGGCTGGAGTGGGATTCTCTTTGGAGGGTCGGTGTGGACTTGTTGGGCCAAAGGACCTGTTTCCACACTGTAGGAGTTCTATGATATAATTCTCTGATCTCTGTGAAAGGTGTACTTTAGCATCTCTGAACAGGTTGATTGGGAAACATTAAATAACTAACAATGTTTGTGTGAACTTTTGGATTTCCATCACTTAGGGCAGCTCTGTCATTAGATACTCATGAGTTTAACCTGAGGGTCACCTCCCAACACTCAATTTGCTTTGCAAAAGTTTTTCTTTGATTTTGTGACATTTCAACTTGCCCGTTTAAATGAAAGTTAACTAATAATTTGCCAATAATTAGATTTTAATACTCAAAATCACATTAGTTAGTAATAACAATGGTAGGATTTGCCAATTAAACAAAGTTTAGTTAAAATAATATCAGCAAGGTTTTTTTTATTCATTTGGAGGGGTGTGAATATCACTGGCTGGACCAACATCCTTAATCCTTAGCTTTAATCCTTGATCCATCCCTAATTGCTCTTGAGAAAGTAGTGATGATCTGCCTAGTATTAAAGAAAGCATTTCATCATGTTCATTTGATGCTTAATTGTGTTTGAAAATGAACTATATTATATTGAAATTTAAACAATAAAAATATTATGAAAAGACTGAAATTCCTTCTTCTGCTTTTACTACCTCGAGACTTACTTTCTTTCCAGGCTGCTGTTCTGCATTCTGTACTGTGTAAACTTGAAACTGTGCTGCTCCTGTCTAAACTGGCACCAAGTCCAATTCACCCATCTCTCCGGTGCTGACTAATCCAAACTGGCTTCCAACCAAACAACAACTTGATTTTAAAATTCTCATCTTTGTTTCTAAATTCCTTCATGGCTGCCGCTCTCCCCATCTCTGTAATCTCCTTCGGTGCCACAACGTCCGACATCTTTGCATTCCTCCGGGTATGGCCACTTCAGTATTCTTGATTCTAATTACTCCACCATTGATAGCCCTGTTTTAGGTGCCTAAGCCGCTAGCTTTGGAGAACTGTGTGGAGCTCAAACCACCTCCCTACCTCGCCTGCCTCATTTAAAATGCTCCTGATAACCTCTTTATTCAGGATCTGTGGTCATCTGCCCCTAAACCTTTTCTTGTAGCTTGTTGTCATATTTAATATTATAATGCTCCTGTGAAATACCATCGGTTGTTTTATTGCATTAATGGTGCTACATAAGTATAAGATGTTGTTGGTAACAGACTTTTCCTCAAGTGACTGATCATTAAACTTGTTCATTACCTGAAGGCGAATGCCTACTAATGTACTTTATGGCTGGGATTTTGTCAGTGAGATTATAGAATTCTAATAACAGAAAAACGCGAGGTTACTTTTCATATTTGGTTTGTGTACTTAAAAATGATTCTTGCTTTAGAGCAATGGAAACTTGTCCAGATGTGAGTTGTATGCTGGCTCCGTGGCACACTGTAATGAACTTACAAAAAGCAAAATTCTTCTGTCCGTGTAATTAAATGCGTGCAGACTGTGCTGGCAAGTATTGGTAATGATACAGATGTTCAGTTTTTTTTTTATTAATTCGTAAGACGTGGACAGTGCTGACAAAACCAACGTTTATATACATCCCTAATTGCTCTTGAGAATGTATTGGTGAGCTACCTTCCAGATTAAAACTGACACGCTTACAAGGGCAGTTTAGAATCAACCCTAGTGCTCTGGGCTGAAGTCACATAAAGGCCAGTCTTAGAAAGGAAAACAGTTTTCTTTCCTAAACGGCATTAGAAAACCAGAAGGGTTCTTTATGGTCTGTTTGATTCATAATTTTTTTTTCGGAGGAGAGTCCTTGCATGCACGCACACTGATCCAGCTCTCTCAAGAGCCAGCTCTTAGAGTGAACAGGATAAAGTTCTGTTTATTTATTTTTTTCTACTTATTTTTCCCCCAGCACCCATGGTGTGTGTGTGTGCAGGTGTGAGACACAGTGAGAGACACAAGGTGTACGACTCTTTATTAAATTTCCACCACCAGGAAGAAAGGAAAACACCCGAGTGGCCTGTGACAAGCAGTGCCCTACACAAAGGGCAATGCTGTGTGATCAAACAGTGAAGGGGAGGGCAGGGATTAAATCAAAATAGAGTTGGAGGGGGAAATAAATTATACTTTTTATTCTGTAATTAGTCAGTTAAGTGAATTTAAATATCCAAGCTGCCTCAGTGGGAGTTGATCCGACCAAATGATTAATCTAAAACTCTGGATTACTAATCCAATATATCACAATACAAAGAATGGTTGGGATCTTTGTACCTTATCTATTTAGTGATTGAAATGATGGTGTGACAATTCCAGTTTGTATGAACTCCAAACAATATTACTCTCCCTCCTCTCCTCTCACACCTCCACTAAACAGTGACTTGAAATCACTGTTGTTCAGTATCAAGCTAGAATCTACATTGTTGTGGTTCATTAATGATTGTTTTCTACATAAACATAAAATGATGATCATGCAACATGGTTCTTTGTGGTTGATGGCAACTAACTGATGAAGCCATGGACACAAAAACAGGCGTAGACCATTTGGTCCTCAAGCCTCATCAATTTAATCATTGCTGATCTGTAATGCAACTCTATTTACCTGTTTAAGCTACAAAAGCTCTCAAGAACTGCATTCAACAACAATCCATCTAAAACAAAAACAGAAATTGGTGGAAAAGCTCAGCAGGTCTGACAGCATCTGTGGAGAGAAATCACAGTTGGCATTTGAGGTCTAGTGACCCTTCTCCAGAACAGTCCATCCATCTCAGTTTTGCAAGCTCCAATTTCAAAGCTTTATGGCAGAGAAGTTCAGAATCCTATTCCTTTTTGCAGGAATAATTTTTTTTGCAAGAATTGCCAATTTAACTCAGTAAATCATTTACTGGAATCGCTAACATAGGACTTGGAGCAAGGGACAAAAGAATCATGGAGTCATAGAGATGTACAGCATGGAAACAGACCCTTCAGTCCAACTTGTCCACACTGACCAGATATCCCAACCCAATCTAATCCCATTTGCCAGCACTTGGCCCATATTACTCGAAACCCTTTCTATTCATATACCTATCCAGATGCTTTTTAAATGCTGTAATTGTACTAGCCTCCACCACTTCCTCTGGCAGCTCATTCCATACATGCACCACCCTCTGTGTGAAAAAGTTGCTTTGTAGGTCCCTTTTATCCTATCACCGCCCCTCATAATTTTATAAACCTCTATATGGTCACCCCTCAGCCTTTGACACTCCAGGGAAAACAGCCCCAACCTATTCAGCCTCTCCCTATAGCTCAAATAATCCAACTCTGGCAACATCCTTGTAAATCTTTTCTGAACCCTTTCAAGTGTCACAACATCCTTCTGATAGGAATGAGACCAGAATTGCACACAATATTCCAAAATTGACCGAACCAAAATTGTCCCATACAGTTGGATCATGACCTCTCAACTCCTCTATTCAATGCTCTGACCAATGGAGGAAAGCATTCAAAACGCCTTCTTCTCTAACCTATTTACATGCGATGCTACTTTCAAAGAACTATGAACCTGAACTTCAAGGTCTCTTTGTTCAACAACATTGCCCAGGACCTTACCATTAAGTGTATAAGTCCTGCGCTGATTTGCTTGTCCAAAATGCAGCACCTTGCATTTATCTAAATTAAACTCTATCTGCCACTCCTCATTGGCCTGTCTGATCAAGATCCCATTGTACTCTGAGGTAACCTTCTTCACTGTCCATGATACCTCCAATTTTGATGTCATCTGCAAACTGACTAACTCTACCCCCTATATTCAGATCTGAATCATTTATATAAATGATGAAAAACAGCACTGACCATAAATATAGCATCAAGATATAACAAGGAGGCTGATAGGTAACCTAAGAATGGATACATCTGTCAATCAATGCCAGCTGTGAGTAACAGTGGATTCTGAAGTAGAAGGAATAACTAAGTTTTTTTGTGGAAGAATACTGATTAAATTGCAATCACTGCAACTGATATTTTCATTTTGCAACAATCAACTATTTCATTAATTGTGAAGATCCTGCCTTTTCAACCTCTCCCCTCACCTGAGGCATGGTGACCCTCAAGTTAAACCACCATCAGTTGATTCTCTTTAATGAGAAAGTAGCCCTATGGTCCTGTGAGACTATAGTGTCTTTACCTTTTACTTCAATTAATTAACGCAATTAATGAATGTGGCTGGCATTAGTTTTGGGACACTCAAGACCAAGAAATTTGAGTGGAGTAATAATATGTTTTAGTTGTTCAGCAATCAGCCCATGTGCTTGGATTATGTTGATGCAGGAAGTTAAAGAAAATCTAAGGAAAACTGATGAATCCATTCAGTCAGAATATTTAAGGAAAGTAAAATTGCCTGTATCTCAATACACAGTACGTTTAATCATTTTGACATCATATTCTTTGAGAAGGAATAGAGAATTTTCTGTGAGTAAAAATCCACATCTCAAAGGTAAAATGGGAGGTGTTGTTTTTGCAGTAATGTCACTGAAGTGAACATCTAGAACTGTAGGTTAACAATCTGGGAACATGGGTTCAAATCTCACTTTAGCAAAGGCAAAGTGCTAACCTAACACAGGACTACTTGCTTGCTAAACATCATGTAATAGACTGGGCTTATCATCCCACAGCCAACAGATCAGCTCTCAGCTCTGTAATTCTGCCACATTCAGCGATGGATAATTAGCTAACATGAGACTCCACAAATATCCCCACCTTCAAAATAGGAAGCCCGTACATAAGACAAGGTGAGAAGTATTTGCATCAGTCTTTAACCAGAATGCTGAGTGGATCCATCACAGCCTCCTGCTAAGGTCCGCAGCATCAGACTTTTCAACCAATTCGATTCACTCCACATGATATCAAGAATGGTTGAATGCACTGAATACTGCAAAGGCAATAAGCCTGACAATGTTTTGGTAATAATACTGTAGCCCTAGCCAAACTGTTCATGTGCAGTTACTACGGCTATTTTTTTTTTAATCAACCTGTTCAGAGATATTATTACACATTCTGGAGCAGGTGGAATCTGAAACTGGACTCCCTGGATCAGAGGTATGGACACTACTACTATGCTACAACAGCGTCCCCTTCCCCCCCCCCCCCCCCCCCTCCCCCATCTTCTCCAGGGCAATTATGAATGGACATTAAATGCTGACTTAGCCAGTGATGTCCACATGCTGGAACAAATAAATGTTGGAGGTTGTGTGTTCAAGCTGCAGTCTAGAGGTTGGAGTGCAGAATCTGGGCTGACATTCTTGGTTCAATACTGAGGAAGTGTTGCATGCTCAGAGATTCCATCTTTTGCTGTTTTATTCAACCGCAACCCTGCCTTCCCTTTTGGATGTCTGTTCATGATTCCATGGCACAACTGTAAAGAAGAGCAGTGGCGCTTCCATTAGTTTTATTAGTACTTATCCCTCAATCAATACTACTAAGACAGATGATCCAATTGTTACCAGCTGGCTGTTTATAGAACTTTGCTATGCATAGCTACCATGTTTTCTGCATTATAACAGTGAGCAAATTTAAAGTACTTCATAAAGCACTATGGGACTTCCTCATCCCAAGACTGGTTGGAATATAATTGCTATGTAATTGAAATGTTTTTTTCTGCATCGAGGTGCATAATGTATTAATTATAAAAGACTGTGCAGTTATTATCACTCTGTACATTAAAACAAGACACAGGTATCGACCCAGTGAACTAGTGTACGAGTAATTATTTTTTGATATCAAGAATCTGCCGAGAAAGAATGAAATATCCTTTTCCAAATATGATTGTTTTTAAAAAAAACATGTAGTGAACCATTAAGATAGCAAATCTAGTTTCAGAGTGAGACCCCGAGGGACAAACTTCAAGTTAATGTCAGTACTAACAAATTTATTGGTGTAATGTTTGCAAAGAAATCGTAAAAGCTAATAAATAACAGAAAAGGGCCAAGTGGGAAATTAGAAACCAAAAGTATAAAACAAAAATGATCTGTGAAAATAACTCAAATAATTAAGAGGCAAAATAGGTACAAGTAAAAAGTTCTAGTTAGTTTATCTTATTTCAGGAGATAGGATCTCAGAGTCTTTGGCACAATGCGAGCCAACTCAGCTCTACATGATTATGCTGGGATGTGGGAAAAGTATCATTACATTTTGTGTCAAGTCTCTGAAGTTTTACTACAGTAAGATCAGAGAAGAGGAATCTCTGTGGAGAGGCTGGAGGTGCTTCAGTTGTTTTCCTTACAGATGAGAAGGTTAATATGAGATTTGATAGTGTAAATGAGAAAATGTCACTTGACAGGGAGTCAATGTAAGTGATTGAGGACAAGGAGTTTGAGGTGAACGGACACAGTGCAAGTTAGAACACGGGCAGGATGCCACTTATATGTTTAGGCACTAATATGACCGTTCCCACTCTATTTCAGATATCATTCCATCCTTTTTGTCTAAGTGGGGGTTGGTTAGCTCAGTTGGTTGGATGGCTGGTTTTGTGATACGGAGTAATGCCAACAGCATGGGTTCATTTCCTGCACTGGCTGAAGTTACCATGAAGGACTCCCCTTACCTTAGGCATGGTGACCCTCAGGTTAAGCCTCTACCAGTTGTGTTTCTGTAGTGAGAGAGCAGTCCTGTGGTCTGGCAAGACTATATATTTGTATGCTGTGTTTGCCTAACAACCAAGCATTAATTCTATCTGGATCATGTTCAGACCCTTACCATGTAAACATCAATTTGAATTGTCAGTTCCAGAATATCATGTTGTCTGTTCATTCCACACTGTCCAGTTTGCAATGGAAATGTTCATTTTTTATAATCATCACTAAATTACTTTACTTTCTCTCTTGTATATTTATTTAACCTCACCAAAACTGTATCAAAGTTATTCTCCAAATCAACTCCAAGTGATAGCAACTTCCACATTCCAACCAGTATTGGGGTAAGGAAGATTTTCCAGAATTCCATGTCGGATTTATTAGTGACTATCATCTATCATGCCTCGCCCTCTCGAGTTCTGGCCTCTGTAACAAATGAAAACATCCTCCCTTCACTGCATTTAGCCCATTAAAATCTGCTGTAATTATAATGACTTCTCATAGATTATCCAACAGCTTTTTATTTTGTAAGAAGTGGTCCAGCCTGACAGTCTTTCTTGACAATTGTAACAATTAATACTGTTTATAGTTGTCAGTCAGTGTTAAAATTTGTGTGAGTTAGTTAGCAGAATTAAAAGAATAAGG
This sequence comes from Chiloscyllium plagiosum, assembly GCF_004010195.1. Classification (NCBI taxonomy): domain Eukaryota; kingdom Metazoa; phylum Chordata; class Chondrichthyes; order Orectolobiformes; family Hemiscylliidae; genus Chiloscyllium; species Chiloscyllium plagiosum. Next base: position 56,739,286 of record NC_057728.1, read on the forward strand.
TAAACTGCTACCAGAATTACAAAGGCAAAGTGAACAGTAATTTTGAAGAAGTTTCTTTTTAAAATGACTAATTTACCATATTTTATAAGGTCGGTTCACATTCTATGTCTTCTTTCTTGCTCACACACTCCATGCTGACAGAAGAGTAAAAGAAAGATTTATCTAAGGCCTCAGTTTGACATCTCATCCAAAAGAAGGTGCTTTCTACAGTGCTGCTCTCCCTCTGTACTACTGGAGTGTTAGTCTTGAGATCTGTCCTGAAGGCCCTAATGTAGGGTTTGAATCTGTTGACTCAGCAGCACAGGAGTTCTACCAACCGAAACATGGGCTGTCACATCATATTACAGTCAGATTTATTCAGCCTCACTGCACTTTCAAGATTTAAATAGCAGACCCAGAATACTTTACTCCAAACAATACAGCAATTACTCATAATAATCAGGGTAGGCAGCAGCCTGGCACATGTGTTAGGATGTTCACATTGATTGTATGGGTTTTGATCTATCATATCTAATAATCTGATCAGTTTTCACTTGTTAATTGCATACATTATATTTGCCTAAAAACCAAGGATTAATTCCATCTGGAGCATATTCAGGTCCTTACATGACAATAGCAATTTGAAATGTTAGTTGCATCAGGTTTAGAGTATCATTTTAGAGTCATAGAGCTGTACAGCACGGAATCAGACCCTAGAGTCCAACTTGTCCATGCTGACCAGATATCCTAAACTAGTCCCATGTATGAGCATTTGGCGCCATGTCCCTCTAAACCCTTCTTATTCAAATACCCATTTAAACTGTATCAGCCTCCACCACTTCCTCTGGCAGTTTGTTCCATGCACACACTACCCTCTGTGTGAAAAAGTTGTCGCATAGGTCCCTTTTAAATCTTTCCACTGTCACCTTAAACCTATGCACTCTACCTTTGGGCTGTGCTACCCTAGGGAAAAGACCTTGTCTATTTACCCTATCCACATCCTGTATGATTTTATAAACCTCCATTAGGTCACCCCTCAGCCTCCGATGCTGTAGGGGAAAATCCCCAGCCTATCCAGCCTCTCCCTAGAGTTCAAACCCTCCAACCCTGGCAACATCCATATAAATCTTTACTGAACCCTTGACTTGGATGAGCTGGTGTTGGACTGGGGTGAACAAAGGCATAAATCACACAGCACAGGATTATAGTCCAACAGATTTATTTGGAAGCACTAACTTTCGGAGCGTCACTCCTTCAGCAGGTAGTTGCCCACCTGATGAAGGAGCAGTGCTGTGAAAGCTAGTGCTTCCAAATAAATCTGTTGGAAGATAACCTGGTGTTGTGTGATTTTTGCCGAACCCTTCTAAGTTTCACAACATCCTTTCTAAAGCAGGGAGACCAGAACTGAATGCAGTATTCCAAAAGAGGCTCATTCATTCCGCACACTTCCTAGTTTGAAATGAAAAATGTCTTTTTTCTATGCACTATTGAAATCACACCCAATTATATTGTCAAATATTCTGGATAACGTAAAAGAAATGTCTGTCAGGAATTCACACCTCAGTGTAATGAATAAGTTTGCATTCGCTCAGCTTTATGAGAACGATTGTTGGGAATTATAGCAGTTTCTTGTTAACGTTCCCTCGTTATTCCCAATTTTTTTTATTAGCTTGTGAAATGTTGACATGACATGATGTCAGTCTTCAGTCTTGTAGGAATTTGGAGCTAATTTTTAGTCAACTTGGGGCCAGTTGTTTTGAGGGTTCTCTTGGGAGGGTAGAGAATTTGCAGGTTGAAATGATTATTTAAGTGCTTTTTTTTTAAGGAAGAAACATATAAAATATGTAGAACAAGTTATATTAAATTCAAAATAGGAGCATAAGCTAAGTAAGAACTGCTTATAACTTTCCTATTTATGTTTGTAATTGCATTTTTAAACATTTTGAGTTTAGATTAATGCTGCAGTGCGTATAAATGTACGCTTGCAAATGTCACCCTCCCAGGAGAAACAACCCACTATCCAACAATGAAATGACAGATATCAGTTTGGTTCAAATATTAACCCTCTCATCACCTCATCAGTGTACTGTAGGCTCAAATATCCATTTGTAGCCTTGAGTGCAAAGTCTAAGCTGACAACTTACAATATTGAGGGGGTGCTATGTTGCCAAATAGACCATCATTCAGATGACTTTCTGATTGTTCTGGTGGATGTAAAGGTTTCTCTGGTGTCATGACAATGCTAATGCCTCAAAAATCAACACCAGCCTAACTGGTCATTGATTTTGCTGTGTGCAGAGTGACCACTATATAATAACTGCAAGTGCATGTCAAGCAACGAAACACTTCCGTATGTTTTGTGCCCATGAAAGGCACTTTATAAATATAAATTTATTTTTATGACCATATTCACTTGTATGAAAGTTTAGTTCCAAAAGTTAAGCACTTTTCCAGTGCCTGGAATGTGCTACCAGAGGAGATGATAGAAGAAGATACAAAACATTTAAGAAGCATCTTGACAGATAAATGAATAGGCGGGGAATAGAGGGATACAGACCGCAAACAGGCAAAATGTTTTTAGTTTAGACAGGCATCATGTGTTGGCACAGGCTGTGGGCCAAAACTCCTGTTCCTGTGCTGTACTGTTCTTTTTTGTTGTTTTTATTTGGTAAAGTATGGTCGATGTATGTAGGCTAGTGATCTTCTCCTGACATGGTGTAATGTCAGTAATTGTAGTATTTGATGGATCCAAATGCGCAGTGGTATGACTTGAAAATCAATACCAGCTGGAAGTAGCTCAGAATTTGGAGTTCCACAAGAACCATTGACATTCCAGGGGTTGGATCTGCGCTGTGAAAACGAGCTGATGAGATAGTCCTTTCTTTGTGCATGTAATAAGAAACAAAGTACACTTAAGGAGAAACGGAGTCCCTATCGTTTCAGTTGAATCTCAGGCACAGTTTCTGCTAATCCAGTCCTTAGCCACCTAGGCCTTGCCATCTATGGCAATTAGAGAAAGGGAGCATTTTCAGCAGGTTGGGCACATCTTTAGTGCTTCTACTGAGCACTTTCTTGCTAAAATTATTGTTTTTGCTACTAGGAAAGTTATCAACTGCTGACTGGAATTCTTCAATTCTGTGTATGCCCAAAAAACATTGTTAAACTATCCAGCATCATTTCATGGCCACAGACAAAGTTCAGTCACTTACCCGCCCCATTCTGGGATGATGTGGTTGCTACCATTTTCTTTCCCATTATGCACTTTTGATTTTCTGCAAGGTAGAAGGATGTCAGAGTGCTCCTCAGCAAATGGCTTCCAGATTCTGCCTGTATGTATTGAATATCCACATCTCCTTACTAGTAGCCCATAAATCCTCCAGTCTTCCAGGTCCCTGAACATTCCCAACTACATCCCCCTGTTCCTGCCTACACCCAGTCCCTTACATATGAGGCAACTATGTCAGGTGTGGTCACACTCTGCCCACTCCTTGAAGCCAGGGTACTCAAGAGTGTGGACGAACCCCATCTACATTGCCTCCCATCCAGGCACTTTACTATATTTCTGCCTTGAAGATGTTATGCCTCCTTTACAATTGTGATTTCCCCTTTCCCAGAACCTGCATCCTGCAGCTCCAAAGGCTGACCTGCTGAGTTTCATATCCACAGAAACACCTGCCCTTGTCTCTCCATCACCTATCTTTGCCTTGAGTTTCTGCGGATGGACCCAACAGACTGACCGTGCCCAACAAGCAACCTGATCAGACAGTCCTGGATGAGTAGTGCCCAGGTTCCTGGCTGATAGATGCACATTTCCTGGACCGTGTGAGCTCTATGGAGCCACAGGACTGACCACGAGCTGTTCCCTGGACTGCCTGGTTGAGTGACTGTGCTAATTAGCAGCCAAGGCAAGGATGCTGCGAAGATGCAGGGAGGTGCAGTGAGTGAACACCTAAGAGAGCAAGTGAGCAAGCCTGAGATTTAGCTCAGTCCATTCCGTGAGCTGGGTGCCTGTCCCTGCATGCAAAGTCTCCCTACTGCAGCTCTTCACTGCTCTTTGTCAGTTTGACCTGCTTCCATAGGGTCCTGCTAGTGTATCGGGGTGCCATTATGGGAGTGATTAGTTGGTAGATGGTAGATGCCAATGTTCATGGTTGAGGGGAGTGTGTGTGTGACTGGTGCCCACATGGCATGACCTGGGTTGCAGTTTGTTCGTAGGTAACCTGGAGGTCATTCAGATCAAGCAGTGAGCCAACTACGTCATGTCTCCATTCTGTTTCCATGTTGAGGTTTCTTGACTTCAAACTTGTTTAGCAAGTTTGGTGAGATAGAAAGTTGATTTATAATGAAGTATCTTGTGCTGGCAATACGACAGTTTGCAAGCAATAAAGTTCCTGAAATGGCAACTTGCTGCTGCCTAGCGAGAATCTCGCCTCACTGCTCATGAAAAACATAAAGGGTGGATCAGATTTCCCGGATGTCAAGATGGGTATTGCTGGACTTTGTGTCCAATTCTGCCACACATCTCACCATAGCCCATACTGTTCAGATTCCTGTAAGATTCTACCCCAAGACACTGTCTGGTGTCTCACCCAATTGACCATCAGTCATATCTGAACCTTGACTGTGAATACCAGCCTTGAGATATATAGGCTAGCCTTATTCTGTCTTCCTCTATCATTCTCATACTTGCACATTCAATAGGTAATACAACAGATATCTTGAATAGAAACTTTAGTTGATTTTCTTGTCTTCACCACAAGGGGTTTGAGGCCAGTTTACCTTCCTCATTTCACATGTGGCTTTTAAAACATGTCCAGCTGAATGAACCACTTGAACAATCTTCCCCTGCCTCTTGTTCCCTGGGCCACTTTGTCAGGCCAGTCCGCACTTTGACCATCTCCATCATGTTGGCATAGACATGGTGGGCCAAAGGGCCTCTTTCTATGCTACCTGACTATCGAACTGCCCTTACTCGGACTCATTCCTGTGAATGCGACCTGGGCCAATTCTCCCCCCACCCCATATTTCTAAATCCACAGGATCACAAACCCACATGTAGGTGAAACTGAAGTCTCTGCATACTCCTATTTTTGTACTTCATTCCATTTTGAAAAATGCTTTTTCTGGACCACGAAAGAGATTGAATGCATTGGAAAGATCATCCTTTCCTGAACAATTGCATCTAGTCCGTGAGAGCTCCTTCACAGCTTCCTGTTTAGTCTACCTCCCATTTTGGTCTCTGTGAATGGCATTGTGCGTACTTACATTTTAGCTAATTGTTTAAGCTAATGCTTGTTGAAATTGAATGTGATTCACATTAAATCCACTGCTCCAACATTCTTCAAAGGTATATGTTGATAATTGAGAGTGAATAAACATGAGTCAAGAGTTCTTTGAAAGTGGCGTCACTGATGGACAGGGTGGTGAAAAAGGCATTGGGCATGCTTGCCATCATTGGTCAGAACATTGTGGGGACGCCATGTTATGGCTGTACAGTACATTGGTGAGGTCACCTTTGGCGTACTGTGTCCAATTCTGGTTCCTGTTGTAGGAAGGATATTATTAATTTGGAAAGGATGCAAAAAAGATTGACAGTGATATTATAGGGACTGGAGGGTTTGAGTTACAAGGAGAGGCTGGATAGGCTGGGAGTTTCCCCTGGAGCGTAGAAGATTGAGGGGTAAGATGAAGGTCTTTTCCTAAGGGTAGGGGAATTCAAAACTAGAGGGCATAGGTTTATTGTGAGGGGAAAGATCTGAAAGGAACAGTTAGGGCAACCTTTTCACACAGAGGGTGGTGCGTATATAGATTAAACTATCAGAGGAAGTGGTAGACGCAGGGACAGTTACAACTTTAAAAGACATTTGGACAGATACATGAATCGGAAAGTTTTAGAGGGATATGGCCAAACAGTGGCAAATCGGGCTAGTTTTGTTTGGGAAATTTGGTCAGCATGTTCTAGCTGGACCGAAGGTTTTTTTCTGTGCTGTAAGATTCTATGACTCTATGACTGTCCTCTGTCACTCACTGAGATCAACTGATGGAGCAGCACTGACTCTGATCCCCTCCCCATCTTTCCAGAGAAATCAGACATGTCAACGTTTCAGTATTCTTTTAAACTAAACATTTCATTCTTGACCTTGCATCAAAAGCGCTCACACCTGAAATCTTCACTTATGTGTTTCACTCCACAGAGGCTCAGCAAACAGCCAAACACATAATTTCCAGACTGGAGCTTGAACCATAAACATCCCACTCTGCGCATCTTTGTCACTCACTGAACAAATTTGTTGAGCCAGGGGCGAGGTCTGACAGAAGCACAGTTGGAATCTTTTCTTTTATATGGAATTACACCATAGGTTTATCATCGATGTAAATGATAGAATGATAGCAGGGAATGTAAACAGCACAGGAAGAGACAGTTGGGCCCAACAGTTCCATTTGTGCTCAACGCAAACCTTTTTAAACCCATCTTCATCTCAACCTACCACTATAATCACGTGATCCTTTACACCTTAAGTGCTTATCAGCTTCACCTTCCTCATCTGAGCAACTTCTGTGGCAGTAAATCACTCTCATCTCATAATCGCAGATTAGGGAGTCACCCATTTAGATTAGATTAGATGACTGACAGTGTGGAAACAGGCCCTTTGGCCCAACAAGTCCACACCGACCCTCCAAAGAGCAACCCATCCAGTCCCATTCCCCTACATTTACCCCTAAATAATGCACCTAGTACTACATGCAATTTAGCATGGCCAATTCACATAACCTGCACATCTTTGGACTGTGGGAGGAAACCGGAGCACCCGGAGGAAACCCACGCAGACACGGGGAGAATGTGCAAACTCCACACAGACAGTTGCCCGAGGCGGGAATTGAACCTGGGTCCCTGGCGCTGTGAGGCAGCAGTGCTCACCAGCAGAGAGGAGGAGGAATTTCTTCTCTCAGAGCATAGTGAATCTGTTAAATTCTTTTCTGCAGAGAGCAACAGAGACTGAGTCATTCGGTACATTCAAGGCTGAGATAGACAAACAGATTTCTAATCAGTAAGGGAATCAAGGGTTTTGGGGAAAAGACAGGAAAGTGGAGTTGAGCATTATCAGATCATCTATGATTCCTGGGAACAGGAGTAGGCCATTCAGCCTTCCAAGTCTGATCTGCCATTCAATGCATCATTGCTGATCTGTGGCCTAACTGCATACATCTGCTTTGGCCCATATCCCTTAATACCTTTGTTTAATAAAACATTATCTATCTCAGATGTAAAAGTTATCTAGGTGACTGTGCATTAATTGCCGCTTGGGGAAAAGTGTTCCAAACCTCTACCGCCCTTTGTGCGTAGAAGTGCTTCCTAACATCCCACCAGAATACTCTGTCCCTAATTCTCAGACTATGCACTCTGCCCCTCCCCCAGTTCTAGAATCTCCAACTAGTGGAAATAGAATGGCATTGAATTGAATGGTAGTACAGGCTGAATGGACTGAGTGGCCTACTCCTGCTCTGACTCTCAATGCATCAAGATACATTGATAGGTGGACAAGGTAGACAGTGCTTTAATGAGAGTGATATCCAAGCCAAGATTAATTACTTTTGCTGCTGTGCTTTGTAGATTCGACGGACACTGCCTTTACCCTCACGATGTTACTATCAAGTCTGAACAGCTGCTGTAACCCATGGATCTACATGTTCTTCAGTGGCCACCTCCTGAGTGACATCATCCATGTCTTTCCCTGTTGCCACAAAATTACCGGGAAGCTGAAGACGGAGGATTCAGACACCAGCATCAAGAGGCACACCCTACTGACAAAGGTCAGCCATAGGAGCCCAACATTCAGCTCATACAATTGGAAAGACAATGACAATGACGCATCTCCTCAGTCATTCCAGACAATGCCAGTAGAGACCTGAGGTGACCTGATTGCTGACTACACTCCCCTCCACCCCCATTAAACCATTTATATTACTTAAATGCACTGCCATTGAGATTGTGATCAAAGATCTGATTATCCAAAGCTTACCCTTATATTCATAGCACTTTGCTTACCTGAGTGTTAAGGAAGGGCATCAGCTTAAGTGTGACCAGGTACTGGATGGCATCAATCCAATTAAACCCAAAAGAATGGCATTTATTTTTGTTTGTCCAGTAGGAATGAAATAATTAGTCTTGTGGCTGTTAAGTACAAAAGCTGGTGATCGTAGATGTACTATGGATGAACAAAAACATTCAGCAAACATTGCATCTTTCAAATGGATAGCATATCAATGTTAAATAATGAAACTTGTGCAATACTGAGTTATATTTCATCCAATACATGGCATAGAATTGAAAACTCTAAAGTAATATTTTGAGATGTTGGAATATATGTATTGTCCAAATATTGGATAATGGTTAATTGGTCGCAGTTCTGATTTTGCAACCACCCCATGCCAGTCACAAGCAATGACGATCACTAGCACTTTGTCCAAGTCGCAGTCATAAATTGTGAACCTGAGCTTTGATGGTTGGTAGGCTGTTCCATTATGGATGCTCAATGCCCAATGCCAATTATGCCCACATTGACTATGCTCCAAAACATGCATTCCATCAAGGATAACAAGGTAGCAACTACAGCATTCTAATCTGGCTAGAAGCAACAAACTCATAGGAACAAGCAGTCTGGTTCGGTATCAAATGGTGTGGTGCATTTTCTCTCGAATATACAATGGGAAGCTTTGAATGTTTAAGGTGGTTGATCACAGCAACAATCCACATCAAAGGGCATTGCAGAAACCTTTGGATTTCAATGTTGTTTTTGAGTTGGTATTGCCAACTGACTATTTAGTGGTATTGATGAGACCAACCCCTTACTCATGTGATTTGAAGTGAGGCTTCCGCTGCTATCATCACAGGAGTCTATGTTGCCAGCATTCTAGTGTGGAATCTAGACTGGTCAACAAACTCTTAATTCTGTTGCTTGACATAATTTATCACTTTCTGAATTCTGGAGTGGGGGAGTGTGGGATAGGGGATGGGGGGGGGGTGTGTTGTGGGGTGATGTTTGATGGAGACAGAATTCAACAGATGAAAGATAAACCATAAGGAAGTATAAATATAAAGTCAGAGAATGGAAAATACAAACCTTCAGAGGGAGCATGATCTAATCTTTGGGAATATCTAAGTGGAAAGAACAGGATAAAATACTTACGCTAAAATAAAAATAAACATTGGAATAGACTGGGAGAAGGCAGTTGGCATACATAGAAATGACAAGTTAAAAAGTGACTCACTGATAATGGGCTATAATGGTAGATATGGCTTGAACCTTAATGATCCAGCCTGATTGAATGGGTATAAAGATATAGTTATGTTGGGAATGATGGCAGATGAGACAAAATTAGATATTAGCATTGGATCCCAGTTGACTTGGATGCCATGAAATTACTACATTGTGGTGGATGGTGTTTCATTGGATATCTCCATTATCCCAAGGGGTAGATGCCATCAGAGATCAGAGGTGTGATTTTACCGTAACAAATTTGCAGAAATAATTAGATCACCCGAGGCACCCACTCTTAGGAATTTTAGAGCAGCTTTAATGGAGACCTGGGAACTGGTCACTGGGCTCACACTTCAGCAATGACCGAGGCATGGAAAATTTATAGCACAGAAAGAAACCATTCAGCCTATTGTGTCATTGCTAGGATATATGGAGCAACAGAAGAAGATATTTAACGATAACATAGGAAAGAAGAAACAAAAATGTGCGTATGCCTCAACAACAATACTTGTGTATCTTTTTAAAGATCATCAAAAAATTGTAATCTACCCATGCACCACCTCACAGTCCTTAGAAGCTATATAAAAACAACAAGAAGTATAACTGTGATTGAAAAATCTTTAATGAAATATGTTTAATGTTTTATTCTAAAGCGTAAATCTGCAAAGTATATGCCTAGTAAAGTGTTTGTTTTTCTAGATTCCTCTTCCTAGCATTTCCCTTCCTCGCAACCAACCCACTTCCCTCTGCTTCCCTCTGTGGGAAAATATGTGTTTGAGTGAATAATTTTGTAATTCGTTCTTTATGTTGCCTTTAACCACCTGGATATTGTTAATAAAGTTTGAAGACAATTAATTTTGGAGTCTTTTTCCACTGATACTTCATGACCATGAATAAAAATATTTATTTGGTTTTATCTGCAGTTTTAATGTAATGCCACAGTTATGAACTGCTCTTAGTCACTCACACGCTATAAACTGAAGTCATTGGAAAACATAAGAAGTGTTAACAGAGCTCAAACAGACCATGAAAGTAGCTAACTTGATAACTGGAAAGGCAGTGATTAATGCTCTTACACCTTCTGGCTCAGTATCAAATGGCACATTGCATTTATTCATTGGGAATGATGTGTTTTTGGGTTTACAATGGCCAAAAGAAATTACAGCATATTTAAATAATTTGCAAACACTAGTTTGATAGAATCCCTGATATGTCTGAGGATCATAATTTAAAAATAAGAGGCCATCCATTTAAGATAGAGATGAAGAAAAATTTCCAAAACTTATTGGATTTAGGGAAGTTCCCTTCATTTTGGAAAAATAGCTCATTTGGAAAATAACTCCTTTATTCAAAAAGAGAAGGTGGAAACTACAGACCAGTTAGCATACCATCTGTCTTTGAAATGTTAGAAGGTATGCTTAAAGACATTATAACAGGCACTTGGATAACTTCAACGTAATCAGGTAGAACCAACATGTTTTCATTAAAGAAAACTCATGTTCAACTAACTTATTAGAGTTCTTTGAATAACTGACTTGTTATGTGGATTAAAGGAACCAGCGGGTGTTTCGTGAAATACCTGTGCAAAGGCCAGTATCCCATCAACAGCTGTTTCAGTTTTGAAAGGACTGGATCTTTCTACGTCCAAGTTATATGATGCAACTGGGAGCATGTCCAGAAAATTTAATATCATTACAGACTCTTCCGTTGGGGATACCACCGTGGTGTATCTGCTAATGGGAGGTGGGACAATGTATCCACATTTGTTACTTGGCCTCCTAGACAGTGTCCTAATTTGTAATTATACTTAATTTAGTATCAGAACCCACTTCTGAATGTGGCCTGAAGTTATGGGCTGCATTGCCTTGTCTTCTTTAAGCAGACCAATGCAGACTGGGCCAATGCCCTTCAAAATATTTTAAGAAGGTAGCCTAGACACTAACTTTTTCTTATTTTAAAGGCAGATGTGAAGTGGATATTCCAGGAGTGATGCAGCTGCTCAAACCACTCGGCTTTAAGCAAAATACAATTTATTTAAACACTACAGTTGAAACACGAACAAAAGCAAATGGAATTTAGAATAACAACTATTAGAAAACTTACCTACCCGATACAGCAATTTAACTAATGAACTGTTCCAATCCAGTAATGTCCCATAAACACAACCCTTGGCAAAAAGGTAAATTCAAACACAGATTCTTACAGGCAGGAGAGAACAACATCCAGAGAGAGATTTCAGAGAAAGTCAGAGGAATCCTTTACTGAAGCTTGCAATGCTTCTGGACTCACACATCTTGTGACTGCCACAGCTAAAACAAACTAGAAAAAACCTGAACTGGGAGAACTGGCCATTCCCCTTCCATTATTAAACAAGACTCTTCGGCACTTCCCTCTTTATGGCCTCTCTAAAAAAAAACCAAAGACGAGATAACCTTTTCAAAGTGACAGCATTGTCACAGGGTTTGTGGGCTGTGATTATTACAAATTTTCAACCATAAAGGTATTTGTGGAACGTCCTGACTGCAAACATTACTACCAATCCATCTTCTTCTTCTCTATTCTCTGCATTAACCAAAGTCCTGGATGCCTATGCATGTGGATGTTCCTTGCCATTGGACCACCGATGAGCTAATACTACCTTGATGCCATATCGAGAGACATCACATGTCAATACTGTATCTTTCTTCGGATCACTGTGTGCCAACACTTAGAGGACCCTAGCTGTTTCTTTACTTGACTGAAAGCTATAGCTTGTCTATATGACCATTTCCAAGACTGAACCCCTTTTTAGGATTTGATTCAAAGGTGCCAGGATGGAAGCCAGATTAGGTATGAACTTGCCATAATAACTTACCAGCCCAAGAAATGGCCTAAGCCCTCACTTTATTTTCAAATGGGTGCAACTTGTTGACTCTGTAACCCAACTAGGTCACTCGGAATGGCTGGAATACACATTCTTCCCTTCCTAGGCCTTGGAAAAATACCTTAGTGCTATTTCTCTAAGTGTTCTTTGTTAGTTTTCCCTGTTATTATTACAATGTCGTTTAGATAAATGGTGACCTGAGGGTGACCTTGCACAATGTTTTCCATTGTCCACTGAAAAATTGCACAGGCTGATGATACCCCAAATGGCAGTCTTGTAAATTGATACAGCCTTTGTTGGTATTAATTGCAGCTTAATTCTGAGAATCCTTGTCTAAACGTAATTGCAAATAAGCGTGGCATATGTCCATCTTCGTGGAGGACAGACCCCCTGCCATCTTTGTTTATATATTCATTCTGCGAGAGATTGGGTATTTATCCAGCTGGAAAAAGCAGTTTGCCGTTTGTTTAAAATCCCCACAAAGGTGAACTGACCTGTTGGACTTTATAATCAGTATGAGTGGTGCTGCCCATTCCACAAACTGGACTGGTTTCATGATTCTTTCAGTTTCCAGTCTCCTGATTTCAGCCTCTACTTTAGTCCATAAGGTAAATAGCACAGCACAGGCCTGGCAGAATTTTGGAATTGCTTCCTGGTCAACATGCAAGGTGGCTTTGGCTCCTTTGATAATCCCTAGACCTTCCTGAAAAACATCTGGGCATTTAATTAGGACTTCATCCAGGCAGCCATTTTTATGTGAAAAATGTCGAGTTAAACTTGGTGAATGTTCCTCAACCAATATCGCCCCATCAACCTTGGACTGGAGCTTTTTACGACAATCACCAGTAAATGAACCAGCTGCTGACCGGAACGAAAGTTGTACCTTTAATCTGTAAAGGTTCCCCAGCATAATTTCTCAGTCTAGCCAAGATTTTGCACAAACTTAAAGGTTAGAGTGCAGAGCTAATTTTGTTAAAAATTACTTATGCAATCACTAATTAGTTATGCAATCACTGGCTGCGCCAGTATTGAAGTCCATTAGAACCGGGTGACCATTTTACCAGATATTTATTTTGATTGGTTCTGAGTTGGCTGTTGCTAAGCAATTTAACTGTTCCAAACCAGATGTAGATGGACTTTCCAGGGAATTAATGCTTGCGGATACCCTCCTGAATAGTGGCCTGTGAATTATCTTACTCAATTTAGGCCTATTGGGACTCTTGCTATCTTGAGTCTGCATGCTGGCAGCAACTACAATGGCTTGCTGGCCAGGATTGTGAAAAACCTTTTAACCATATGCCCAAGGATTAGCTTTGCTTTGGAGTTTTGCTGTGGGCTGACTTAGAGTCACGCTGTTCAAGATATGCCCTGTGTGAGGCCACACAATTGCTTTCACTCAAATGGTGCTCCCCAAGCACAATCAGACTCATATGCTCCACTTGCCACATTTTCCAACGATTAAGCCAATTGTAGTGCCTGTTTGAAGTCCTCTTGAATTGAATTGAATTTATTGTCAAGATGCACCAAGGCACAGAGAAAAGCTTTGCCTTGCGAGGAATACAGGCAAATCACATAGTTAAATAGCATAGACAAGGAAATAAGAGGTAAACAGCAGCAAAAACAAAAACACAGGGACAGGCGAATGCGAACAATTTGAGAGTCCATTCAGTATTCTAATAACAGTAGGGTAGAAACTGTTTTGAAACTGCTGGTGCGTGTGTTCAGGCTTCTGTACCTTCTTCCCAATGGTAGAGGTTGTAGGAAAGCATTGACAGGGTGGGATGGATCTTTGAGAATGCTGGCGGCCTTTCCTTGACAGCGGGCCTGGTAGATGTATTCTATAGATGGGAGGTTGGCTTTTGTGATTGTCTAGGCCGAGTTCACCACTCTCTGTAACCGTCTCCGATCTTGAGTGGTACAGTTGCCATACCAGGTAGTGATACATCCAGACAGAATGCTCTCATTGGTGCACCTATAAATGTTGGCAAGGGTATTCGCCATCATGCCAAATTTCCTCAGCTGCCTGAGAAAGAAGAAACGTTGGTGGGCCTTTGTAACCAGTGCGTCCACATAAAGAGTCCAAGAAAGCGTGTTGTTGATGACCACTCCCAGGAGCTTGACACTCTCCACTTGTTCCACCTCTGTGCTGTTAATGTGTCGGGGGGCATGAGTAACATCCCCTGAAAGTCAATAATGAGTTCCTTGGTTTTGCTGGCATTGAGAGCTTGGTTGTTCTCAGTGCACCATTTTTCCAGGTCTTCCACTTCCCGTCGGTAGTTTGTTTCATTGCCATCTGAGATTTGACCAAGTATGGTGGTGTCATTGGCGAACTTGTAAATGGCATTAGTCTGGTATTTGGTGATGCAGCCATGGGTATACAGTGAGTACAGTAGGGGGCTGATAACACATCCCTGGGGGGGCTCCAGTGTTGGATGTTATTGACAATGAAATATTGTCCCCAGTCTTCACTGATTGTGGCCTGTGGGTCAGGAAACTGAGGATCCAGTTGCAGAGAGTGGGGCTTAGTCTGAGGTCACTAAATTGTGTAATCGGTCTTGAGGGGGTAATAGTGTTGAAGGCTGAACTGTAGTCAATGAGTAGGATTCTTACGTAGCTGTTCTTAATTCCAATATGTTCTAGGGAGGAGTGAAGGGCAAATGATATGGCATCTGACATGGATCTGTTTGTCTGATAGGCAATTGGAGTGGTCAAGAGTAGTGGGGAGGCTGGAGTTGATTAATGCCATGACCAGCCTTTCAAAGAACTTCATGACCACAGAAGTTAGGGCCACTGGGCGGTAGTCATTGAGACATGTTACATGAGTCTTTTTAGGCACAGGGATGATGTTGGCCTTCTTGAAACAGGCAGGGACAGTGGTCTGCTGCAGGGAGAGGTTGAAGATGTCCGAGAAGACCTCTGCCAGTTGATCTGTGCTTGCTCTGAGTGCATGGCCTGGTACTTTATCTGGTCCCATTGCTTTCCTTGGATTCACATGAAGGAAAATTGATCTGACCTCTGATACAGTGACTATTGGGATAGGTTCGTCAGGAATTCTGCTCAAAGCGAGCATAGAAGGTGTTGAGATGACCTGGGAGGGATGTGTCATCGTCTGCTTTCTTGAACGGTCTCTTTTTAGAACCTGTGATGTCATTCAGTCTTTGCCAAAATCGCCAGGTGTCTGTCTGGGTCTCTAGTTTGAATTGATATTGGTCCTTGACTGTCTTAATGGCTCTGCGAAGGTCAGAGTTGGTTTCCTTATATTTGTGTAGGTTTCCTGAACTGAAGGTCTCACACATGGTTTTTAGCAGGTTCTGTATGTCCTGATTCATCTCGGGTTTCCTGTTGTGGAACATCTGGATTGACTTCCTCGGTATGCAGTCTTCCACACACTTGCTGATAAAGTCTGTGACGGTGGTGGCATACCCGTTCAAGATACCTGCGGACTGTTTGAACACGGTCCAATCAGCCGATTCCAGAGTTGATCCTCTGCCTCCTCCAACCAGCACTGGACCTGTATCTGCGAGGGTGTCTCCTGCTCGACCTTTTGCCTGTAAGCCGGGAGAAGAAACATGGCATTGTGGTCGGAGTTCCCGAAATGAGGGCGGGGATGGAGTGGTAGGCATCTTTCACAGTGGTGTAGCAGTGGTCTAAAATGTTCAGGCCTCTGGTAGGGCAGGTAATCTTCTGGTGGTACTTGGGCAACACCTTCCTTAGATTGGCTTGATTGAAGTTGCCAGTAACAGTAAACAGGGCCTCGGGGTGTTCCGTCTCCAGGGTGTTAGTGGTGGAGTACAGCACATCCAGAGCTTCTTCGACCTTTGCTTGTGGCGGTATTTACACAGCAGTTAGTATAGCAGCGGTAAATTCCCGCGGTAGATAGAAGGGATGGCATTTGATGGTGAGGAGTTCAAGGTTTGGGGAGAAATAGATGCCCAGGGTTGCAATGTCCATGCACCACAAGTTGTTGATTAAAAAGCAATCCCCTCCATCCTTTGTCTTATCTGAGGACGCTGCATGGCCCATACAATGGATAGAAAAACTATCAGCCTGAAGTGCGCAGTTGGGAATGGATGGGTTGAGCCAGGTTTCTATGAAGCAGAGTGAGCAGCAGTCCCACAGTTCACGCTGGAAGCTGAGAGTGTTGGGCTTCAGCTAGTAGGTGCTTTTACATAGTTACATTATTAATCCCACAAAGCAAATGGTCTCTAAGCATCTCATTAAGGGTTAAACCAAAGTCAAATGCTACTTCCAGTTGCCTTGACCTAATGTGGATTCCTCTGGTTCTCAAATTATCAAGTAAAAATGATAAGACCATCAGACATAGGAGCAGAAAATAGGCCATTCAGCCCATTGAGTCTGTTCTGCCATTCAATCATGGCCAATAGGTTTCTCAACCCCATTCTCCCATTTTATGCCCATAATCTTGATCCCATTGACAATCAAGAATCTATCTATCTCAGTCTTAAATATACTCAATGACCCGCCTCCACAGCCGTCTGTGGCAATGAATTCCATAGATCCACCACTCTCTAGATGAAGATGTTTCTCTTTATCTCCATTCTAAAACATCTTCTCTTTACTCTAAGGCTGTGTCCTTGGATCTTAGTCTCTCTTACCAAGGGAAACATCTTCCCAAAATCCACTTCATCCAGGCCATTCAGTATTCTATAAGTTTCAATTAGATTCCTCGTTATCCTTCTAAACTCCATTGAATATAGACCCAGAGTCCTCAAATGTTACTCATATGTTAAGATTTCCATTCCTGGGACCATTCTCATGAACCTCCTCTGATCACCCTCTAGGGCCAGTAATCCTTCCCGAGATATGGGGCCCAAAACTGCGTACAATACTCCAAATATGGTCTAACCAGAGCCTTATAGAGCTTCAGAAATACATCCCTACCTTTATATTCAAATCCTCTCAAAATAAATGGCCTTCCTAATAACCTGCAAGTTTCCCTTGAGAGAATCCTGGACTAGAACTCCCAAATCTTTTTGCACTTGAGACTTCTGAATTTTCTCCCCATTTAGGAAAAAGTCCATGCCTCTATTCTTCCTACCAAAGTGCATGACCTCACACTTTCCAATGTTGTATTCCATCTGCCACTTCTTTGCCCACTCTCCTAACCTGCCCAAATCCTCCTGATCTCCAGCATCTGCAGTCCTCACTTTCTCCTCAAATCCTTTTGCAGCCTCCTTGCCTCCTCAATACGACCCATCCCTCTACCTATTTTTGTATCATCTGCAAACTTAGCCAGAATGCCCTCAGTTCCTTCATTTAGCCATTAATGTATAAAATGAAAAGTTGTGGTCCCAACTCTGAGCCTTGCAGAACGCCACTTGTGCTACCTTGAGAAGAACCCTTTTATCTCCACTCTCTGCTTTCTGCCAGACAGCTAAGCTTCTATACATGCTAGCGCCTTGCTTCTAACACTTATCTTACTCAGTGGCACCTTGTCAAAGGCCTTCTTAAAGTTGAGGTAGATGACATCCATTGGCTCTCCTCTGTCTAAACTGTGTGTTACTCCTCAAAGAATTCTAGCAGATTTGTCAAGCGCAACCTCCCCTTGATGAAACCATGCTGACTTTGCCCTATTTTACCATACATTTCCATATATTCAGAAATCTTGTCCTTCACAATGGCCTCTAAAATCTTATTCATGACCAAGGTTAGGCTAATCGGCCTCTAAGTTTCCATCTTACGCCTTACTCCCTTTTTAAACAGGGGCGTCACGTTAGCGATGTTCCAGTCCTCTGGGACCCTCCTTGACTTTAGCGATTATGAAAGATCACTACTAACACATCCACTATTGTCTCAAAATTAGAGGAGGCTTGATATTCCTTAACTATGTCCATCATTTTTTGAAATGTCTTAGTATCTGGTGCTTGGTGAAAATATTTGGCTTCTAATAATGGAAAGAGCTACAGCTCATTGCTTTTCATCTGACATAATGTCATTTACATTTCTTTCCACATACTAGGCCCAGTCTTCAACGACAGGGTCGAATGAATCAAGCTTCCCAAACAAAAGCATGATGTAAGACATGCTTACCTCAAAGATGACCATTATGAGCAAATTTCTTCAGGAATATGCTTCATTCATGTTAACACTGAAATAACTCCATAGAGGCATCATGTCAACAAGTCACCCTTTATTTACATATGAACAGTCCTTGACCTCAGTACTATCTCTTCAGAGTCAGCTCTCAGAGTGCCAGAATCTCTGACAGTCCACTTTTGGACTCCCTGATTGGACCAGATTAACAGCCCCAATCAAATAACTCATATCCTATGTTGTCCAGCTGACTAACTTCATTCCAATCACTACAGTCATCTATTTAGGACAGACTTTATGAGATCCATATAGAATAATTAAAATAGCCTGTACTGAAATTCTGACTTTTTTAAATTTAGAGACATCAAAACTGGGCAAGTGTCAAAAAATTCTCATCTCTTGTTTACTTTTCACTTGTGTGATGATTTCACGTATTGAGAAATGGAAGACTTGTTTGCTCATTGGCCAGTTTGGAATGAGATTGCCGCCAGACTCCGAATACACACAAAAAGAAATGCATTTTAGCAGCTGTTTTTTGAGCAGCAGAGAAGAGAAAAGGAAAATGGATTAAGCAAGAACTGGAACATTCTTTTCCTCTCCGTCTCCATCTCCATCTGCCTGCCTGTTTCCCTCATCATTCTCAAAAACAGGACCTAGTAAAAAAAACAAACTAGTGAAACAACCATTTCACAAAAGTTAAAGGATCTATACAGACTTCACTGCTGAGGATATCAGTTAACAATTAAACAACTGCACCATCAGATTAAAAATATAAAACCCAAGGGCTCTAAGAGTTTTAAACTGTATAGCCACTATTCTTCCTGTCAGTACCTAATGCTTTTCTTTTTAAACTTATTACCTGTGTTTGTGTTGGATGTTGAGTTTTTATTGTTTTTTTCTCTCAGGATGAGTTGGTAATAGTTCGCTTTTGTTCACTTAAGAAATCCTGCAACTGGCTCCTTCGTTTAGATCTTTAATTAGTGTGTGATATAGCTGTGTGCTAAAAGAATTAAAAATATTTAATGCTGCTGATGAAAAGGGTGTTAAAAGGAGGGAAGCCAATTTCTCCCTCTCACCTATTCATAATAAACCTCAAGGCTCACTAACAGATTTGACACTCACAATTTCATTTTCATAAATTTATGTTGTTTTTGCACATATTGTGATTGACAATGCCCACATTGTTTCATCTTCTAGAAGAAAGTGAGGACTGCAGATGCTGGAAATCAGAGCTGAAAATGTGTTGCTGGAAAAGCGCAGCAGGTCAGGCAGCATCCAAGGAGCAGGATGCTGCCTGACCTGCTGCGCTTTTCCAGCAACACATTTTCACTACATTGTTTCATCCCTAGTTATGGAATCCTGAATTTTTCCCCACCACAAATATCAGGCTAAGTAGCCCATGGTGCCTCTTTGTCTCTCTACCCACACCTCCTTCCTTTCATTTTATACCTTCCACACCACTCTAGAAGCCACTCTTGAACTTCATGAGAGCAGAGCTGAGATGTTTGGAAGAATGAATCTGTGTCCTTTTTGGAATTGTCATTGGGATGCACAATTTGGAAGAGGTGCAACATGAAATGTAATCACCACTCACCTTATAGATCACATTGTACGGTTTTAGCTGCCAATGACAATTTTGCTTACCAGCAGGTAAGCTCACAAAGTTCAGTCTAATACTTCAAGGTTAGTCAACACTCTTCAACATTCTTCAGCCATTAGCAAGACATAGTTGCGACAGCAGGCAGAATGAAAATGACAACAGCTCGCCTTTATGTCGTGCCTTCAATCAAAATATGGCCAATGGTGCTTCACATTATTGTTTTGAAACAAAATTTAACACCGAGCAACATGACAAGGTTTCAGAACAGCCTGGTCAAAGCCATAGGTTGTGAGGAAAAACCAAAAGAATGAAACAGAATTGAAGAGGTGGAGAAGTTTAAGAAAGGAATTTGGGACTGCAGGTTCATAGCTCCTTGAAAGTGGAGACAGTGAAGAAGGCATTTGGAATGCTTTCCTTTATTGGTCAAAGAATTCAGTATAGGAGTTGGGAGGTCATGTTGCACCTGTACAGATATTGGTTAGGCCACCTTTGGAATACTGCATGCAATTCTGCTCTCCTTCCTATCGGAAGGATGTTTTAAAACTTGATAGAGTTCAGAAAAAATTACAAGGATATTGCTGGGGTTGGACGGTTTGACCTATAGGGAGAGGTTGAATAGGCTGGGGCTGTTCTCCCTGGAGCATCGGAGGCTGAGGGGTGACCTTATAGAGGTTTATAAAATCATGAGGAGCATTGACATGGTAAATAGACAAGGTCTTTTCCCTGGGGTGAGGGAGTCCAGAACTAGATGGCACAGGTTTAGGGAGAGAGGGGAAAGATGTAAAAGGGACCTAAGGGGCAACTTTTTCACACAGAGGGTGATGCATGTATGGAATGAGCTGCCAGAGGAAGTGGTGGAGACTAGTACAATTGCAGCATTTAAAAAGCATCTGGATGGGTATATGAATAGGAAGACTTTGGAGGGATATGGGCCAAGTTCTGGCAAATGGGACTAGATTATGTTAGGATATCTGGTCAGCCTGGACGAGTTTGACCGAAGGGTTTGTTTCCGTGCTGGACACTTCTATGACTCTATGACAGCATAGGTCAGGCAAATGAAAGCACAACTAGCAGTGGTGCTGCAATTCAAATGAGGAATGCAAAAAAGTTGACAATTAGACTGACACAGATATATCAGAAGATGTTAGCAATTTTTTTTGGAAATGGGATCAGGTGTGGCTGTGGAGGGATTTGTCATCAAGCATGCAAACTTTAACATTAGAACAAATGTAGATCAAGAACATGGACACAACTAGCTTTGCGCTTAATTGCAGAAAACGTTTCAGAATTAACTGGTAAGAGGGAGTTTCAGACAATTTATGAGAAAAGATGCATTCATGTGTCTGTCAACTTAAAACTGCTTCTTAAAGATCAAGGCAGTTGCCAAATCTTCTTAACAGCTGGACAAAGTGAAGATTGAACTTGAAAGATCCAATAAATTCGGTTTAGCCAAGAAATTCTTCTTTCACTGGAGACAGAGATCAAGAGGACAAAGTTAAACTTGGCACAACTTTCTATCCGCAAATATTATTTTGTACTTATATAGACATGATGATAAATGTGCAGCAGGTTCACACTTGGAATATCTTGCAATCTTTGGAATATCCAGAAGTTAAATGATCTCTTGAATGCTGTTTCCTGTAATTGCCAGATCCCTATTATCAGATCTGTTGTATCTTTTCTAGTCCCACTTGCAATTTATACAAACGTTTATGCCTGCTTGAGGTTCAGAAGCCTGCGTAAGTATCAATATATACAATTCAATACAGCACAGGAACAGGCTCTTCAGCCCACCAACCCTGTATCTATTCTGAATCCCTATTTAGGCCTGTTACATTTTGCCCATGTGCAATTTGTATTCCTCTGTCCTCATCCCATATACGTGTATATCAAGATATGCCTTAAACATTGCTAACATGCCTACTTCCACTACCGCCACCATCAGTGCATTCCAGGCGCCCACCACCCTCTGTGTGAAAAATGTTCCCTGCAATTCTCTCCAAAACTTTCCCACTCTCACCTTGAACCTGTGCCCAGTTATAGTTGACCTTTCCAACTGAGGAAAAGCCTCTGACTATCAATCCCATTTGTACTTCTCATACTTTTGTACATTTCTATCAGGTTGCCCCTCAGCCTCTGTTTTTCCAGTGAAAACAATCTGAGTTTATTCAACCTCTCCTCATAACTAAAACACTCAAGACCAGACAATATCCTGGTGAAAACTGAAAGAACTGCAGATGCCGTAAATCAGAAATAAAAACAGAAATTTTTGGAAAAGCTCAGCAGGTCTGGCAGCATCTGTGGAGAGAAATCAGGGATAATGTTTTGGATCGAATGAACCTTCCTCAAAACATAGTTCTGAGGAAGAGGCACTCAACCCAAAACATTAACTCTGATTTCTCTCCACAGATGCTGCCAGACCTACTGAGCTTTTCCAGCAATTTCTGTCTTCGTACCATCCTGGTAAACCTTCTCTGCACCCTCTTCAAAGCATCCATATCCTTCTGGTAGTGTGACAACCAGAACTGCAAACAATATGCCAAATATGATCCAACTAAAGCTTTGTACAGCTGCAAAAAACTTGCCAACGTTTGATGTGGAGGTGTCGGTGTTGGACTGGGGTGGACAAAGTTAACAATCACACAAAACCAGGTTATAGTACATCAGGTTTATTTGGAAGCACTAGCTTTTGAAGCATTGCTTCTTCATCAGGTGGTTGTGGAGCAAAATCATAAGATACAGACTTTATAGCAACAGGATTCAGTGTCATGGGATGTAATATTAAACAAATTTAGCTGAAGTCTTTCATCTTTTAGAATGACCGTGTTAGTTTCAGTTCCTTCATATGTAAATCCCAGAAATTTTTAAAAATTACATTCTCAAGATAGCTTTTAACAATAGGTGTATTCTCAGTGCAGATAATGCATTGAAGGTGTGAAGTTAAAATCTGTCTGTGTCCCAGTGTTAGATCAGACTGATTCTATTTCTAAAGCGGGATTTACAGAATCTTACATGGATTCATGCAGTTTTTGAGCAAAATAAAATGTAATTTTGCAAGTACAAATTCTCCCCCATAAACTTATATGTATGTGTGTGCAGGGGAAACCGAGTGAGTGTGTGCATGTAGGTGTGTGTGTGGAAGTAGGAGTGTCTGTGAAGAGTGTGTGTCTGTGTGAGTTTAATGGGGTATATGTCTGTGAGAGGGTGTGGGTGTGGGTGTGTGTGTGTGTGAGCATATGAGAGAGAGCTTGTAATTGAGAGAGGATCTGTGTGAGTGTGTGTGGGTGTGTGTGTGTGTGTGGTGCAGTGGGCCACCTGTAGTGTCACATGAACCCACGGTCCTGGTTGAGGCCATCCCCATGGATACCGAACTTAGCTATCAGCCTTTTCTCGGCCACTTTGCGATGTTGTCTGTCCCGAAGTCTGCCCTGGTGGATGGTCACCCAAAGGTCTGAGGCCGAATATCCTGGATGGCAGAAGTGTTCCCCGACCGGGAGGGAACACTCCTGTCTGGTGATTGTTGTACGGTGTCCATTCATCCATTGCCATAACCTCTGCTCAGTCTCGCCAGTGTACCATGCCTCAGGACATCCTTGCCTGCAGCATATGGGGTAGACAATGTTGGCCGAGTCATATGAGTACCTGTCACATACATGGTGGGAGTTGTCCTCACGCGTAATGGTGGTATCTGTGTCGATAATTTGACATGTCTTGCAGTGTCTGCCATGACAGGGTTGTATGGTTTTGTCCTGAAGGCCAGGCAGTTTGATGTGAACAATGATCTGTTTAAGGCTTGGCAGTTGTTTAAAGGCGAGAAGTGGAGGCGTGGGGAAGGTTTTGGCGAGGTGCTCATCCTCATCGATAATGTGTTGCAGGCTGTGAAGAACATGGCGTAGTTTCTCGGCCATGTATGGACAATCAAGGGTACCCTGTTGGTTGCAGCTCGTGACTGTCTCCTGACGGTTTCTCACTGTGGCACGTTGATGAATTGAACATTGTGCCCCATGCTTATGAAAGCATGCTTGAGTATATCCAAATGTCTGTCACATTCCTCCTCATCTGAACAGATCCTGTGTATGTGGAGGGCATGTCTGTAGGGGATGGCTGTTTTAATATCAGTTGGAAGCTGGAGAAGTATAGCATTGTGAGGTTATCCGTGGGTTTGCGGTACAGTGAGGTGCTGTGGTGCCAATCCTTGATGGAGATGCATGTGTCCAAGAATGAGACAGATACTAAAGAGTAGTCCATGGTGAATTTGACTGTGAAACTCGTTGATATCACTGTGTAGTTGTTTCAGAGACTCCTCGCCATGGGTCCAGAGGACGAAAGTGTTGTCAATGTATCTGCAATCCTGTTGCAATAAAGTCTTCATCTTATTATTCTGCTCCACAACCACCTGATGAAGAAGCAGTGCTCCGAAAGCTAGTATTTTCAAATAAACCTGTTGGACTATAACCTGGTGTTGTATGATTTTTAACTTTGCCAACTTTTATATTCGATACTCTGGCCGATGAAGGCAAGTGAGCTGCATGTCTTTTTGACCAACTTATCCACTTGTGTTGCCAATTTCAGGGACCTGTGGGCAAAGTACTTTGGAGGGCCACCCTATGCAATTAGCCTCACACCCCACTCATTCAATTTTATGCTCATTCAACTAACCCCAAAACAGGAACAAGCCAATCTTCCACTTATCTGGAGAATTGATTCTGTATCTCGAAGTTTTCTCTCTTTTCCTTTTGCCGTTCCTCTGACATTCCCTTCCTGACCTTCCACTGAAATAACCATAATGATCTCCTCAGGAGACATTTCCATCCCTCATCCAGCCTCAAACCTCAGCCAAGGCAAACAAAGATATGGAAAAAATACTATTTGCATTTAGCACATTAAAATGTGAACATCCACTATAACCAGGCAGCAATTCCACCTAACTGATCGGACACCCTTCTCAAGGATCAAAGCTTCATTGGCAAAGGATTATTCACTGAAATGAGTGGAGAAAGGCACAGTGTATTTCTTTGCTGCATTAGAATCCACTGCATTGACAACCAAAGTTCAATTATATCAGAAGCAGACTTTAAGTCCTATATTTTAGAATTGGTCGAATGATTGCGAAAGGTTAGCTGAATTTATTGCATTGCCAAACTGCTTCTGCTTATGTGTCAGTTTGGCAACACAGTTATAAAAGTCGCTAAACATGTGAAGAGCTAAATCTGAAAAAAAATACAGAAGCTATGACAAGAGGTATTTCCTGCAACTCCTACTTCTGGATTTATATTCTAGAATCAAATAACAATCCTGGCTCCAAGAGCAGTGTGGGAAGTCTTCACCATGGCAAGAAAAACAGGAACATATGAAAACTATTGATTTGTCAACAATCTTAGAGACAGTACGCTTGGGAAGTTGAAATGATGTTGTTTGTGGGCAATCCAGACATTAGGAACACCAGAAGATGATGTTGTCCAATTGGGAAGCAGGATTTATGCCTCATCCTCTGCTTTTTAAAAGTTAGCTGTACCATCTAAAGACAGGAGAACAATCACAATCTGAAAAATATGCCCCTGGGGCTGGAACCAAATTCATTTACTCTGTGGGATGTTTTCCCTCTTCCGTAGGAGTGACCCTGATTCCACAGTTGTTTGCCATTTCAATAAACCATTTTTCTCTCATGCTAACATTTCTACTCTTGGCTCACGACAAGCACCCATAATGCTAGCTTGAGGAACAACTCTTCATGTCCTAGTTCAGTACTTCACAGCCTCAGGATCTCAGTATCGAATTTAATAACTTCAGAACTGATGGCATTCTATCTGTTCTCTGGTTTTCTTACATTCTCTCCCATCCTCTTGACACCAACCCACCTTCCACCCCTTATCCAGTTTCTGTATCTTTACTTTGCTTTTCAAACATTTATAGCATAGAACAGGCCCTTCGGCCCATGATGTTGTGCCAAGGATTAATCCTAATCTAAAATAAAATAACCTAACCTATACACCCCTCAATTCACTGCTGTCCATGTGCCTGTCTAGCAGTTGTTTAAATGTCCCTAATGACTCTGCTTCCACCGCCACTACTGGCAACGCATTCCATACATTCATAACTCTATGCATAAAGAACTACCTAAAATGTGTCCTCTATACCTTCCTCATTACCTTGTATACCTCGATCAGGTCTCCTCTCTTCCTCCTCCTCTCCAGAGAGAAAAGTCTGAGCTGAGTCAACTTCTCTTCGTAAGACAAACCCTCCAGTCCAGACAGCATCCTGGTAAATCTTCTTTGCACCCTCTCCAAAGCCTCCATATTGTTCCTATAATAGGGTGACCAGAACTGGATACAATATTCCAAGTGTGGTCTCACCAGAGTCTAGTAGAGTTGCAGCAAAATCTCATGGCTCTTAAGCTCGATCCCTTTGTTAATGAAAGGCAAAACACCATATGCTTTCTTAACAATCCTATCCACTTGGGTGGCAGTTTTGAGGGATCTATGTACTTGAACACCAAGATCTCTCTGTTCCTCCACATCCATCAACCTTTGGGTTATGGGCCTAGCACACTCCCACTACGCTACTCTGCTAAGTAGTTTTAATAGAGAAGACACATTCTCTCCATTTTACATTTTAATTTGCACCTATTTTACATCTTTTTTTCTCCTTCACCACCATAAACAACCCCTTTGTCTTTTGCACTGGACATCTACACCAACTTCCCTCTTGTTCCTCCTCCATCTCTTGTCAAAATATCAAAGAAAAGCATTGCCAAAACCTTTCAGTTCTGAACAAGTCATAACAGATGTGAACTACTGAGTTTCTCCAATGTTGTCTGTGTTTCTTTCAGATTTACAGCATACACAATATTTTCATTTTTGGACTTATACAGCACAAAAGGAATTACTTAGTCCATCACATCTGTACTGTTAGAAAGTATTATCGAATGCTCTCTCTCTCTCTCTTGTGTTCTTCCCTTCACAGCTCTGGAATCAGTCAGGCAAATTGAGGGAAAGGAGACCAAGGTGAATCTGGAGAGCATTGGATAACAAGTTATAGAATAGAATAGAAATTTATCATCACATGCACTTTTACATGAAAAATACAGTGAAAAGTCTTATAACCATGGCACTTATACGAATGACATGGATAATAAGAAGGAAAACGTAAAATTAAGACAAACATCATCATGGTTCAATTAACAGCTCCTGGGCTCAGGGAAATCCAATTAAGGAACACTGGAAAACCCAGTAAATACAGTCGGGATGAGACCACCATTCCAGGACAAGAACACCTTTCTGGGTCAAGACTGCCATTCCGGGCCATAGGAATACCGGGCTGGAAGCCTCCGCCAAAACGGCCTCCAGTCCCGGACCAGACCACCATGCCAGGCCACTGGAATATCTGGAAGCCAAAGAGCAACTTAAAATTGTGTGGCATTTATTGTACAGAAATAAGCCATTTCAAACAACTTGTCTGTACTAGCGTTTATGTTCAAGCATTCATTGCACTGAAAAGGGTACAGAGGGGATTTACAAAGATGTTGCCAGGACTGGAAAACTGCAGCAAAAGCTGAGATTGGGCAGGCTGAGGCCATGTACTCATCAGAACAGTGAAGGCTATCTGAAGGTTGCTGTCATGGATGCATTGTGGCATTCTTAGTTTTGAGAAAACGGCATTTCTGTTTTCCTTTGACATGTTATGTGAACGGTGTGGAGTTGCAGTACTTTTACAATAGAAATTAACTAAACTCATCACAGATATTTAGGTCCAGAAATTAGTTGCATACATTTTGATTTTATCAACATGGTAATTGTGCGTAATAGGGCTGGAAAAATCACAGCAGGTCAAGCAGCATCAGAGGTGCAGGAGAGTCGACGTTTAAGGTCGGGACCCTTCATCAGGACTGGGAAGGAGGAAGGGACTGAGAAATAGAGGGAGGGGGTTGGAGCTGGGGAAAGTTAGGTGGGATGGCGATAGATGAATGCATGGAGGAGGTGATTGTGATTTGTCAGTGGGAAAGTTGGAGCGGAACAGGTAGGAAAGAAGATGACCTTATGCATGATGGACAGGGTCAAAAAGTGTGGTGCTGGAAAAGCACAGCAGGTCAGGCAGCATCCGAGGAGCAGGAGAATTGATATTTCGGGCATAAGCCCTTCATCAGGAAAGTCCAGGTTAGGTCAGGAAGAGGGGTCATGTGGACAGGGAGGTCGGATCTGGGATGAAGTGAGGGGTGGGGAGATTTGGAAACTGGTGAACTCTATGTCAATACCATGTGCTTGTAAGCTCCCAAGGTGGAAGATGAGATGTTCTTCCTTCAGTTTGCATGTGGCCATATTTTGACAGTGGAGGAGGCCCAGGGTAGACATGTCATCGGGTGAGTGGGAGGAAGAGTTGAAATGGCTAGCAACCAGAAAGTAGGGTCGATTGGACTGTACAGACCATAGATGTTCACTGAACCAGTCCCCAAGTCCTCACTATCTCCAACTGTTCATAACTGGCAGAGTACAAACTATACTCAACCAGCCTACTTCCAACTCTAAACTAAAATGTCTGCTGTTCGTTGTGACTTTGCAATTGGACAATAAGTAATACACAGTCCTGCATTGAAAAGCAGTTTAAGAAAGTCAGTTGACTACTGATCATAACTCATTTATGCATAGAAGCAGCATACTTTGCAAGAGCATACCTTCATATGCTGAAAATAAAAGAAATATGTTCAAACCTTGCACCTTTCTGAACTACCTGGGAGTTTAAGGAGCATATTGCTCAAATTGTTCTTTCCATGTCAATGTTTCAGCTAGAGTTAACCTGCCAGCCAATCAATACCCTTTTCTTCTGCATTGTTATGACTATTTGAAATGTGATTAGATTAGATTAGATTACAGTGTGGAAACTGGCCCTTCGGCCCAACAAGTCCACACCGACCCGCCGAAGCGAAACCCACCCATACCCCTACATTTACCCCTTACCTAACACTACGGGCAATTTAGTATGGCCAATTCACCTAACCCTGCACATCTTTGGATGGTGGGAGGAAACCGGAGCACCCGGAGGAAACCCACGCAGACACGGGGAGAACGTGCAAACTCCACACAGTCAGTCACCTGAGGCGGGAATTGAACCCGGGTCTCTGGCGCTGTGAGGCAGCAGTGCTAACCACTGTGCCACCGTGCCGCCCAGTAATGTTCTTGTGTTTGCCCTGACGAGTGCAAGACCAAATTGTCATCAACATTCCTGTCTTCTAGCAATATGATTATTGCTAATAACTGCCAATCAACCTCTCTGACACTGAAAATTAACATTTACAATCATGGAGATGCGTTCCTTCAGAATTTTAAGTTTTTAGAGAGATTTTAAAAATGTTATACCTTAAATTCAAAATTTATTTCTGCTCTCTTTCTATTCTTGACATTGAATCCATTCCCTTTTAAATTCATACTCCTTTTCAGTTCTGGTGCTGTTTATTTCTCAACTTGACTCTTTCTCCACCTTAATTTGATTGATGAAGGAGCAACATCCTGTTCAATAAAATCCTATTGCCCTCTCTCGGCTGCTATTAGCTCAAACTGTCATTTTTTAAAAAAATGACAAATATAATAAACAGCCGCTGTTACTGGATTCCACTAATTCTTGCCAATTCAACAGAAATGCCTGATTTTGATCCTATGGTAGATGATCACTAAGCATTAGGGGTTAGATGGTATGAAGAGATAGCAATGTTCTTATTAAAGATTACAGTAGCAACAGCTTGCATTGGCAATGTCCCAATGACCCATGATATGTATGTGTGCATATAATATTTGTATTGGAAAATGGGTAGTTTACAGATAATTTCATTGAAGGAATCAATATATTCATGTATATGAAGTTAACATCACAATGGCATTCTGTTTTAACACAGTATCCAGGAAAAAAAGGTATAAATTCTAATTTCGATGAAGCAAGGTTCATGCCTGAAAATACTATATTATTTTGTTACAGACAGGAATTTTTAAAATGTGATACTTTAAGGTCAGATCTTTTTAAACTTATTTTTCCTTTCTGAACTATTTTCTGAACTATTCTGAACTTAATGGTAAGGTCCTAGGGAGTGTTGCTGAACAAAGAGACCTTGGAGTGCAGGTTCATAGCTCCTTGAAACAAGAGTCGCAGGTAAATAGGATAGTGAAGAAGGTGTTTGGTTATGCTTTCCTTTATTGCTCAGAGTATTGAGTACAGGAGTTGGGAGGTCATGTTGCGGCTATACAGGACATTGTTTAGGCCACTTTTGGAATATTGCATGCAATTCTGGTCTCTTTCCTATCGGAAGGATGTTGTGAAACTTGAAAGGGTTCAGAAAAGATTTACCAGGGTTGAAGGATTTAAGCTGCTGGGAGAGGTTGAATAGGCTGGGGTTGTTTTCCCTGGAGGCTGAGGCGTGATCTTATAGAGGTTTATAAAATCATGAGGGGCATGGATAGGATAAATAGACAAAGTCACTTCCCTGGGGAGGGGGATAACTAGAGGGCATAGGTTTAGGGTGGGAGGGGAAAGACGTAAAAACGACCTAAGGGACAACTTTTTCACACAGAGGGTGTTGCGTGTATGAAATAAGCTGCCAGAGGAAGTGATGGAGGCTTGTACAATTGCAACATTTAAAAGGCATCTGGATGGGTAAATGAATAGGAAGGGTTTGGAGGGATATGGGCCAGGTGCTGGCAGGTGGGACTAGATTGGGTTGGGTTATCTGCTCAGCATGGACTGGTTGGACTGAAGTGTCTGTTTCTGTGCTGTACTTCTCTTTGACTCTATGACTCTGTTTCTTCATTGTCTCTTAATCCAATAATTCTTTTCCTCGTTTCATTTCTTTTTCTGTGTCTGTTATGGAATTCATCCACTTTTTAAATGACATTCCCTTTCAGTTCTTGTGTTTCTTACTTCCCAGTCCTAAAGTCTGATTGACCAAAGAGGACCCCTCCTTTTTATGCCACAGGGAATAGCATACATGGAAGGGACCACAACTTTACGAGGGTATGGATACAATTTTTGACAGGCAAGGTCTGGAAGGCCATGAGAAATTAAATCGGAATTCTGTGACCTTTAGCTTGATGAGTGGAAACAGCCCTTTTTAGTTCTGCACAACATGTTAAACATAGGAATAAGCATACTTGTCCACAAGATGGGAATGGTTCATTAAGCTTATCTGGTGATGTATGAGGTTTATGACTTCCTGGGGTGTGCTTGATTACCTATGGGAATTGCATTCAGGGAAGAATTTCTCTGAGCTAAAGTAGAATGTGACTGTTGGGTTTAGTCTCCCAGACGAATGGGAATGACTAGTAAAGAAGAAAGGTGGGTCAGGTCTGTTTCCATACTGTACATCTGGGCGGCACAGTGGTTAGCACTGCTGCCTCACAGCACCAGAGACCTGGGTTCAATTCCTGCCTCAGGCGACTGACTGTGTGGAGTTTGCATGTTCTCCCCGGGTCTGCGTGGTTTCATCTGGGTTCTCCGATTTCCTCCCACAGTCCAAAAATATGCAGGTTAGGTGAATTGGCCATGCTAAATTGCCTGTAGTGTTAGGTGAAGGGGTAAATGTAGGGGAATGGGTCTGGGTGGGTTGCGCTTCGGTGGGTCAGTGTGGACTTGTTGGGCCGAAGAGCCTGTTTCCACACTGTAAGTAATCTAATCTCTATGACTCTAAGTACCATGTAATGGATGGAAGAAGCATTGATGTAACTGAAGATTTCTCTTGAATTTATTCTCACATATTTGTAGGTACCCAGGACAGAAAGATTTGAGCATAAATGATAATTTATCAATAGGCAAAGATACGATTAGCAGAACTCTGCAATTTAATTAAATAATTTAACAGATTCTATCTTGAGGTACAAATACTACTTTTTTTCAGCTGTGAGGAAATTTTGAGGACATGAAAGATAGATCATGTTTTACTGTTTTGGCTACTGTCCACCTGGCTGTGCTCAAAGATTTTGAGGTTTGATTCAATCTTCTTCCTCTCATTTCTTTGACCTTTTATGGACTTGCTGCATGATCTATGAAGAGGATTTCCAATAAACCTCTTGGGAGAACATTCTGGAATGCTGCGTCAAGAACTCACCAATACTAGAGCAACATTTATGTTGAAAAATCTCAAAGAACATCACCTAAAAATAGTAAGTTCTATGCTAACCAACTTTGTATGAGTATCCAGGAGAAGGAGCCTACCAGTTATGGACATATTGCCTGGGGTTCCACTTGACTGAAAGCAGAAATAGGAGGAAGACATGAGGTCAAGCAGGACAGTATCAGCTGCTACAGGACAGTGGAACTGCAGGGCAATCTGACATCTTCTCTGCTGCAAGTAGAGGACATTCTTTCTCCTTTTGATTACCTCCACCAGGACCTTAGCTGCTGCATTCGATAACCTGGGCACACTCTCTTTCTTAGTCTTCTAAGCCATACTGCAATGAGTCGCAGTTTGCCATCACTCAACATTTTCAGTGGAAATGGGTACAAAAAGACAGCATACATCATTCTGCAAAAATTCCATCTGATCAGTACTTGCACTGGTCAACTTGCAGCTTTTCAGTTTGTCTTTGCAGGCAGTATTGAAATATAGCAATCAACAACTGGCACAAACATTGGCTGCTAGGACCATGTCCTTGAATAATTATTATTAGTGCAACACCCATTTGCCCAAATTACTTCCAGAGTGCACTGACCAGTGGATGTTTAATTAAAATGATACAAACAAGGTGAGGCCAGAGGTCATTTCTGGAACCATTGCTTTTCTCAATTATAGCTGTAAATGTATAGCGCCTGAGTGCAGCAAGGCAGAATCTCCAAATGAACCCTCATCGCATTGGTAATTATGTGAGCTTGCTCACTGAATATTAGTTATTGTGTTTGCTTCAAAAAGTATTGGCATTGGCTTTGGGGTAACTTGCAGTCATGAAAGGAGCTATAGAAATGTACATCTTTCTTTGTAGAGACTTGGTCCGTTGCCTAAACATAAACCGAAGAATTGGTGACTGACTAATGATGAAAGTCATTAAGATAATAAGACAGTAATATCATTGTTTTATTAGTCTAGATATAAAGCCCATAATCTGAGCTGGATATGTTCTCCCACATGACTGTGCGCTGCTTCGAAATTTGATACCTGTTGAATTATTGTGACTAATACACAATTAAATCATTCTCTTTGTCATTTCTGTAATTACACATGGAAATTCTGAGTGCTTGCACATAAGGGCTTGAGTATATCATTTCAGACTTTGAAATTATTCCCTAGTGCACAATAAAAACCCAGTCCATTTTAAACCACTGATCTAATGAGAAAAAAGCAAAGATTTACATTTTTATAGTATTTTCTGTTACCATCTGACATCTCAAAGCGCTTTACAGTAAATAAAGTACCATTGCAGTGTGGTCACTGTTGTAAGATGCATGCACACAATTGCAGACAGCAAGCTCCCAAAAACAATGAAGTGATAATGGCCATAGTCTATTTATTCCAAAACTTTGAGGGATAAACATTAGTCAGATCACCAGTCTCTTGATTTTCTTATTTGTGAGACCACACCTCCAACAGTGCTCACCCTCCACCACCCACCCTCCCACCCCCCCGCCACCCTCCCACCCACATTATATTGGAGTAGCAATGTAGACTTTAGCCCTCAAGTCACTAGAGTGGGACTTGAGCATAATTATAATGCAGAGGTGTAAGCGTCATAATTGACAGTACCTTACCACCCGACGCCTGGAGGAAGAATGCCTCATCTTCAGCCTTGGGACTCACCAACCACACAAGATCAATGTGGATTTCAGCAGTTTCCTCATTTCCCCTCCCTCAACCTTACCCCAGATCCAACCTTCCAATTTGGCACCGCCCACTTGACCCATCCTACCTGTCCATCTTCCTTCCCATCTATCCGCTCCACCCTCTTGTCCTACATATCACGTTCACCCCCAACTTCATCTACCTATTGCATTCTCAGCTACCTTCCCCTCAACTTCACCCCTTCCCATTTATCTCTCAGCCCCCTTGGGCCACTCCCTCATTCCTGTTGAAGATCTTATGCTCAAAACATTGATTCTCCTGCTCCTCGGATGCTACCTGATCTGCTGTGCTTTTCCAGCACCATACTCTTCAATTCTCATCTCCAGCATCTGCAGTGCTCACATTCTCCCAGTAAGTAACTCCAGTAACTTCCTGAAGTGCTCAGTTGGGCTGGTTCCATTGATTGTATAACAACTATGGTAATGCTTTGATGGTAACTCAAGGAAAAGCAAATTAGGGAGATGAAAACAGGCTAAACCCACAAGATTCATTTTTTGGATAGCTTGAGATTTTTAATAATCCACAGGAGAAAACATGGACTTCCATCAATACCAATCAAATTAAAATTATCAGAAGGCTTGATGCATAGTACCATGAATAAGACAAGAAAGAAAGGAGATTAATACAACTAGCACCTTTGAGAAAGTGGGTACTGCAGATGCTGGAGATTAGAGTCAAGATTAGAGTAAAGCTGGAAAAGCAAAGCAGGTCACGCAGTATCTGAGGAACAGGAAAATTGACGTTTCGGGGAAAACCCTTCATCAGGAATCTGATGAAGGGCCTTGGCCCAAAATGTCGACTCTCCTACTCCTCAGATGCTGCCTGACCTGCTGTGCTTTTCCAGCACTATTCTAAACTAGTACCTATGGTCATGTCAGAAGGTCCCACTGTTATTATTCAGATTCATCAGAATTCCAATCACTGAAGGCAGCAACTTCAATACTGTGATGGAGCCTTATTTGAAGATACCATTTATGTGCAGTTTTTCCCATGGAATATTAACATTGCATTTTACAGCATAAGAAGGGAACCTTGCCCAATTAATGATTAGAGAAAAACAATGGGGTGGGAATATTCAACCTACTCACAAAAAGACCTGTACATCCATTGTTCCAGCATCAAATTAAATTGACGTTGCATTTTTAATCACATCCCAGTTGAGTGTGGATTCAGATATTACTTTCAAACAAAGCTTTTGAGTGAAAGTGCCAGTTGAATGGGTTCCTGTAAAAGCCAAAGAGTAATGTTATTTAAAATATTTCAGTAAATATAAATCATTTGTTCACTATGTGGATGTACTCCATGGACAAGAGATCATCGGTCATTTGTGGAAAAGTTCAATCAAGTGCTCAGAAAATTAAATGGCTAAACTTCATAAGTGGAAGAATGAATCAGATTGTTGCAGACAGAGAAACACAGAAATAGGAGCAGGAGTAAGCCATTTGCCCCTTCAAGTCTGCTGTGCCATTCAATATGATCATGGCTGATCAACTGAAGTCAGAACCTGTTCCTGCTTTGTCCCCATACCCTTTGATCCCTTCAGTTGACATATAGGTTTCTATGAAGATCTGACTTAGAGACAAAGAAACCTTATGGTTTTCTTCGTAAACATAGAAACATGGAAATGAAATGGTCCAAGTGGAATAAAATTGTCAGAAGGGAAGCATTTAGGGACAGAGATTTAGGATGACAGTGGAAAGGAGAAAGGAAAAACCAGAGTAAGAACAATTGATTTGTGGAGAACTAATTTCAATGGGGTAATAATGGAGCTGGACCGGATTCACTAAAGCCAAGTTGGTGGGAAATCTGTAGCTAAGCAATGGGCTATTTTCAACGGCATAGTGGTTCAGGCATAATTGAGGGAAGTTCCCTCAAAATAGAAAGGTACGGCAAAAGATTCAGTGCTATCTGGATAAAAAAAGGATAAAGACTAAGATAATAAAAGACAAAGATGGTTTATGACAGGTATCAGGTGAAAAATACAAGTGAGAACCAGGCTGAAGACAGAGGGACCTGACAAAGCAAACAAGCATAGCAAAGAAGGCATATCAAAATCGACTGATAGCTAGCATAAAGAGGAATCTCAAAGTCATCTATAAGTTTATGAACAGTAAAAGGAGAATAAAGGATAAGGCCAAATAGGACCAAATGGCAGGTTTTATAAATGGAAGCAATGGGCATGGGAGAGGTGTTAAATTATCATTTTGCATCTATTTTTACTAACAAAGGAGATGCTGCCCTGAGCTTAGTGACAGAGGCGTCAGCTCAGTCATTAGAAAAGTATAAATTGATAAGGAGGAGGTATTGGGTAGGATGTTGGTTGTTAAGTCACCAATAATGGATCAGATGCATCCAAATATACTGATGGAAGTAAAGGTGGGAATTGCAGAAACACGTGTCATGACGTGGAGTTTCCAGTCATTGAGTCATAGAGTCATAGAGATGTACAGGATAGAAACAGACCCTTTGGTCCAACTCATCCATGCCGACCAGATATCCCACCCCAATCTAATCTCACCTACCAGCACCCGGTCCATATCCCTCCAAACCCTCCATAGTCATATACCCATCCAGATGCCTCTTAAATGTTGCAATGGTATTAGCCTCCATCACTTCTTCTGGCAGCCCATTCCACACATGCACCACCCTCTGTGTGAAAAAGTTGCCCCTTAGCTCTCTTTTATATCTTTCCCCTCTCACCCTAAACCTATGCCCTCTAGTTCTGGACTCCCCCCCGCAGGGAACAGACCTTGTCTATGTATGCTATCCATGCCCCTCATGATTTTATAGACCTCTATAAGGTCACCCCTCAGTCTCCGACGCTCCAGGGAAAACAGCCCCAGCCTGTTCAACCTCTCCCTATAGCTCAAATCCTCCAACCCTGGCAACATCCTTGTAAGTCTTTTCTGAATCCTTTTAAGTTTCACAACATCTTACCAGTAGGAAGGAGACCAGAATTGCACGCAATATTCCAGAAGTGGCCTAACCAATGTCCTGGACAGCCGCAACATGACCTCCCAGCTCCTGTACTCAATATTCTGACCAATAAAGGAAAGCATACTAAACGCCTTCTTCACTATCCTATCTACCTGTGACTCCACTTTCAAGGAGCTATGAACCTGCACTCCAAGGTCTCTTTGTTCAGCAACATTCCTTAAGACCTTCCCTTT
Organism: Chiloscyllium plagiosum; assembly: GCF_004010195.1. NCBI lineage: Eukaryota > Metazoa > Chordata > Chondrichthyes > Orectolobiformes > Hemiscylliidae > Chiloscyllium > Chiloscyllium plagiosum. The sequence goes on from NC_057728.1 coordinate 56,776,019, forward strand.
AAGTGTATAAGTCCTGCTAAGATTTGCTTTCCCTGAGCGATATGGTCATTGCCAGCTCAGTTGGCAAAATAAGGCAAGATTGTAAATATTAGACACTCAACGTTGTGAAGGAAAGTCCAATTTTGAAACCAAAGAATGAATATCAAGGGGACAACCCCACTAGTGAGTGCTAAAAGTCCTATTTACATCCATTTCCATGTATTAGCATTTCATTGTGCAATTTCCTATTGTCTCACATGACGGTTACAAATAAAATGGTGACAGTTTCTGGTGTGAAAGTTAGGGCAAGTACCTGGCAATCCAGCTTGCTGCATGCTCCCGGAGGAGGGGGATCTATTTTAAATATTGTGCCAGGTCACAATCCAAGGGTAGCGACTCCTACAGTCCCCAATCACAAAGATTGGCATTGGGCACATAACGGCCTCACCACAACCCAAGGACAATAATGTGCTGCATTTCAAGGCTGAACTTCGGGAGCAGCAGCAGCATCTGTCATTGTAATGTTGCTCCCATTGTTTTTAATTACAAAGTATGTCTTTTTCGCTATGCCCCTTGGTCAGAGCTTGTTTCACAGTCCTTCTCTCTTGCCTCACCTTGTAGTGCAGACACAGAAGTTAGGCATCTGATCATTCTGCATTCATCCACAGATACCCATCGCATGGATTTGATAGGGTGCTGAGAAAGCTTGTTGCCTTAGATGTTACACCTCTGCTAAGGAAATGTGGGAAAGCACTTGACTGTGGTTGGGGGGGGGGAGCCATTCGTTCAGAAGAATTGGGGCATCCGTTCTTAGTGTTAATGGATCAGTGTAAATAAGGTGATAATATTTGTTCACTCGTGGAATGTGTGGCTGTACTTCATTCTCACGCTAGGGGCTGGAGGCGTACATATTTCATAGTAGGATGTCAGATAACTAAAAATTCTGGTTATATCAAAGACTCTTAACAAAATTCATACTCAATAGGAAAAGAACTTATAATGTAATAAGCTGGGTGGAATATGCACATAATAGAACAATCCTGATACGTGTTCATGTATACCACACTGAGCAGATTTGAATTTATGAAGCTCAACTCCCTAACCTTGACTGTTCTGGAATGTGAATGTAGCATCACCCTTACAGGCTTGGAAAACACGAAGGCTGAAAACTGACATCGTAAGAAAGTTGGAAGATGTTCATGTGTGAATGAGAGAGAAAACATTCTTCTATAAATACATTCACTGACTGAAGGGTTCAAGGGACAGAGAGAGAGAGAAAGAGACATACAGGATGGAAGCTGCTGGAAAGATTAGATTAGATTCCCTAGAGTGTGGAAACAGGCCCTTCGGCCCAAAAGGTCGACACCGACCCTCCGAAGAGTAACCCACCCAGACCCATTCCCTCTGACTAGTGCACCTAACGCTATGGGCAATTTAGCATGGCCAATTCACTTAACCTGCACAACTTTGAGACTGTGGGAGGAAACCGGAGCACCTGGAGAAAATCCATGCAGACACGGGGAGAATGTGCAAACTCCACACATACAGTTGCCCGAGGCTGGAATCAAACCTGGGACCCTGGTGCTATGATGCAGCAGTGCTAACCACTGAGCCACCATGCCGCCCATAATCTTTGTGGTTTGGTTTGAGTGAACACTGGCTTGTTATGGATTTAATGTTTGTATGTTGTTCCCTGGTGCTTGAGATCCTGGAAGGTTATGAATTTAATCTGCATTCGGGGAATCTAAGATGTTTTTAAAAGAAAAATGATAGGACAATGATACTGGACAATGATACCGGACAGGTTAGCTGAGCAAAGTTATCTCATGACCTTTCCACATTGTTTAGACTAGTCCCTTGTTATGATGTACTATTAAAAGGGAAGGTATCTAGCCAAAGCAATCAGCCTGGCTTGATCAGGGTTTCCCACTTTGATGTGCATGTAGCTTAATTAGTCAGGCATACTCAGACCTGTCAATGAGCTTCTCTTCCTCTGCAAACTTTTGCCATTTTATTGCTGCTTATCTGATTAAGGACATGAGGTGTTTTTGTAATTTTAATACCAAACTCTGCATAAAGACAGCTTGTTTGTAGCAATAAGGACAGTAGCTTGAGAGACCTCTTAGGAATAAGAGCTGGCATTGCTACTCTGCTAATGGTTTGAGAATCTTAGCTCAAGCCTGGCTTGTAGGTACCTATGTTATAGCGTAACATCGATGCCATTAGTAAATATAGGTAGTAATTTAAACTAACCTGTCTGTAAGAGTTTTATATTCCAGTCTACCACAGATTACAACCTCCAGGACGAATCAAGAGAGGCTTACAGGTCGAGTCCATCAGGGATTCCCTGAGACATCTCAAATAGGTACTTTAATAGATCATTCTCAGGTCTCCTTGCTTTCTCCCTTAGTATTTACATACTTTATGTGCAGTTGGATGCTGACAAGATCTCTCCCTTGTCTTGTCTTTTTCACTTTGCCCCTTGGCCAGAGTTTGTCTCACAGTCCTTCTGTCTTGCCTCACCTTGTAGTGCAGACACAGAAGCTAGGCAGCTGATCATGGTTGTCAGCAGTGATCAGTCAAAGTTGCTGCAGAGCACCATGTTATGTCAATCTCACTCCCGCTCAATGTGCCAGCAGCTTTTTCAATAAATGCACTGCATGTGCCTCAACCAAACAACTTCAAAGTGCTTCAAAGTCTCTGGAGAAGTGGTCCTCATGCCATGGAGATAGCCTTCAGTTAAAGAGCATTAACACAGACACCACCCAATAGCAGTCCATTGGCTTGGTCATGGTAAGTCAGCTGTTGATGGTGTTCAGGATCAGGGATCTGCATTACTACAGTTTCAGGAATGTGACATGGTCAGTTGTGCGGATTCAGTATAAACAATCCAGGAAGCAAGAATAAGTCAGTCAGGAAGCTGTATAGTGATCTGTGAGGGGTCCCGTCATCCATCAGTTGGGGCTGTCCATCCAAATTGGTCAAGGGGCACATTGAGTCCTAGGTGTCAGCTCATGTAAAGTTAACAGATTTATCAGGGGTCACAGCTGTGTTAGGGAAGTTGATCCTGGGGGGGTTGGAGGTGTCATGATGGGATGCAGAAGGAACAATAATTGTGAAGGGAATAAATTACATATATAAGGGGAGGGTGGAGTGAATTGGAGGACATGGACTACTGTGGGAGGGGGAATTATTAGTGATCACAACTGGCTTCGATAAAGGGGACAATGCAGCAAGATGATTGAATGATTAAATTATAGGACACTGTCAGTGGATAATGTTAGGAGATGACATAAATTGACAATACATTTGCAAATGTCATAGACATCTACAGCCAGAAAGAGGCCCTTTAGCCCATCATGTCTCTGCCAGTCAAAAACAAGCACTAAAGTATTCTAACCCTATTTTCCAGTGCTTGGCCCATAGCCTTGTATGTGTAGACATAGGTAAGCTTGTATTTCTAATGAAGTGTTAGTTGAGCCATCTACGTGCCCTCAGAAGTGGTTGATTTTCATTTTTCTCCCACTATGCCCACTCTGAAGGGCTATTCCTGGCTGGCAGTGGTTGGGATGGTTCACACTTGGGCTTTAAATATGGTGCCAGTGGTGTAAACCCTAGAAATTTCTGGAAGAGCTGTGTGTGGTGACAGCGTACACTTTTCACTGTATTCTTGTATCCCATACATGAGTACATGTGACAATAAAACCTAGACCTAAAAATCTAGCAGCAAGTACTTTTTTTAGATTAGATTACTTACAGTGTGGAAACAGGCTCTTCGGCCCAACAAGTCCACACCGACCCTCCGAAGAGCAACCTACCCAGACCCAGAAATTTAAAGCATACTGTGGAATTTGTCCATAAAAAGGAAACAGTATTTGATCAGTTATATTGGACTATGAGACAAGCCTTATAGTGGAATGGCTAATGACACAGAAACCGAGACTCCCCGAGTCCTTTTGTCACTCCACCAACCATATGACTATGAAAGTTCAACAGGACTTTGAAAACCTTAGAAAGGTAAAGCTAATAGAAGACTTTAAAATCATGTCACTTTGGCAAGAGAGTCCAACCTAGAAGATGAATTGTTGTTAATAACTGTAATTGTCAACAATTACTGTAATTGTTGAGAGTTCTGAATTGTTTCACACACATGTGAGTAATTATAAGACTTTGTTTGCAAATGCACACAGAAACTGGAGAGAAAAGAGAAATGACAATAAACAGAATCCTGGCTACAATGAATAAGCAAGCAGAAATGAAAAGACAAATTGATTTTAGCATTGAAACAAAAAGACAGTATGGAGGTTAAGTATCAATCATAGATGATGGCAAGAGATGGGAATTTTCTTATAGAAAATAAGAATAGAAAATTCACTACAGAAAAATGATCTTCAAGCAGGGTATTAATGGGGGTAGGTTAAGCTAAAATTAATCGAAATTGTGGTGCAATATGTGGTTTTGTAATTGTGAGGCTTGTATCTGGGTTACCTATTTAAGACATTGATTTTCTATTCATGAAAAGATCTAGCTATACATGAAGTGTAACTGTCTCCAGTAATTTTTCCAAAATTCAGTGGAACTGTTGAAACTAGAAATGTACAAGGGAAATTGAGTGTCATACAAAATTTCCTATAATCGTGTTATAATATTCTCATTTCAACTTAAGGTGTGTTCAAAGATTCAAAGCTCAGACCACTGATGTTAAAGGGATGGTGGAACATCAGACTGACAAAGGGTTATTGGCAGTTGGAGATGAATTAAAATGATGAGCAAGAAGTGTCAAAGCAGATAGCAACAGCACTCCCAAGCTAATGATGAAAGAAAGGAATGCAACACTTTGAAACCGAAAGACACAGAGACATCTCAGCCAACTTATTAAATGGTGAAGCAGGCTCGAAGGGTAAAATGGCCTAATGCTGCCCCAATTTCTTATGATCTTATAACCAAGAATGCTATCATGGAGCTATGAGAATGGATTTGTGTTCTTGAAAGTAAATTAAAGTGTCAAAGTTAAAAATCGCACAACACCAGGTTATAGTCCAACGGGTTTATTTGGAAGCACTAGCTTTCAGAGCCCAGTCCAAAACTGGCGTCTCCAAATCATAAAATGTCAAATCCTATCTTTCGCAAAATAAGAACTGGACAAAGGTTGTGCTGAGCAGGAAGATGAAAGGAAAGTAATTTAAATGAATTTGTGAATGGTCTGAAAGGAAGCATCAGAATATTTTGTCCAAAGATTAACAAAATTCTTAAAGCAGTAAGAAGAGATTTTACTCTGCAGAAGCTTGCACAAAAGAAGGTAGTGTTTGTAGAAGGAAGTACATATTGACTTGGGGAAGGTAGGATACAGGGGTAATGCTGTAATACGCAATTAGCAAGTTATGTCAGTCGTGAGGTAAGAGAACACATAATGGAGAGATTGAAGAAAGATGTTACTGTATAGATCTAAAACAAAGGATGGGATTTTCCCAAACCTTGAACAACATGGGCAATGGCAAGACCATTGGGAAAATATTGCAAAGAATGGAAAAATGAGAACCTTGACGTTGAGAGAAAAGTTCAGTTTTCCAAAGGAGGTTTCAATGGCTGAATTTGAGTCTCACTCGTGAGCAGCCAGGGGCTGATTTGGACACATTACCAGCTGATTATTACCTAATCTCATTTCATTTCTATGCAAGTTGCTACTTTCCAGGCAGTGGAGAGAAACTAGATGGTGCCAAATCTCAACATGAAGGACCTGATTGATGTGGCTTGCTGGTGCCTTCTGTGGGGGTTCAACATCTTGAGGCATGGTCCACACGCAATGTCTGCCCACAGATGGAGGTTGCCACCAGTAAAGTTTCATCCTCGCTATATCATCATAGCATATCTCAGACTCAGGTATAAAGTTCAGCACTTCAATACTGTACTTTGGAGCTCACAAACACCTTACTTTGCATTGCAATGCTGATGTGTACACAGGGACAGCTACCCATCTCATGTATTGGATCAGAGTGTAATTAGAATTCCTGTAGTGTGGACACAGGTCACTTGGCCCATCAAGTCCACACTTACCCCTCAAAGAGCATCCCACCCAGATCCACCCGATCCCTGTAACCCTGTGTTTTCCATTGCTAATCCAACTAGCTTTCACATCCTTGGATACTATGGGCAATTTAACATGGCTAATTTAACTAACCTGCATGTCTTTGGACCATGGGAGGTAACTGCAGCATCCGGAGGAAGCCCACACAGATGCAAGGAGAATATGCAAACTCCACAGAGACAGTCATCTGAGGTTGGAATTGAGCCCAGGTCCCTGGCGCTGTGAGGCAGCAGTACTAACCATTGAGCCACTGTGCCGCCCCAGCCTCTTAGCATGCTTTCTTCATGCACACTCACTTAGCGTTTATTTGGATGTTCACACTATCTCTACCTTGCTTTTTTGCCCCTTCATTCTGAATCTACAGCCTCCCAGTATTCATGATTTGGGGATGCCGGTGTTGGACTGGGGTGCACAAAGTTACAAATCACACAATGCCAGGTTATGGTCCAACAGGTTTAATTGGAAGCACTAGCTTTCAGAGCACCGCTTCTTCAGCAGGTGGTTGTGTACACAACCACCTAATGAAGGAGCAGCGCTCCGAAAGCTAGTGCTTCCAATTAAATCTGCTGGACTAAAACCTGGTGTTGTGTGATTTTTAACTTTGTGCCTCCCAGTATATCTGCCTTGCCTTATCTTTTTGGTGTCTTGCCACCTCATTCAGAACTTATAGACTCATAATCATTCTGGCTTGCCTTTTAGCACAAACACAAAGCCAGGCAGCATGTCATGTTTACCAGTAGTGATCAATGAAAAGGACAAACACGTTGATGTAACAGTGTCACAAAGCAATGTTACACTTATATCCTGTATGCAGCGAATGAACTGAATGTGCTTCAACCAACTGGTCATGTCTTAAGGTCTAAGGGGTGTAGTTCTTGGTCTGGTCAAGAAGGATACCCACGGGGTGCTTCCTCAGTCAATGGCATCCTCTGATCTCAGTCCAAGGGCTTGGATATGGTCAGTCACCTACTAGGGGCAATCAAGTTTAGGTGATCTATATCATTACCATCTGGGGAATGGGCCATGGTCTTTCCTACAAGTCAAATGCAACAGACCAATGAATTAGCAGTCTGCCTATTGAGAGGCTGCACAGAGTTCAGTCAGGGTCAGCATTGTATTAATTGAGGCTGTCACATCAAGTGGGTCAATGGGTGAGCCATGGTCATCCTGGGGGTCTGTTCACTGAAAATCAATTTCTCAGGGGCCACTGCTGTGGTTGGGAATTTGGGAAAGTCAAGTGTGGGGATTGGAAGCAGCATGCTGGGAAGGAGTGGGGACAATAATTATGAATGGGTGGCAATTCAATATATAAAGGTGGGAAATGATGGAGCATTGGAGCAATTTAGGATAGTGTGGAGTGTGGGACATCAACAATCACTATTACCTTAGCTTTGATGGGCAGACAGCCCCTTACAATGTTTGGTGATGGCTAAACTGTAGACTAGGGGCCCAGGGATTAAAGTGTGGAAGTGAACAGTTGAATAAAAGACTTGGGTGAGAATGTGTGGAACCTGATGGCTTCACAGGAAGTGCAAGGCAGAAAGGAACATGCAGATTTCAGGCATCACTCTGTTTAACAGGCTGAGCTATGACCCACTTTGTGAAACATTACGTCCTTTCCCAACTTCCCAACATGCAAATTGCAAATGTGTGCTGGAAATGAAAAATGGCTGCAAGTCCACTTGGAGTTGGCAAAGTAAGGTTATGTTTGTCTGAGAGAGCAGAATCCACTTTTGTGAGTGATAGGAGGCACTTCTATACTGTATGCCCTTGCATTAATCATGCTCTTACACAGTACAGGTTCAAAACACGTGTAATCATAAAATTCTGCCTATGTCTGCAAATTAAAAATCCTGGGTACAAGCGATCTTAAGGAGGAGAACAAGTGATCTTAACTATGACATTAATCATTACAAATTAATCATGGTAAACTCTGTGAAGCAGAAGAAATTGCAGGCAATCTATAAAGTGCCAACTATGTTTCACAATACACAAACACATTCTAAGGTCTCACAGTGTGCACAAGTTGCCAGAACTACTTTTCATCTACAATGAACTGGAGGTATTTCATGACATGCTCTTATGTTCAAGGCTGCCTTGTTTGATTTATTTGAGGTATGGGGTATTGGGAAGGACAATGTGTATTTGTTCCTCCCACACTTACAATCTCTGACTGTATGGGCACCTTATGGCTTGTGTTGTATATTTCAGAATAAGATCTACCATGCTAAAGGCTCATGTAGAGAAGTTACATTTCCCTCCTTGTCAGATGCCTCAATATCCCAGTGTCTGTGGGACATCTTATGTGCTCCAACTGATCGCAATACTGAAGAGCTGTTTTGTTTGTGATGTTTCCAACATTGGCACATTGGAATCATCCCCAATGGATCCAAGCACAGCAACTGATGTTGTTCACAGTCTAAACCATTTAGCATTGAGTGGAGGAGAAATGTCTCCACCAGAGAGTAATGAGCGTGGGAAATTCAAAATCACAGGAAGCAGTTGAGACCAAAACACTGAATGATTTCAAAAGGGATCAAAGGATGTGGGGGGAAAGCAGGAACAGACTATTGAGAGAAAGACTCAGCCATGGTCATATAGAATGACAGAGCAGGCTTGAAGTGCTGAATAGCTTAGTCCTGCTCATATTTTCTATATTTCCATGTTACTGTGGCCACGGTCCAACAAAGAGCCACAGAAATTGATGAGGAACACATGGATCTGGAAGCCCTCCAACAACAACATTCAATGGGCGCCAAATAGCCCCCCAGTACAGAGCTTCCAGCAAGAGGTCCCCTCAGAATGAGGAGAAAGTGCAAGATGTTCAGAGGCTTTCACCTTCAATGGAATGTTCTCCAGCTGGGTGTGGCACAGTGCCAACGCTGATGAAGATGTTCCAGAGCATGTGGGTGAAGGCTGCTATATATTGTCTCAAAATAGTGTGGTGACAGTACCACATCAAAATGTGAAAAACTTCATTAATAGGGCAAGATTCCATTCTGTCAATGTCCAACTCCTCTGTGATCAACACAACCACATCTTAGAAGTTTGTGCCAGATACCCTTGAAGCTTCCATGATGCATCTATCCTTAGTACTCTCCAGTTCCAGCTTCATTCCAATGCCTTAAAAGAATGGCTGCTGGGAGACATGTGTTACCCTCTCCAACTATGGCTGATAATTATGTTACGGAACCTCTTGACTGACGTCGAGCATAAATAGAATGGAACGTTTCCCTCCATTGGTGGCATGTGATCTCTCCTAAAGATGAGGCTCTTGTGCTTACCCAGGATGAGATTTCTTGCAGTACACCAAACATTGAGTCTGTTGCATAATCCTTGTATCCCGTGCTTATGGGTGGCTGAAGAAGACAGAAGGGGGAGGAGGGAATGCATGATGAGGAGGTGCGAGAATGGCAGAGGAAGATGGGAATGTTGATCAGGAGGAACTTCATACTGGAGCACCAAAGTGTCCAAAACAACAAGCCAGTAAAGTGAGGTTAGAATGTCCAGTGAAGAGTGGAGAAGTCATGGTAGGAGTACTGGATGAACTCCCAGCTCCAGGAACACAATTAGTCCTTGCTAATTAAACAGCTGGTTCACAGGTAGGACGGCTACCTACTGTAATTGAAAAGCCAGTAGAAACGTAGGCAACTGAACTATTGCAGGACTCATATCCTGGGATTTTTCCTGACAGTATGGTAAAAAGGTCACAAAGTCACAGGTTGAAACAGGAGAGATCAAAGCATACAGCTAAGAAAATTGAAGTGGAATTAGCATAGAGCCTGTTTATTCAGGTGGTTGACACAAACCAGGAGCAGATAGATGAGAAAGCAAACAACTTTAGCTTAGATAAATTAACTGAGTTACAGCAGAAAGATGAAAATTTAAAGCAATTGTATCAAAAGGCATACACAGAAAAATTATCCAAATGTATCCCTGAATGTTATTATCTTTAAAATGAAGTCTTAATGAGGAAGTGGAGACCATTACATATTCAGGCAGATGAGAAATGGGCAGAAGTTCATCAAGTCATATTGCCAGTGGGGGTTATAGAATGGAACTAGGGGTGCCACTAGGGGTGATTTACGAGTGAGAACAAAATCAAACTAAATACAAAAACATTTTTACTGGCCTGAATTGCACAAGGATGTAGTTGAATTTTGCTAGACATGTCATACATGTCAGGTCATTGGAAAACCACAGGCAGCAATAAAACCCACACCTTTAATACTTATTTCTGCATTTGAGGAGCCTTTTACAAGAGTCTTAATTGCATAGAACCCCTACTTCAAACAAAAGTGGAAATCAGTATTTGTTAACAATAATGGATGTGCCCACCAGATTTCCAGAGGCTGTTCCATTATGAAACATGGCAACTAAAAGGATTGTCAAGGAGTTACTCAAATTTTTCACTAGATATGGACCACCCACAGAGATACAATCAGATCAAGGGTCAATCTCTACAGCAAAATTATTAAAGGAAGTTATAGACAGCTTAGAAATAAAACAATTCAAACCTACTGCGTACCATCCAGAGTCACAGGGAGTGCTAGAAGGTTGGAATCAAACATTAAAGACCATGTTGAGGGCTTATAGTCAAGACTATCCAGATGATTAGGATAAGGGAATTTTGTTTGTACTTTTTGTGATTAGTGAATCAACCAATTCAGTCCATTTGATTTAGTTTTAGGGCATGAAGTGAGAGGACCACTAAAATTGATTAAGGACAAATTGGTAAGTCAGAATTCAGAGACCACATACTTGGACTATGTGTCAAATTTTCAGGAAGAATTAAATAGAGCAAGGGAGTTGGCTAGACAGCATTTAAAAGTATCACAGCATACAATGAAACAGGAAATAGACAAGAAATCAAAAATTCACAATTTTGCTATTGGGGTAAGGTGTTACTGTTACTCTGAGTGACAGGTGAACATTTAAAAGTAAGGTTTAGTGGACCTTATCAAGTCAAAAAATAATTGAATGAGGTGAACTATTTGATAAGGACTCTAGACAAAAAGAAATCTCACACAGTGTATCATGTATGGGTAATCCAAGATGGAGGACAGGAAAAATTTCTGGCAGTAACAGCTGCTCCTTTTTTGAGGTATTTTATGTGTTGGAGGTGACTTCCTCGAATTCCAGGAGCAGCAATTACAGTTTTATATGCTGTTGCATTTTGAAATTTTGGAGAAAACAAAAGTCAAAACAACAGCACTTTTAAAAGGGAGAGGAACAGACAAAGGAGGCACATGGTGAGTTCTGTGCAGGAGAGAGAGAGAGAGAGAAACCCACACTGCTAACTGACACAGCAGTGAACCTGCCCAGCTACTGCCTTTGCTGTTCGAATTCATGTAACGCTAAACATCGGAGTGCGTCTGGGAAAATTAACAAACAGTGAAATTCACAACTAATCTTGGAGGAACCTGTTTGGAAGAGGTCACAGCACAGAAACAGATATGGGAATATGTTAAGCGTGGCCTTACAGTAAGTCCGCAGTAGTGAGTAGAGTGGGTTCTTTCTTGATTATATGTTTCATTGAAATATGTCTCTTGATTAAAGTTAAAATATAAGCCATAAGTACTAATTTAACCTGGAGCAGTGTTTTGGAGAGGAATAAGACACTGCTATTTTCTGGGCCTGTAGATTGAAAGAAGCAGAAATGGCCTTTAGTAGAGTTTTATGCTCTTCTTGTTGGATTTGGGAGTTAAGGGAGAGTTTACGTGTTTCTGAGAAGTTTATCTGCAATAAATGCTTGGTTGCAAATCCTATCATATCAAATGGATCAGTTGGAGAGACAGTTAGATGCAATGAGGAATTTACAGGAACAAGGGGATGTGATGGACTGCAGTTACAGGACGGAGGAAAAGTCGCAGAAACAGTAACATAGATGGGTTAAATCCAGGAAAGATAAGAGAGGTAGGCAGTTTGTGCAGGAGTCTTCTGTGGCTATCCCCATTTCAAACAAATATGCTATTTTGAAAAATGTAGGGGGTGATGGATTCTCACAAACAGCCAAGTTTCTGGTATTGAGACTGGCTCTAATGCAATGAGGGGTACGTTGGGTTCCAAGAGATCAATTGTGTTAGGGGACTCTCTAGTCTGAGGTACAGACAGACGTTTCTGTGGCCAGCAGTGAAACATCAGAATGGTGTGTTGTTTCCCTGGTGCCAGAATCAAGGATGTCTCAGAGAGGTTGCAGAATGTTCTCAAGGGGGAGAGGGGCCAGCAAAAGGTCATCATACACATTGGAACCAAAGACATTGGAAGGGAAAATATTGAGATTCTGAAAGAAGATTACAGAGAGGCAGGAATTTAAAAAGGAGGTCCTCAAGAGTAGTAATATCTGGATTACTCCTGGTGCTACGAGCTAGTGAGGGCAGGAGTAGGAGGATAGAGCAGATGAATGCATGTCTGAGGAGCTGGTGTGTGGGAGAAGGATTCACAGTTTTGGATCATTGGAATCTATTTTGGGCAAGTAGTGACCAGTAAAGAGGACAGATTGCACCTAAATTGGAAGGGGACTAATATACTGGCAGGGGAATTTGTTAGAGCTGCTTGGGAGGATTTAAACTAGAAAGGTGAGGGTGGGGGTTGGGACCCAAGGAGGTAGTGAGGAAAGAGATCAATCTGACACTGGTACAGTTGAGAAAAGAAGCGAGTCAAACAATCAGGGCAGGCAGGGACAAAGCGGAGAACAAGGCAGGACTGATAAATTAAACTGCATTTATTTCAATGCAAGTGGCCTAACAGGGAAGGCAGATGAACTCTGAGCATGGTTAGAAACATGGGACTGGGTTATCATAGCAATTACAGAAACATGGCTAAGGGATGGACAGGACTGACAGCTTAATGTTCCAGGATACAAATGCTACAGGAAGGACAGAAAGTGGGGCAAGAGAGGAAGGGGGAGTGGTGTTTTCGATAAAGGACAGCATTACAGCTATACTGAGGGAGGATATTCCCGGAAATACATCCAGGGACGTTATTTGGGTGGAACTAAGAAATAAGAAAGGGATGATCACCTTATTAGGATTGTATTATAGATCCCCTAATAGTCAGAGGGAAATTGAGAAACAAATTTGTAAGGAGATCTCAGTTATCTGTAAGAATATTAGGGTGGTTATGGTAGGGGATTTTAACTTTCCAAACATAGACTGGGACCGGGACTGCCATAGTGTTAAGGGTTTAGATGGAGAGGAATTTGTTAAGTGTGTACAAGAAAATTTTCTGATTCAGTATGTGGATGTATCTACAAGAGAAGGTGCAAAACGTGACCTACTCTAGGGAAATAAGGCAGGGCAGGTGACTGAGGTGTCAGTGGGAGAGAATTTTGGGGCCAATGACCATAATTCTATTTGTTTTAAAATAGCATTAGAAAATGATAGACCAGATCTAAAAGTTGAAGTTCTAAATTGGAGAAAGGCCAATTTTGACGGTATTAGGCAAGAACTTTCAAAAGCTGATTGGGGGCAGATGTTTACAGGTAAAGGGATGGCTGGAAAATGGGACGCCTTCAGAAAGTCCAGAGAAAGTATATTTCTGTTAGGGTGAAAAGAAAGACTGGTAGGTGCAGGGAATGCTGGATGACTAAAGAAATTGTCCATTTAACAAAAGAGGAAGTGCTGGATGTCTTGAAATGCATAAATGTGGATAACTCCCCAGGACCTGATCAGAACTCTGTGAGAAGCTAGAGAAGTGATTGCTTGGCTCCTGGCTGAGACATTTGTATCATCGATAGTCAAGGTGAGGTGCTGGAAGACTGGATGTTGACTAATGTGGTTCCACTGTTTAAGAAAGGTGGTAAGGACAAGCCAGGAAACTATAGGCAAGTGGTGGGCAAGTTGTTGGAGGGAATCCTGAGGGACAGAATGTACATGTATTTGGAAAGGCAAGGACTGATTAGGGATAGTCGACATGGCTTTGTGCGTGAGAAATCATGTCTCACAAATTTGATTGAATTTTTTGAAGAAGTAACAAAGAGGATTAATGAGGACAGATGTGATCTGTATGGACTTCAGTAAGGTGTTCGACAAGGTTCCCCATGGGAAACTGGTTAGCCAGGTTAGATCTCATGGAATACAGGGAGAACTAGCCAATTAGATACAGAACTGGTAGAAGACAGAAGGTGGTGATGGAGGGTTGTTTTTCAGACTGGAGACCTGTGACCAGTGGAGTGCCACAAGGATCGGTGCTGGGTCCCCTACTTTACATCATTTATATAAATGATTTGAACATGAGCATAAGAGGTAGAGTTAGTAAGTTTGCAGGTGACATCAAAATTGGAGGTGTAGTGGACAGCAAAGAAGGTTACCTCAGATTAAAATGGGATCTTGATCAGATGGGCCAATAAGCTGAGAAGTGGCAGATGGAGTTTAATTTAAATAAATGTGAGATGCTACATTTTGGGAAAGCAAATCTTAGCACTACTTATCCACTTAATGGTAAATTTCTAGGGAGTGTTACTGAACAAAGAGACCTTGGAGCGCAGGTTCATAGTTCCTTGAAAGTGGAGTCACCATAGATAGGATAGTGAAAAAGGCGTTTGGTATGCTTTCCTTTATTGGTCAGATTATTGTGTACAGGAGTTGGGAGGTCATGTTGCGGCTGTACAGGACATTGGTTAGGCCACTGTTAGAATATTGCAAGGAATTCTGCTCTCCTTCCTATCAGAAAGATATTGTGAAACTTGAAGAGTTCAGAAAAGATTTACAAGGATGTTGCCAGGGTTGGAGACTTAAGCTATCGGGAGAGATTGAATCGGCTGGGGCTGTTTTCCCTGGAGAGTCGGAGGCTGAGGGGTGACCTTATAGAAGTTTATAAAATCATGATGAGCATGGATTGGATAAATAGACAAAGTCCTTTTCCTGGGGTCGGGAGTCCTGAACTAGAGGACATAGGTTTATGGTGAGAGGGGAAAGATATAAAAGAGACCTACGGGGCAACTTTTTCACGCAGAGGGTGGAATGTGTATGGAATGAGCTGCCAGAGGAAGTGGTGGAGGCTGGTACAATTGCAACATTTAAAAGGCATCTGGATGGGTATATGAAGAGGAAGGATTTGGAGGGATATGGGCTGGGTGCTGGCAGGTGGGACTAGATTGGGTTGGGATATCTGATCGGCATGGACAAGTTGGACTGAAAGGTCTGTTTCCGTGCTGTACATCTCTATGACTCTGCGACTCTATGTGAATATGCTGAAAAGGTATTTTGACAGGGTAGGAAATCATAAGGAGACTGTGTTATTGGTTACAACAGATGGAAGAACCAAGTTCAGAGGATTTCTGAATGGACATTCCTTAAATTAAATTGGACAATGAGGAAGGTTGTCAAAAATTGCGGTAAATTATTGAGTTACCTTCTCAGAGGAAAATCAAAATGGCGTGAAAGAGTTATTGCTATCACATGGGGAGAGATGTGAAAATAAGATGGGAAGTACTAACCTAATTGTGCATGATGCAGATATAGGAGATGCTGTTCCAATTAAGCAACATCCTTATAGGCATAACCCTCTAAAGTTGGCATACGTTCAAAAAGAGATTGAATGCATGCTCCAAGATGACATAATCGAAGTGAGTTACAGTGACTGGAGCTCACCCAAAATCATGGTGCCAAAACCAAATGGTCCCCAATGGTTATGTGTGGACTATTGCAAAGTCAACGTAGTTACAAAGACTGATGCATAGCTGATTCCCCATTTGGAAAACTGTGTTGAGAATGTGGGACAAGCAACTTACATTTCTAAGATAGACTTGTTCAGAGGATATTGGCAGGTACCTTTGTCAGAAAGAGCGAAGGCAATTTCGGCTTTCGTAACACTGATTAGACTGTGTCAGTTAAGGTAATGCCATTTGTTATGAAAAATATGCAAACCATTTTTCAGAAGCTAACCAACACATTCAATTCTGGATTACATAATTGTGCTGTATGTATTGATGACCTGATGACTTTTAGTCACACATGGAAGGAACATTTGCAACATATACCAGACTTGTTTGATTGACTTCAGAAGGCAGGTTTAGTGATAAACCTGGCTAAAAGAGAATTTGCCAAAGCCCAAATCACCTGCCTGGGCCATGTTATTGGACATGGACAAATGGCCCCATGGAATGTAAAACAAAGGTTATCATGGAGAAAACAGCAGTACTCCGGTTCCTAGGATTGAGTGGATTTTATCGAAAATTCATACCAAATTTTAGTAGTGTAGCTGTTCCACTCACTGAATTGCTAACGAGAGGCAATAAGTTTCAGTGGACAGTGGACTGTCAGAAGGTATTTGACAGCCTGAAAGCTGTGTTAACCACTGCCCCAGTATTAGCCACACCTAATTATGCAAAGCCATTCAAGTTGGCTATTGATGTGATTGGGTGTCAGTGCTGTGGTCTTGCAGGAAGATGACAAGAAGATAGAAAAACCTATTGGGTATCTCTTCAGGAAATTGAATTTTGATCAGCAGAAATATTCAACAGTTGCTTCAGGAAATTGAATTTTGATCAGCAGAAATATTCAACAGTTGAGAAAGAGACTTTGAGCTTGGTGTTGGTGTTACATTTCAATGTTTATGTTACCAGGGGCGTAACTGAGACAATCATACACACAGATCATAAGCCGTTGAAGTTTGTGAAGAAATTTAAGGATAAAAATGCCAGACTTTTTAGATGGAGCTTGTTGTTACAGCCATTCAATTTGAAACTTGTGCATGTGGCAGGACGAGAAACATGATTGCTGATGCATTGTTGAGACTTGAATGAGAAACGGTGGTCATTAGTGGCAGGAGTAAAACAACTAGCAAAGTTAGGGTCCGGGCCACTTTCTTGAAAGGTTTTGAGGGGTCTGGCCTGGTCCATAGCCTGGACCAATCGAATTACATCTGCAACACAGCACCTTTAAATAACCAAAAAAGTTACATCTAGGCTATCTCCATGGTATATTTTGAGGGTGTTTGGTGTGGTCTAATATTTTTCCCACTACTAACATCACAATAACAGGTTTTCAGCTCTTTCCCTCCTTTCTTAAATAATGGAGTTACATTTGTTACTTTCCAGTCAGCAGAAACCTTTCCAGAATCTACAGAACTACAAAAGGTAATCATCCAATGCATCCAATTCCATTATTGATATTTTCTTGAAGAGGCCAATGGGCCGGGTTTTGGAAGATGGAGTCTAATTTAGATAAATGCGAGGTGTTTCATTTTGGAAAGGCAAATCAGGACAGGACTTATACACTTAATGGTAAGGTCCCGGGGAGATCAAAAAGACTATGGAGTGCAGGTTCATAGTTCCTTGAAAGTGGAGTCACAGCCCGACAGGATATTGAAGAAGGCGTTTGGCATGCTTGCCTTTTTTGGTCAGTGCAGGAGTTGGGAGGTCACGTTGCGACTGTTCAGGACATTGGTAGGTCATTCTTGGAATACCGTGCGCAATTCTGCTATAGGAAAGATGTTGTCAAACTTGAAAGGTTTCAAAAGATTTACAAGGATGTTGCCAGGACTGGAGGGTTTGAGCTATATGGAGAGGCTGAATAGACTGGGGTTGTTTTCCCTGGAGCGTCGGAGGCTGAGGGGTGACCTTATACAGGTTTATAAAATCATGAAGGGCATGGATAGGGTGAATAGACAAGGTCTTTTCCCTGGGGTGGGGTAGTCCAGAACTAGAGGACATAGGTTTAGGGTGAGAGGGGAAAGATATAAAAGGAACCTAAGGAACAACCTTTTCATGCAGTGGGTGGTGCGTCTATGGAATGAGCTGCCAGAGGAAGTGGTGGAGACTAGTAGAATTACAACATTTAAAAGGCATCTTGATGGGTATATGAATAGGAAGGGTTTAGAGGGATATTCCTGATGAAGGATTATGCCCAAAATGTTGATTCTCCTACTCCTCAAATGCTGCCTGACCAGCTGTGCTTTTCCAGTGCCACACTTTTCAACTTTGATCTCCAGGATCTGCAGTCCTCACTTTCTCCTTATAGGGATATAGGCCAAGTGCTGGAAAATGGAACTAGATTTATCTAGGATATCTGGTTGGTGTGGACGAGTTGGACCGAAGGGTCTGTTTCCGTGCTGAATGTCTCTATGACTCAATCACTGTAGGTGGAAGAGGAAGAGGAGGTGTTGGCTGGAGGGACTGCTTTCTGCAGGTTGGATACTGAATGGGTGCCACTTATGCTTTTGAAGAGAGGAGAAGAAATGAGTTTTGCACTGGAGGAAGAAACTTGGGGATGTTAAGGATACATTCACAGGCATAGTAATGGGAGAGCAACTCTTCATAATGAATCTTACTTGGTGTCAGCACACAAGAGGTCACAGTCCTCTCCCACTAAAGCAAGATTCTGAGCAAGTAGGGGTAAGCAGATGAATGTTGGACACCCTACCATTTGAAATGGCTCCCTTTGCCCATTGTGGGTCACTTTCGTCTGTATAGGAAACAGGATTGGGATTGAGTAAGATGAAAGTGGCTGGCAAAACTGTTAGTGTAGGTGCAGATGGAGGAAATGTGTTGAGATGTCCTGAGTCAGTGAGTAGAGAGTGTAGTAGGCAAGTGGGATGAGCAGTCTGAAAGATGGAGTGGGTGAGAATCATTGAGGGCTGATGCTGTATGCAGTAGGGAGAGTGACACATCGTGATCCATCGTGGGAGGTGGATGCATAGCAGAGAGAGAGTAAGGTTGTGTGAGGTATTGAAGAGAAGACAGTGATATCCTTATAGAATGTAGAAGGTTACTAACCTTTCTCCTGCACTGCTGGGTGTTCCTCCAGACAGTGGATATTGCACTGACGTGGCTGACAACTTCACACCTGGCTGGTAGGATCTGTGGTCCTGAGGAAGGAGGTGACCTTCCTCTTCACAACCCTTCTACCAGAAGCTCCAATTGGAGTACAACTTTTCCCTATCGGCCATCTCTTCTGGTATTGTGCACACCCTCAAACTATGCTGGTAATTCCTGGTCTGCAGCACTGGAACTGGCACACAGCTGGGATTTACATACAGTGCCAACTGCTAAAAGTCCTAGTTGCAGTGAGCATTCCTGCTGCTGCTGAGCTCAAGAACACAAGTGTGTGAGAAAGAAAGAGAGAGAGATAGAGAGAGAGATTGAGAGAGACTGTGGAGGCTTGGTACATACTCAATGCAATGCGCAGTGTAAAATTGTAAAGGAAAACTCACAAGAACTCGTGGAGTAAAACACTTCATGAAACTTCTGAAATTGGCACTTAGCCAAATTTGGGAAATGTTTAGCTGTAAATGTACAAAAGGTTTATAGGATGTTCAATAAAATGTTACCATAAATAGACTCAAATGACAATAAAATACTGCAAATGTGGGAAATCTGAAATAAAAATTCAAAGTGCTGGAGAAATTTAGTGGGTTTGCCAACATGTATAGAGAGAAAAACGGAGTTAATGCTTTAAGTCCAGTATAACTTCTTGATAAACTGTTCTGAAGAAGAGTCATATTGGACTCGAAATGTTAACTCTGTTTCTAGCTTTGCAGATGATTCCAGACCTGCTGAGTTTCTCCAGAACTTTCTGTTTTATTACTTTAAAAAGATCTTACCATGCAGCAACCTCTCTTTAGTAAGGTAAGGCATTCAGTTGTTTCCATGTTTACCTTTGCAATAACAGCTTCCCTCTCCTGAAAAAGAATATTAAAAGTTTAGGCCAAGGAAATAAATACAAATATAAAAATAATCATGTATTTAAATAGGTTAAAGTCAATTCAGATACAGTCGTTGGTCGTATTTACAGATATAGATTTGAGATATTCCTTACAAACGTTTTCATTTGTTCATAGGAATGCAGGCATCACTGACAAGGCCAATCTTTATTGCCTATTCCTAATTCCCTATGATTGTGTGTTGAGAGTAAACCATTGGGATTTGGAGTGACATGTAGGTCGGACCAGATAAGGATGTCTGATTTCCTTCCCTGAAGGGTATTTGTGATACAGGTGAGTTTTCATGACAATTGACAATGTTTACATAGTTGCCATTGGGCTAGGTATTTCATTCCAGATTTTACCACGTGCCACAGTGGGATTTGAACCCATCCCTTCGAATCGTAACTTGGGGCTTTGGATTACTCATCCAGTAACATCACAGCTATTCCATTGCCTACCCATTAAAGACATTTGGAGTTCCAAGAACTGGTGAAATATTGCCCTTAAATCCTGTCAACATAAGTTGGTTGTTACAGGTTATAGCCTTATAATGTGACCAAGACAGACCTTTTAATGCCAAAAGGAGCTGGAAAGGGAGAGAGTTTAACTGCTGCAGTTGCTAAAATGCTCACACTGTTACATTTAAATGCTGTGGAAAAATATTACCCCTGTCAGCTGATTAAGTTTGGAAATGGAACAAAGAAATATACAGAAGGAAGAGACATTAAAACACATTTTAAAGCAAAATGCTGGGTGGATCAGTTCAAGCTAAACATCAAACATCTGGAATTTCCAGTTCTTTAGCATGACATTGACATAAATGATGGAGAAGTGCAGTAAACTGCTAAGGAGGGCTGTTTATCTTAGTAAAATGGTGAGTAGTTGCAGAGCTCTGAGATACAGAGAGATTGGCTGCCCTATTACATGAACCACAACATGTTAGTATAAAGATACATCAAACAATTAGGAAAGCCAATAGAATGTTATGTTTTATTGTGGGGGGATTTGAAGGCAAGGTTATGCCTCAGCTGTACAGGATATTCAAGAGACCACATCTGGAGTACTGTGTAAAGTACTGGTCATCATACTTAGGGAAGGATGTCAATGCTTTGGAAACAGTTCAATGAAGCTTTATTAATTTTTTAAAAATCCAAGACCTGCAAATGTTGGAAATCAGAAACAAAAACAAAAACAAATTGCTGGGAAAACTCAGCAGTTCTGGTAGCACCTGGGCAAAGAAAACAGAATTAACATTTTGGGTTCAGTGACCCTTCTTCAGATGGTACACCTTCTCCCATGTCCTTATCCCAATTCCCAGCAGGTCTTATCATCACGTGATTGCTACCAGAAAATTCCCATTGTCAGCTGCTAATCATTCCCATTAGCAGATATTGATTCTCCCAGGCTGACTTTTACCCATTCCTTTGTCTGCCCTGTTGTTTTTCTCTCTCTGGGCTCCATCTCCACCTATCATTTATTCCTCCCCCCACCTCATCATCCACTTATATACCAACCTTCTCCTAGCTACCATCAGTTCTGGGTTACTGGACCTGAAGCATCAACTGTGCTTTCTCTGCACTGATGCTGCTGAGGTTTTCCAGCATTTTCTATTTGTATTAGACTAATACACAGAATGAACAGACTGTCTTCAGAGAAAAAGCTGAAGAGGTTAGGCCTGTTTTCTCTGGAGGTTAGAAGACTCAGAAATGACTAAATCGAAACATATAAAGCCTGAGGGACCTTGACCAGCTGGATGTTAAAAGGATGTTTCCTCTTGAGAGAGAATCTAGAATTATAGTTTAAAAATAAAGGGTTGCCCATTTAAGACATAGACTAGAAAAAATTTCCTCAAAGGGTTGTGAGTCCTTGGAATTCCTTCCTTGAAGATAGTGGATGCAAAATCTTTAAATATTTTTAAGGCAGAGGTCGATAGATTCTTGATTACCAAGGGGTTCAAAGATTATTGGAGCTTTATAGAGATGTAGAGTCAGATCAGAAATTTTAAGTGGGAGTGAGATCTCAGGTGGGCAGGGATTGTTAATGTCGAGATTAGAGTGGTGCTGGAAAAGCACACAAGGTCAGGCAGCATCCGAGGAGCAGGAAAATCGATGCTGCGGGCAAAAGCCCTTCATCAGGAACAGCTCTATTCCTGTTGAAGGGCTTTTGCCTGAAACGTCAATTTTCCTGCTTTTCGGATGCTGCTTGACCTGCTGTGCTTTTCCAGCATCACACTAATCTAGACTCTGGTTTCCTGCATCTGCAGTTCTTGTTTTTACCTAGGGATTGTTAATGTGTCAAACACGCCCAACAATTTATTTGAGGACTGAGCTACTTAAATTCTGTGCCTCAGTTAAATGTCAGAGAATCTAACCTTCTTCCCTTGACATTCAATAACATTATAATTGTTGAGTTTCCTAACATCAACATGTTTGGTAGGGGACTGGGAGGATTTACCACTGACCATAAACATAATTGGACCATCTGTACAAATCCTATGGTTACTCACCTCCTGACTCCCCAAAGTCTGTCCACTGATTCCAAGGTATATATTAGGAATGTGAGGGAATATTCTCCACTTACTTTGATGAGTGTAGATCCAACAACATTTAAGAAGCTTAAAACCATCTAGGACAAAGCAGCCCACTTGATTGGCACCACAACTACCCTATAAACATTTACTCCCTCCACCATCAATGCAACAGTATACACTGCATATATTTAAAAGGCACTGCAAAAACCAGCCAGCTAACCTTCTAAACTCGACCACCCAGAAGGACAATGCAGCAGATACCTAGAAACACCACACCAGCAAGTTGCCCTCCAAGCCACTCACCATCCCGACTTGGAACTTCCGACGCTCCAGGGAAAACAGCCCCAGCCTGTTCAGCCTCTCCCTGTACTCAGATCCTCCAACCCTGGCAACATCCTTGTAAATCTTTTCTGAACCCTTTCAAGTTTCACAACATCTTTCCGATAGGAAGGAGACCAGAATTGCACGCAATATTCCAACAGTGGCTTAACCAATGTCCTGTACAGCCGCAACATGACCTCCCAACTCCTGTACTCAATACTCTGACCAATAAAGGAAAGCATACCAAATGCCTTCTTCACTATCCTATCTACCTGTGACTCCACTTTCAAGGAGCTATGAACCTGCACTCCAAGGTCTTTGTTCAGCAACACTCCCTGGGACCTTACCTTGAAGTGTATAAGTCCTGCTTAGATTTGCTTTCCAAAATACAGCACCTCACATTTATCTGAATTAAACTCCATCTGCCACTTCTCAGCCCATTGGCCCATCTGGTCAAGATCCTGTTGTAATC